>NC_133649.1:61248542-61848542 GCF_009905375.1 Apium graveolens
TCAGACCATATAATGGTCAAGTTAGGCCAATGTGTGCCTTGGATCCAGTAGTTAAGCAATGCTGTGCCTTGCTCGGGGTAGTGCGTGACTGATCAGCAGCCTAACCTTGGTTTTAAATTAAAAGTATAATATCCAATTCTAAATCATAATCCATTGTTCACTTGATATCATAACCATATTCACCTGATGATCATTATTCTCAGTTTTGTCATTGTGACTTGCTGAGCTAGTTAGCTCATTTGTGCGATGTTGTTTATATTCTTTCCAGTTAAAAAGGAACCAGTTGGTAAAGAGGATCCCCAGTCCAGCGCGAGAGCTAGGGGTTCAGGTTGAGAAAGCTGAGCTAGTAGGCTTCTTTTGGAATAATTTAAGTTTGTAAAAGTTTGTAATAATGTTTAATACTCAGTTTGAATTTGAAATAGTTGGGATTTGAACGGTTTTAATATATTAGTGTGTTTGGCTTGTGTGCATACTTTAACCTGTTGCGGTCCGTGGTGGTTGGTAAGTAGGGTCATGCATATATTATCTTTATTATTGTTATAAGCAGGTTATAATTAAGTGTGTGTGGACCCCAAACTTCTGACCCGGTTTGGAGGGCGCCACAGGTTTGGTATCAGAGCTACAGGTTATAAGTCACTGACACAAGCCTAGGTTAACGGGAATGGGTTAGGGATTAGAGTATAGAAGGTATAGGATAGAACGTTGAGAGGTTGAGTGTTTCGGTATAGGTATTAGTATAGTTAAATTGTGTACGAGATTCTTATATTACGATATGATTTCGATAGGTAGAGATGGCCGACTCTTTTTTCCCGTATCAGCTGATTCACTCAGAGCCTTCAGTTGGAGCACCAGCATCGGATCCACGTCCTTAATTTCACCAGCATTGGCTATTCGACCTCCACCGGTGTTGCAAAGCCCGTACCATTGCAGCTATTCCACTTCCAGGCATGAGGCCACCTGTTAGAGGACCCCCACCTGCTGATTCAGGCTTTACTAGTCATTCAGTCACAAGAGTACCTTTCCAGTTCTCTTCCTATCCTGTCCCATATCATCATTTGAGGCTTGCCTTAGGGAGCAGCGATTCCTACAGGGTCAGATCCAGGAGTTATTGCATATCATGTGTACCAGAGAGATGGGGAGTGGTGAGAGGCGACTTAGGGAGAGGCTTCAGGCGTTTCGTAGAGCAGCTGCTGTAAGGATTGCTGAGGCTACACATGAGGACATCACCCTTGATTTTCTAGTGGAGTGGGCTAAGTGGGTTCTAGAGGAGCTTGAGGAGATAGGAGGTCCAGATTTGCCATGAGCCAGAGATTTAGATATGGAAATGCTGAGCAGTGTTGTTATGGTTATATAGTATGGACAGTAGTGTGTAGTGTGTATTAGAAGACTTTTGAGTTGTATTTATAGACTAGCGATGCTGACTAGTGAGTAGGTTGTTATACCCTTTTTGCTTTGACTTTCGAAGCGTCTTTACGCTTGTACTACCTAAAACTTTTGATCTATATATATCAGTACCTTTTTCCTTTCCAACACTGTCATTTACTTTATCGCACCTATTTTACTTTACCTTATTTATTGCACCAGTATACCCTGTGATACCATGTGCCCTGTTTTCCATAACTGTTTATATTCTGTAAAGAAGCATGCAATTTATTTAGTCACAACTGTTTTCAAAAAGAAATATTTCTGTTTTGCAAAACTATTCTTTTATGTAAAAGATTGATTCAAAAGCTAAATAAGTTGATTGATTCTTTACAGAAAATGCCTCCTAGAAGAAATACCCGCACCAACACCCAGATTGAAGAAACCAACAACAATAATAACCAAGATGATACAACCCAGAATGTGAACCCAAGGAACCATGAACCCAGCAATAGCCCAGATTCTTCAAATCTTGGCCCAACAAACAGTTCACCTGGCACAACAACAACAAAGACAGACCAATCCTCAGATAACTTTCAAAACTTTTTAGGCAATAAACCCACTAGAATTCAAGGGTTCCTTAGAGCCAATTGAAGTAAATATGTGGTTAAAGGAAATAGAGAAGGCTTTTGCCTTAGTGAAAGTAAAGGAAGAACAGAAGGTTGAATTTGCAAGTTACTATCTGAAGAATGAGGCCACCTATTGGTGGGAAATGGTGAAGACATTGGAAGGCACGGATGTTATTAGTTGGGAAAGGTTCAAGGAATTGTTTTTAGAAAAGTATTTTCCTCAGTTTGTTCAGGATCAAATGGAGCTGAAGTTTTTAGAATTAAAGCAAGGAAACATGTCGGTAACAGATTATGAGGGGAAGTTTGAGGAATTGTCAAGGTATGTGCCGTCGTATGTTGATACTGATAGAAAGAAAGCTAAGAGATTCCAGCAAGGCTTGAAGCCATGGATCAGAGGGAAGGTAGCTATTTTTGAATTGGATACTTATGCCGGGGTTGTACAGAAAGCTATGATCGCAGAGACAGAGAGTGAGATGTTCCAGAAAGAAAAAGAAAGCAAGAAAAGGAAAGCAAAAAAAGGAAAGTTGAGGGAAGTGAGGGTCAATCTCAAACAGGGATGTTTCCATATTTTAAGAAGGGCAAGTTTCAGCCAGGGAGAAATTTTAATTTCAGGAGACAAAATACAGGACACGGGGGCCAGGGCAATTGATCAGCTAATGTAAATCAGCCGAATCAGTTGAGATTAACTTTTCCAGATTGTCAAGTATGTGGAAAGAAGCATGGAGGAGTTTGTAACAAATTGAATGTGGTATGTTTTAAATGCAACCAGAAAGGGCACTACTCGAGGGAGTGCCGAAATCAGCCAGCAAGAGAGCCAGCAAATAAGGATCAACCTATCCGGAATCCAGCAGTGAAAGTTCCAGTCATTGGATTTACATGCTTTAAATGTGGGAAGCCAGGACATATGGCCAGGGATTGCAAGACACCAGCCCCAGTCAGTAATGCATTAAGGATTATGAGATCTACCCCAACAGTGAATGAGACTCCAAGGGCTAGAGTTTTTGACATTTCGGTGAAGGATGCGATCCAGGATACGGATGTCGTGGCAGGTACGCTTAATGTGAACTCTTTATGTGTCAAAGTGTTAATAGATTCGGGAGCAACTCGATCGTTTGTTTCGCAAGATTTTGTTAGTAAGTTAAATTGTCCAGTTGGGTATTTAAATGAAATAATGACTGTGGAATTAGCAAATCAAGAACGTGTAGCTGTGAATCAAGTTTGTGAGAATTGTGAGGTTGAGATTTTTGGTAGTAAGTTTGTGTAGATTTGATACTATTTAAGTTAGGAGAATTTGATGTGATATTAGGGATGGATTGGTTATCTAAGCATGATGCTCAAATAGATTGTCGAAATAAGAAAGTAATGGTGAAAACGCCAGACAAAAGAATAGTAACGTTCAAAGGTCAGAAACAAGTAAAGAAGTTCTTAACGATGATTCAAGCCAAGAAGTTACTACGGCAAGGATGCGAGCATTTCGTAGCATACGTGATTGACAAAAGTCAGGAGCCAGTAAAACTTGAAGATATCCCAGTAGTGAATGAATTTCCAGACGTATTTCCCGACGAATTGCCAGGACTTCCTCCAGATAGAGAAATTGAATTTGCGATCGACTTAGCACCTGGAACAGAACCAGTATCCAAGGCCCCGTATAGAATGGCACCCGTTGAGATGAAAGAATTAGCAAAGCAATTGTAAGAGCTGTTAGAGAAAGGAGTAATCAGACCCAGTGTATCCCCGTGGGGTGCACCGGTATTATTTGTCAAGAAGAAAGATGGAAGCATGAGACTGTGCATCGACTATAGGGAGCTCAACAAGTTGACAATCAAGAATAAGTATCCGTTACCCAGAATTGATGATTTGTTTGACCAATTGAAGGGAGCCAAGTATTTCTCCAAAATTGATTTAAGATCGGGATATCATCAACTGAAGATTAAACCAGAAGATATACCAAAGACAGCTTTCAAAACAAGGTATGGGCATTACGAGTTTTTAGTGATGTCTTTCGGATTGACCAACGCCCCAGCAGCGTTTATGGACCTGATGAATAGAAATTTCAAAGAGTATTTGGATAAGTTTGTTATTGTGTTTATAGACGATATTTTAATCTATTCAAAGACGGAAGAGGATCATGCGGAACATGTGAGAACGGCTTTGGAGATTTTAAGGAAAAAGAAGTTATATGCTAAATTCTCAAAGTGTGAGTTTTGGCTACAAGAAGTTCAGTTCTTAGGACACATAGTCAGTAACGAATGGATCAAAGTGGACCCGGCAAAGATCGAAGCAATTACGAATTGGGAGAGACCGAGAACACCCACTGAGGTAAGAAGTTTCTTGGGATTGGCAGGATATTATCGACGATTCGTTCAGAATTTCTCAAGGATTGCCACACCATTAACAAAGCTTACACGAAAGAATGAAAAGTTTTTATGGAACGACAAGTGCGAAGAAAGTTTCCAGGAGTTGAAGCGGAGATTAATCACAGCACCTGTTTTGTCACTTCCAGACGATCAAGGGAATTTCGTAATTTATAGCGATGCTTCATACAAAGGATTAGGATGTGTTCTTATGCAGCACGACAAGGTGATTGCGTATGCGTCAAGGCAATTGAAACCACACGAACAAAAGTATCCTACTCATGACTTGGAGCTAGCAGCTATAGTTTTTGCTTTGAAGATTTGGAGACATTATTTGTATGGAGAAAAGTGTGAGATTTTCACGGATCACAAAAGTTTGAGATATATATTTACCCAGAAGGAACTTAATATGAGGCAAAGGAGATGGTTAGAATTGATCAAGGATTATGATTGCTCGATTAATTATCATCCCGGTAAGGAGAACGTGGTGGCAGACGCATTAAGTCGGAAGGAAAAGTTAAATGAGTTATCAGTACCTGAAGATATATATAAGGAATTTCAGAAATTGGAATTGGAAATTAGAGTTTGCGAACCTGAGGAAGCGAAAGTGTACAGTATGACTTTCCAGCCAGAGTTGTTGGAGAAAATAAAGAAATGTCAGAAAGATGTAATGGATCAAGATATAAATCGTTTGGCAGGGGAAGAATTATGCACGCAGAAGGATGATCAAGGTATTTTGAGATTTTCATCTAGAATCTGGATTCCACCAGTGACAGAGTTAAAGAATGAAATTTTACAAGAAGCACATAGTTCAAGATATTCCATCCATCCAGGGAGTACCAAAATGTACAGAGATTTAAAGAAGAATTATTGGTGGCCAGATATGAAGAGGGAAATTGCGGAATGGATTAGAAAATGCTATACCTGTCAGAGAGTTAAAGCAGAGCATCAGAGACCAAGCGGATTGCTATAGCCATTGAAGATTCCAGAGTGGAAGTAGGGAACATATAACTATGGATTTCATCGTTGGATTACCAAGGACGAGGGCTAATCATGATGCCATTTGGGTTATAGTGGATAGACTTACCAAGTCAGCTCATTTTCTGCCTATAAATGAAAGATTTTCGCTCGACAAGTTGGTCCATATGTACCTAAAAGAAATTATAGTTTGTCATGGAGTTCCAGTGTCTATCGTATCTGATCGAGATCCAAGGTTTAATTCAAGATTCTGGAAGAGTTTTCAAGAATGTTTGGGAACAAGATTGAATATGAGTACAGCTTATCACCCCCAAACGGATGGCCAAAGTGAAAGAACGATCCAGACAATCGAGGATATGTTACGTGTTTGTGCTATTGATTTCAAAGGAAGTTGGGACGAACATTTACCTCTGGTAGAGTTTGCTTACAACAACAGTTATCATGCCAGCATTGGAATGCCACCCTATGAAGCCCTTTATGGACGCAAATGTAGATCTCCAATATATTGGGACAAAGTAGGAGAACGCAAGATACTTGGACCTGAACTGGTACAGCAGACAAAGGAAGTTGTTGAACTTATCCAGAAAAGATTAATAGCCGCTCAAAATCGTCAGAGGAAATATGCAGACCAGTCAAGGAAAGACATGGAATTTGAAGAAGGAAGCTTGGTATTACTGAAAGTATCACCATGGAAAGGACTAACGAGGTTTGGAAAGAAAGGGAAGCTAAGCCCAAGATATGTCGGACCTTTTGAGATCCTAAAGCGCGTTGGCAAAGTAGCTTACGAATTGGCGTTACCTCTGCACATGGAGCACATTCACAATGTTTTTCATGTATCGATGCTTAAGAAATATAATCCAGACTCCAGGCATGTAATAGAATATGAGCCAATAGAGCTTCAGGCAGATTTATCATATGTAGAGAGTCCAATAGAGATTCTAGAAGAAAGAGAGAAAGTCTTGAGAAATAAAGTGGTAAAGTTAGTAAGAGTATTGTGGAGAAACCCAAAGGTTGAAGAGTCAACCTGGGAGTTAGAAAGTGATATGAGAGAAAAGTACCCTCATTTGTTTTCTTAGGAGATTCCGAGGACAGAATCCTTTTAAGAGGGGAAGGATGTAATATCCGGGACATATCGTGTAATTATTTTGCTATTATATAATTATTATGTGTGTTCAGTATCTATTCTGTGAGCTAATTGTTAAGTGTTATCTGTACTTGAATATTCAAAAATAATATTAATTGAGTATTTTAATTCTTATATGTCCAAAATAAAATATAGATAATTGTCATATCTTCCTAATTATTTTTATGTTGGTTTATGGATTTATAAGAATCATATGAAATTTCTAAAATCTTTTTCCGGGTAATTAAAATCTAGTTTATAAAAACGGGAACCAACTGACGTCAACCGTTGTTACGTTTTTGGAACCCGAAACTAATATTCCGAGCATTTTCCATGTTTCGACTTTTTCGATCCGGCTTACGGTTTCTCCTGCGCGGGTCCCGGCGCAACTATTTTCGATACTAATATTCGTTTCGGTAAATCAATAAAACCCGTATTTTCGATAAACAGGAGCTTTTTATTAAACTATCCCAATTATCACTTCGTAATACGTGTAACCAGGCGCTGAGACCAAGACCGCAGTACAAATTGTACTAATTTTGATAATTATCCCGAAAACCGATACCGTTTGGATCAGTTTTTACAAATAAACGTACCGTTTTATATCCGGAATGATCCAACGAGATACTAATTTTCCATAATTATAAATAGCCTTTTACCGTATTTTATTTCGTATCAAAATCATTTGCAGATAGTTAATTATATAATTTTCAGAGAAAAACCCTAATTACATAAACTGTTCTAAGAATCAAACAGCAAAACGAAGGCGTTACCGATCTCTATTTTTAAAGCTTGAGTAACCAAAACGAAGGATTTGAGGTGTTCTATCAGATTCTGAGCTTTATTTCACTGCAGAAATCAAGGGTATTTTTCTAAAAATTTATTTATTTTCGAATTTATTTTATTAAAAATATGAATTTTTGTTCGGATGATTGTTTGTATGATTTGATGATTGCAT
The DNA here is from genome assembly GCF_009905375.1 of Apium graveolens. Classification (NCBI taxonomy): domain Eukaryota; kingdom Viridiplantae; phylum Streptophyta; class Magnoliopsida; order Apiales; family Apiaceae; genus Apium; species Apium graveolens. The sequence continues at coordinate 61,255,947 of NC_133649.1, forward strand.
GTTGTAGAGCTTGTTTTCCTGATGATTTTCATATGTCATACGTCTGATTTGGAGTTCAATAACATGTTCAAATTTGAGTTTAATTTTCGAATTTCAAAATTAGGGTTTATAACCCGTATGAATGTTTTCAATTGAAATTTGGGGGTTTTTGATTCAGGGGTTATTAGCTGTTGATTTATAGTGGGTTGTGTTCCTTATAAAATTTGCAATCGATTGATATATAGCTCGTTAACAGAGGATGCTTGAATCGAAGGGAGTTGTGTTTTAAAGATTTGCGATGTTCGCCGGAAACCGGCGATGTTCTTGGCCAATTTCCGGCCAGAACAGGGATGATTAGAATGTTTTGAATGCATGAACAAGTTCCTGGTGTTGTATAGTGTTAATCTGGAGGTGTTGGTGGGGTGAGGATGCCGGGATCGTCTTCTCCGGCCACCCCCGATTTTCCGGCGACTGAAACTGCAAAATTGCAGTTTAGTCCCTGTATTTTTGAAGATGGTGAAGTTTAGTCCCTGTAGTTTGCAAAGTTTTCAAAAATAGGATTCCTGTTTATAAAATGTTTAAAAATCATATTTCCTATTTATTTTTATTATAAAAATTCATTTTTAATTTCTGAACATTCTGAAAATTATTATTTTAATTCCGAAAATTATTTTTAATTCACAAATAAATCTGAATTAATTAGTTAATTAATTTTAGTTAATTTATAATTGATCAATTGGTCAATTAATTCGAAAATTAATTACTTAATTGATTTAATTAATTATTAATTGATTTTAATTAGTTATTTAATTAGATTTAATTATTTAAAAACGATTTAAAAATTCTGAAAAATAGTTTCGAGCTTTAAAATATTATTCTAAATTATTTCCAAGGCTCGATAATTATTCTAAAATTATTTCGGAGCCAGAATGCGCCAACCGAACCCTGTTTATTAACCCGAAATTGATCCAACGACCCGTTTTAATTCCGAAAAATGTTTTAAAAATCATTTTAAATACCCGAAAGCATATTTATGACCCGAGACTTCTTTATAGATGATATGTCATTGATTACGTGATGTATTATGTGTTATACGTGACCTGTTTGATTATCGGTCTATATATTCGGTGTTTACTTGGTTATTGCATAGATTTCAATCCGTTAATCGGATTTGGGTAAAACGAAGGGTAGATAGAAGTATGTGTTGAATAGAATCCTGTGAGTTGATGATTGATAGATGCTTATGATATGTGAGCAGAAGAGGCAAGGCGTAGGAAAGGGAAACAGGTAGTTGAGGAGTAAGACGATTGTGATTGAAAGCAAGTGCAGGATAGTAAGCTAATATCAGGCAAGTGTTCTGAACTTTCTCGAGATATTGTAATTCTTGATAGTCTTGTTGACATTGCAAGTGCTTTGAAGCACGGAAACCTAAATCCTGATTTCAGTTATTGTTCTTGAGCTATGAACCATATTCTTTCTAAGCCATTGATTATTGTATACCCAAACACGAACCACAAATCTACGATACTACTCCACAAATACATACAAACTAAATACCAGACACTGAACTGAATTATTATATACTCAATCCATGATATCTTATGCTTTGAAAGACCAAATCCTTGAAACCCTGAAACGTTGTTTCCTTTGTTATCCAATTCTTTCATTACCCAGCATTCAAGCTTTGAAAGTACCTTGTTGATCCTTACAAGGATTGAAACCCTTTCATTGTTAAACATTTATTGTTGTTAATGATTTCGGTTATTGTTTATTATTGCATATTCTGTTATTATGTTAGAATTGGATTGTTTTTATAAAATTATGGACCAGATTCGTGGTCAGACCATATAATGGTCAAGTTAGGCCAATGTGTGCCTTGGATCCAGTAGTTAGAGTAATGCTGTGTACCTTGCTCGGGGTTAGTGCGTGACTGATCAACAACCTAACCTTGGTTTTAAATTAAAAGTATAAAATCCAATTCTAAATCATAATCCATTGTTCACTTGATATCATAACCATATTCACCTGATGATCATTATTCTCAGTTTTGTCATGGTGACTTGCTGAGCTAGTTAGCTCATTTGTGCGATGTTGTTTATATTCTTTCCAGTTAAAAAGGAACCAGTTGGTAAAGAGGATCCCCAGTCCAGCGCGAGAGCTAGGGGTTCAGGTTGAGAAAGCTGAGCTAGTAGGCTTCTTTTGGAATAATTTAAGTTTGTAAAAGTTTGTAATAATTTTTAATACTCAGTTTGAGTTTGAAATAGTTGGGATTTGAACGGTTTATAATATATTAGTGTGTGTGGCTTGTGTGCATACTTTAACCTGTTGCGGTCCGTGGTGGTTGGTAAGTAGGGTCACTGCATATATTATTATTATCTTTATTATTGTTATAAGCAGGTTATAATTAAGGTGTGTGTGTGGACCCCAAACTTCTGACCCGGGTTTGGAGGGCGCCACAGGTTTGGTATCAGAGCTACAGGTTATAAGTCACTGACACAAGCCTAGGTTGACGGGAATGGGTAGAGGGATAAGATTAGAAATAAGGTATAGGATGATAGAACGTCGAGAGGTTGAGTGTTATGGTATAACCGGTATTAGTATAGTTTGCGTCGTGGTACGAGATTCTTATATTACGATATGATTTCAGATAGTAGAGATGGCCGGCTCTTTTATTCCCGTATCAGCTGATCACTCAGAGCCTTCAGTTGGAGCACCAGCATCGGATCCACATCCTGTAATTTCACCAGCATTGGCTATTCTACCTCCACCGGTGTTGCAGCCCGTACCATTGCAGGCTATTCCACCTCCAGGCATGAGGCCACCTGTTAGAGGACCCCCACCTACTGATTCAGGCTTTACTAGTCATTCAGTCACAAGAGTACCTTTCCAGTTCTCTTCCTATCCTGTCCCATATCATCAGTTTGAGGCTTGCCTTAGGGAGCAGCGATTCCTACAGGGTCAGATCCAGGAGTTATTGCATATCATGTGTACCAGAGAGATGGGGAGTGGTGAGAGGCGACTTAGGGAGAGGCTTCAGGCGTTTCGTAGAGCAGCTGCTGTAAGGATTGCTGAGGCTACACATGAGGACATCACCCCTGATTTTCTAGTGGAGTGGGCTAAGTGGGTTCTAGAGGAGCTTGAGGAGATAGGAGGTCCAGATTTGCCATGAGCCAGAGATTTAGATATGGAAATGCTGAGCAGTGTTGTTATGGTTATGTAGTATGGACAGTAGTGTGTAGTGTGTATTAGAAGACTTTTGAGTTGTATTTATAGACTAGCGATGCTGACTAGTGAGTAGGTTGTTGTACCCTTTTTGCTTTGACTTTCAAAGCGTCTTTACGCTTGTACTACCTAAAACTTTTGGTCTATATATATCAGTACCTTTTTCCTTTCCAACACTGTCATTTACTTTATCGCACCTATTTTACTTTACCTTATTTATTGCACCAGTATACCCTGTGATACCATGTACCCTGTTTTCCATAACTGTTTATATTCTGTAAAGAAGCATGCAATTTATTTAGTCACAACTGTTTTCAAAAAGAAATATTTCTATTTTGCAAAACTATTCTTTTATGTAAAAGATTGATTCAAAAGCTAAATAAGTTGATTGATTCTTTACAGAAAATGCCTCCTAGAAGAAATACCCGCACCAACACCCAGAATGAAGAAACCAACAACAATAATAACCAAGATGATACAACCCAGAATGTGAACCCAGGACCCATGGACCCAGCAATAGCCCAGATTCTTCAAATCTTGGCCCAACAAACAGTTCACCTGGCACAACAATAACAAAGACAGACCAATCCTCAGATAACTTTCAAAACTTTTTAGGCAATAAACCCACCAGAATTCAAGGGTTCCTTAGAGCCAATTGAAGCAAATGTGTGGTTAAAGGAAATAGAGAAGGCTTTTGCCTTAATGAAAGTAAAGGAAGAACAGAAGGTTGAATTTGCAAGTTACTATCTGAAGAATGAGGCCACCTATTGGTGGGAAATGGTGAAGACATTGGAAGGCACGGATGTTATTAGTTGGGAAAGGTTCAAGGAATTGTTTTTAGAAAAGTATTTTCCTCAGTTTGTTCAGGATCAAATGGAGCTGAAGTTTTTAGAATTAAAGCAAGGAAACATGTCGGTAACAGATTATGAGGGGAAGTTTGAGGAATTGTCAAGGTATGTGCCATCGTATGTTGATACTGATAGAAAGAAAGCTAAGAGATTCCAGCAAGGCTTGAAGCCATGGATCAGAGGGAAGGTAGCTATTTTTGAATTGGATACTTATGCCGGGGTTGTACAGAAAGCTATGATCGCAGAGACAGAGAGTGAGATGTTCCAGAAAGAAAAAGGAAAGCAAGAAAAGGAAAGCAAGAAAAGGAAAGTTGAGGGAAGTGAGGGTCAATCACAAACAGGGAAGTTTCCAAATTTTAAGAAGGGCAAGTTTCAGCCAGGGAGAAATTTTAATTTCAGGAGACAAAATACAGGAGACGGGGGCCAGGGCAATCGATCAGCTAATGTAAATCAGCCGAATCAGTTGAGATTAACTTTTCCAGATTGTCAAGTATGTGGAAAGAAGCATGGAGGAGTTTGTACCAAATTCAATGTGGTATGTTTTAAATGCAACCAGAAAGGGCACTACTCGAGGGAGTGCCGAAATCAGCCAGCAAGAGAGCCAGCAAATAAGGATCAACCTATCCGGAATCCAGCAGTGAAAGTTCCAGTCATTGGATTTACATGCTTTAAATGTGGGAAGCCAGGACATATGGCCAGGGATTGCAAGACACCAGCCCCAGTCAGTAATGCATTAAGGATTATGAGATCTACCCCAACAGTGAATGAGACTCCAAGGGCTAGAGTTTTTGACATGTCGGTGAAGGATGCGATCCAGGATACGGATGTCGTGGCAGGTACGCTTAATGTGAACTCTTTATGTGTCAAAGTGTTAATAGATTCGGGAGCAACTCGATCGTTTCTTTCGCAAGATTTTGTTAGTAAGTTAAATTGTCCAGTTGGGTATTTAAATGAAATAATGACTGTGGAATTAGCAAATCAAGAACGTGTAGCTGTGAATCAAGTTTGTGAGAATTGTGAGGTTGAGATTTTTGGTAGTAAGTTTTGTGTAGATTTGATACCATTTAAGTTAGGAGAATTTGATGTGATATTAGGGATGGATTGGTTATCTAAGCATGATGCTCAGATAGATTGTCGAAATAAGAAAGTAATGGTGAAAACGCCAGATGAAAGAATAGTAACGTTCAAAGGTCAGAAACAAGTAAAGAAGTTCTTAACGATGATTCAAGCCAAGAAGTTACTACGGCAAGGATGCGAGCATTTCGTAGCATACGTGATTGACAAAAGTCAGGAGCCAGCAAAACTTGAAGATATCCCAGTAGTGAATGAATTTCCAGACGTATTTCCCGACGAATTGCCAGGACTTCCTCCAGATAGAGAAATTGAATTTGTGATCGACTTAGCCCCTAGAACAGAACCAGTATCCAAGGCCCCGTCTAGAATGACACCCGTTGAGATGAAAGAATTAGCAAAGCAATTGCAAGAGCTGTTAGAGAAAGGAGTAATCAGACCCAGTGTATCCCCGTGGGGTGCACCGGTATTATTTGTCAAGAAGAAAGATGGAAGCATGAGACTGTGCATCGACTATAGGGAGCTCAACAAGTTGACAATCAAGAATAAGTATCCGTTACCCAGAATTGATGATTTGTTTGACCAATTGAAGGGAGCCAAGTATTTCTCCAAAATTGATTTAAGATCGGGATATCATCAACTGAAGATTAAACCAGAAGATATACCAAAGACAGCTTTCAGAACAAGGTATGGGCATTACGAGTTTTTAGTGATGTCTTTCGGATTGACCAACGCCCCAGCAGCGTTTATGGACCTGATGAATAGAATTTTCAAAGAGTATTTGGATAAGTTTGTTATTGTGTTTATAGACGATATTTTAATCTATTCAAAGACGGAAGAGGATCATGCGGAACATGTGAGAACGGCTTTGGAGATTTTAAGGAAAAAGAAGTTATATGCTAAATTCTCAAAGTGTGAGTTTTGGCTACAAGAAGTTCAGTTCTTAGGACACATAGTCAGTAACGAAGGGATCAAAGTGGACCCGGCAAAGATCGAAGCAATTACGAATTGGGAGAGACCGAGAACACCCACTGAGGTAAGAAGTTTCTTGGGATTGGCAGGATATTATCGACGATTCGTTCAGAATTTCTCAAGGATTGCCACACCATTAACAAAGCTTACACGAAAGAATGAAAAGTTTTTATGGAACGACAAGTGCGAAGAAAGTTTCCAGGAGTTGAAGCGGAGATTAATCACAGCACCTGTTTTGTCACTTCCAGACGATCAAGGGAATTTCGTAATTTATAACGATGCTTCCTACAAAGGATTAGGATGTGTTCTTATGCAGCACGACAAGGTGATTGCGTATGCGTCAAGGCAATTGAAACCACACGAACAAAAGTATCCTACTCATGACTTGGAGCTAGCAGCTATAGTTTTTGCTTTAAAGATTTGGAGACATTATTTGTATGGAGAAAAGTGTGAGATTTTCACGGATCACAAAAGTTTGAAATATATATTTACCCAAAAGGAACTTAATATGAGGCAAAGGAGATGGTTAGAATTGATCAAGGATTATGATTGCTCGATTAATTATCATCCCGGTAAGGCGAACGTGGTGGCAGACGCATTAAGTCGGAAGGAAAAGTTAAATGAGTTATCAGTACCTGAAGATATATATAAGGAATTTCAGAAATTGGAATTGGAAATTAGAGTTTGCGAACCTGAGGAAGCGAAAGTGTACAGTATGACTTTCCAGCCAGAGTTGTTGGAGAAAATAAAGAAATGTCAGAAAGATGTAATGGATCAAGATATAAATCATTTGGTAGGGGAAGAATTATGCCCGCAGAAGGATGATCAAGGTATTTTGAGATTTTCATCTATAATCTGGATTCCACCAGTGATAGAGTTAAAGAATGAAATTTTACAAGAAGCACATAGTTCAAGATATTCCATCCATCCAGGGAGTACCAAAATGTACAGAGATTTAAAGAAGAATTATTGGTGGCCAGATATGAAGAGGGAAATTGCGGAATGGATTAGCAAATGCTATACATGTCAGAGAGTTAAAGCAGAGCATCAGAGACCAAGCGGATTGCTATAGCCATTGAAGATTCCAGAGTGGAAGTGGGAACATATAACCATGGATTTCATAGTTGTATTACCAAGGACAAGGGCTAATCATGATGCCATTTGGGTTATAGTGGATAGGCTTACCAAGTCAGCTCATTTTCTGCCTATAAATGAAAGATTTTCGCTCGACAAGTTGGTCCATATGTACCTAAAAGAAATTATAGTTCGTCATGGAGTTCCAGTATCTATCGTATCTGATCGAGATCCAAGGTTTAATTCAAGATTCTGGAAGAGTTTTCAAGAATGTTTGGGAACAAGATTGAATATGAGTACAGCTTATCACCCCCAAACGGATGGCCAAAGTGAAAGAACGATCCAGACAATCGAGGATATGTTACGTGTTTGTGCTATTGATTTCAAAGGAAGTTGGGACGAACATTTACCTCTGGTAGAGTTTGCTTACAACAACAGTTATCATGCCAGCATTGGAATGCCACCCTATGAAGCCCTTTATGGACGTAAATGTAGATCTCCAATATATTGGGACAAAGTAGGAGAACGCAAGATACTTGGACCTGAACTGGTATAGCAGACAAAGGAAGTTGTTGAACTTATCCAGAAAAGATTAATAGCCGCTCAAAATCGTCAGAGGAAATATGCAGACCAATCAAGGAAAGACATGGAATTTGAAGAAGGAAGCTTGGTATTACTGAAAGTATCACCATGGAAAGGACTAACGAGGTTTGGAAAGAAAGGGAAGCTAAGCCCAAGATATGTCGGACCTTTTGAGATCCTAAAGCGCGTTGGAAAAGTAGCTTACGAATTGGCGTTACCTCTGCACATGGAGCACATTCACAATGTTTTTCATGTATCGATGCTTAAGAAATATAATCCAGAATCCAGGCATGTAATAGAATATGAGCCAATAGAGCTTCAGGCAGATTTATCATATGTAGAGAGTCCAATAGAGATTGTAGAAGAAAAAGAGAAAGTCTTGAGAAATAAAGTGGTAAAGTTAGTAAGAGTATTGTGGAGAAACCCAAAGGTTGAAGAGTCAACCTGGGAGTTAGAAAGTGATATGAGAGAAAAGTACACTCATTTGTTTTCTTAGGAGATTCTGAGGACAGAATCCTTTTAAGGGGGGAAGGATGTAATATCCGGGACATATCGTGTAATTATTTTGCTATTATATAATTATTATGTGTGTTCAGTATCTATTCTGTGAGCTAATTATTAAGTGTTATCTGTACTTGAATATTCAAAAATAATATTAATTGAGTATTTTAATTCTTATATGTCCAAAATAAAATATAGATAACTGTCATATCTTCCTAATTATTTTTATGTTGGTTTATGGATTTATAAGAATCATATGAAATTTCTAAAATCTTTTTCCGGGTAATTAAAATCTATTTTATAAAAACGGGAACCAACTGACGTCAACCGTTGTTACGTTTTTGGAACCCGAAACTCTTTCGAGAACTCCTTACTAACCTAGTTGTAATATTCCGAGCATTTTCCATGTTTCGACTTTTTCGATCCGACTTACGGTTTGTCCTGCGCGGGTCCCGGCGCAACATTTTCGATACAATATTCGTTTCGGTAAATCAATAAAACCCGTATTTTCGATAAACGGGATCTTTTTATTAAACTATCCCAATTATCACTTCGTAATACGTGTAACCAGGCGCTGAGACCAAGACCGCAGTACAAATTGTACTAATTTGGATAATTATCCCGAAAACCGATACCGTTTGGATCAGTTTTTACAAATAAACGTACCGTTTTATATCCGGAATGATCCAACGGGATACTAATATTCCATAATTATAAATAGCCTTTTACCGTATTTTATTTCGTATCAAAATCATTTGTAGATAGTTAATTATATAATTTTCAGAGAAAAACCCTAATTACATAAACTGTTCTAAGAATCAAATAGCAAAACGAAGGCGTTACCGATCTCTGTTTTTAAAGCTTGAGTAACCAAAACGAAGGATTTGAGGTGTTCTATCAGATTCTGAGCTTTATTTCACTGCAGAAATTAAGGGTATTTTTCTAAAAATTTATATATTTTCGAATTTATTTTATTAAAAATATGAATTTTTGTTCGGATGATTGTTTGTATGATTTGATGATTGCATGTTGTAGAGCTTGTTTTCCTGATGATTTTCATATGTCATACGTCTGATTTGGAGTTCAATAACATGTTCAAATTTGAGTTTAATTTTCGAATTTCAAAATTAGGGTTTATAACCCGTATGAATGTTTTCAATTGAAATTTGGGGGTTTTTGATTCAGGGGTTAATAGCTGTTGATTTATAGTGGGTTGTGTTCCTTATAAAATTTGCAATCGATTGATATATAGCTCGTTAACAGAGGATGCTTGAATCGAAGGGAGTTGTGTTTTAAAGATTTGCGATGTTCGCCGGAAACCGGCGATGTTCTTGGCCAATTTCCGGCCAGAACAGGGATGATTAGAATGTTTTGAATGCATGAACAAGTTCCTGGTGTTGTGTAGTGTTAATCTGGAGGTGTTGGTGGGGTGAGGACGCCGGGATCGTCTTCTCCGGCCACCCCCGATTTTCCGGCGACTAAAACTGCAAAATTGCAGTTTAGTCCCTGTATTTTTGAAGATGGTGAAGTTTAGTCTCTGTAGTTTGCAAAGTTTTCAAAAATAGGATTCCTGTTTATAAAATGTTTAAAAATCATATTTCCTATTTATTTTTATTATAAAAATTCATTTTTAATTTCTGAAAATTCTGAAAATTATTATTTTAATTCCGAAAATTATTTTTAATTCACAAATAAATCTGAATTAATTAGTTAATTAATTTCAGTTAATTTATAATTGATCAATTGGTCAATTAATTCGAAAATTAATTGATTAATTGATTTAATTAATTATTAATTAATTTTAATTAGTTATTTAATTAGATTTAATTATTTAAAAATGATTTAAAAATTCTGAAAAATAGTTTCGAGCTTTAAAATATTATTCTAAATTATTTCCAAGGCTCGACAATTATTCTAAAATTATTTCGGAGCCAGAATGGGCCAACCGAACCCTGTTTATTAACCCGAAATTGATCCAACGACCCGTTTTAATTCCGAAAAATGTTTTAAAAATCATTTTAAATACCCGAAAGCATATTTATGACCCGAGACTTCTTTATAGATGATATGTCATTGATTACGTGATGTATTATGTGTTATACGTGACCTGTTGTTTGATTATCGGTCTATATATTCGGTGTTTACTTGGTTATTGCATAGATTTCAATCCGTTAATCGGATTTGGGTAAAATGAAGGGTAGATAGAAGTATGTGTTGAATAGAATCCTATGAGTTGATGATTGATAGATGCTTATGATATGTGAGCAGAAGAGGTAAGGCGTAGGAAAGGGAAACAGGTAGTTGAGGAGTAAGACGATTGTGATTGAAAGCAAGTGCAGGATAGTAAGCTAATATCAGGCAAGTGTTCTGAACTTTCTCGAGATATTGTAATTCTTGATAGTCTTGTTGACATTGCAAGTGCTTTAAAGCACGGAAACCTAAATCCTGATTTCAGTTATTGTTCTTGAGCTATGAACCATATTCTTTCTAAGCCATTGATTATTGTATACCCAAACACGAACCACAAATCTACGATACTACTCCACAAATACATACAAACTAAATACCAGACACTGAACTGAATTATTATATACTCAATCCATGATATCTTATGCTTTGAAAGACCAAATCCTTGAAACCCTGAAATGTTATTTCCTTTGTTATCCAATTCTTTCATTACCCAGCATTCAAGCTTTGAAAGTACCTTGTTGATCCTTACAAGGATTGAAACCCTTTCATTGTTAAACATTTATTGTTGTTAATGATTTCGGTTATTGTTTATTATTGCATATTCTGTTATTATGTTAGAATTGGATTGTTTTTATAAAATTGTGGACCTGATTCGTGGTCAGACCATATAACGGTCAAGTTAGGCCAATGTGTGCCTTGGATCCAGTAGTTAGGCAATGCTGTGTACCTTGCTCGGGGTTAGTGCATGACTGATCAGCAGCCTAACCTTGGTTTTAAATTAAAAGTATAATATCCAATTCTAAATCAAAATCCATTGTTCACTTGATATCATAACCATATTCACCTGATGATCATTATTCTCAGTTTTATCATTGTGACTTGTTGAGCTAGTTAGCTCATTTGTGCGATGTTGTTTATATTCTTTCCAGTTAAAAAGGAACCAGTTGGTAAAGAGGATCCCCAGTCCAGCGCGAGAGCTAGGAGTTCAGGTTGAGAAAGCTGAGCTAGCAGGCTTCTTTTGGAATAATTTAAGTTTGTAAAAGTTTGTAATAATGTTTAATACTCAGTTTGAGTTTGAAATAGTTGGGATTTGAACGGTTTGTAATATATTAGTGTGTGTGGCTTGTGTGCATACTTTAACCTGTTACGATCCGTGGTGGTTGGTAAGTAGGGTCACTGCATATATTATTATTATCTTTATTATTGTTATAAGCAGGTTATAATTAAGGTGTGTGTGTGGACCCCAAACTTCTGACCCGGGTTTGGAGGGCGCCACAAAAGCTTTCACCCTGTAAACTTTTATACAATTTCTTTATTCTTCGACTTCCCAGCTAACATTAAATACTTTGCATGATCCTCCTTTAACTTTAAGGAACATAAATACAACTTATTCGGAGTTTCCTTCAAGATTCTGTTCATCAAGTTTAAATATTACTGGTATATCGATTAATCCAAGTGACCTTAGTAGAATTTTATAACAACAGTACTTAGTTCTGAAAATTATCCTTGATATGTTCATAGGTTCCATCTTCAATTGGTAATACCCAAATCTTAAATCAATCTTAGAAAATACTTTGCTTCTTTCATCTGATCAAACAAATTATTAGTTCAAGATAACAGATACTTACTCTTGATAGTAAACTTGGCGAGCTTTCGCTAGTCGACTCATAATCTCATACTTCCATCTTTCTTTTTTACAATTAGTACCGGTGCACCTTATAGGATACACTGGGTCTAATCGCTTCTTCTTCTAACATCTCTTGCATCTGCTTTGCTAACTTCCTCATTTTAACTGGTGCCATCTTGTGTAAGGCCTTGGTCACTGGTTTTGATTCAGGTGCTAAGTCAATCGTGAGCTTCATTTCTCTATCGGGAGGAAATATTGATAACTCATCTGGAAATATATCTTGAAACTCCTTAATTGCTATAAAATCTTCAAATTTTGGTTGCTTCTGACTTTTATTTATCTCATAGTCACCATAGTGCTCATATCTTCATCACCATAATCATCGTTAACAAATTCTTAACCCTCCTTTTTCCTTTATGCCTCATCATATTCTCATTTAACGTCTTCAGGACTATCTCTTCATCACGATGGTTCGTCTGGGCCTCATGCTTCCATAGTTAATCCATTCCTTAGAATAATGTCAAGTCCTCTTATCTTAAATGATATCAATTTTTCCCAACTTTTTGTCAGAAATCTCAATTCCATTATTGGTATTTACTTATGTAACAGTTACACGTTCTTGACTTGCTAGTCCTTTAATCATAATCTTATCAATTCAACAGGGTAATTCATTTCATCAACAAAACCTTGAGAGATAAACAATTAAGTTTCTCTCACATCTTTTTAATACTTTAACGCATAAGGTATTCACCATAATCATCCATGTTATCACATCTGTATTCTGAATAACATATTTCACAGGAAAATCGCATATTTTCATTCTCGAAGACGCATTCCTTATTGGAGTAGCTTCCCTTGATCCTTAGTGCATCCCTGACTGGGTTAGTGATTTACAATTCTCGCTATATGCCCTTGTTTGCTTTCCATGCGTGAGAGGTAGATGGAACTTTGCCCGCTTGGTCCATAATACGTTGATTTCTGATTGAAAAACTCTTGCAAATAATGATGGTATAACGAAACAACTAGAAGGATTCACAATTCAACAAAAAATTAGAGTTGAAAAGAAAGAAGAAACAAGGATTTAAATATTAATGAGACAACCACATTGGTACTTAAGATGGCCAGTCTTTCATACCATATGGCATACATCACATGATTAGGTGGCGTCTCATCCGACTCTTCGTCATTCTGACAAAGTGTCTCACCATAACACTGTTTGTCCCAATCAGAAAGCAAAACCTGAGGGAAACAATTAAATTTGAAAGGAATGCAATATCCTCCTTTCTGATATCATCATAAGGAGTTTATTAAAAAAAATTCATACATTTTTAGGAATTAAATAGGAATATACGATGTAATATTGAGGACAAGAATGATACCATTGGTCACCATCCACATTCCACTTATGTTCATCTTTCGAGTTTTGTTCGATCATATCCCAATTATGTCATATAATAACTTTAGAGGGTACGCTAAAATACCTTCGCACATTAAGCATTACGATAGATTCTTACTTGTTAAGTCTTGCGTCTTTAACATCGCACCTACACGTATAATACTTTAATAATTTGATCATAATGGCGTTCCCACCAGATAACTTCGAGTTTCCTCTTTTTAATTTAGAATAACCACAGATCATTCAACATAACGATCCTTTTGTTAATAATATTCTTCTTTTAGAAAGATCTGGAAATCTTCCCAATCTTCTACGATCATTGTAATATCCGGGGTATATCGTGTAATTATTTTTGCCAATAAATAATTATTATATGTGTTCAGTATCTATTCTATGAATTAATTGTTAAGTGTTATCTGTGTTTGGATATTTAAAAATAATATTAATTGAGTATTTTAATTTTTATACGTCCAAAATAAAATATAGATAATTGTCATATCTTCCTAATTATTTTTATGTTGATTTATGGATTTATAAGAATCATATGAAATTTATAAAATCTTTTTCCGAGTATTTAAAATCTATTTTATAAAAACGGTAACCAACCGACGTTATCCGTTGTTACGTTTTTGGAACCCGAAACTCTTCCGAGAACTTCTTCCTAACCTAATTGCAATATTTTGAACATTTTCGATACAATATTCGTTTCGGTAAATCAATAAAAATCGTATTTTCGATAAACGGGAGCTTTTTATTAAACTATCACAATTATCACCTCGTAATACGTGTAACCAGGCGCTGAGACCCAGACCGCAGTACAAATTGTACTGATTTGGATAATTATCCCAAAAACCGATACCGTTTGGATCAGTTTTTATAAATAAACGTACCGTTTTATATCCGGAATGATCCAACGGGATACTAATTTTCCGTAATTATAAATAGCCTTTTCCCGTATTTTATTTCGTATCAAAATCATTTGCAGATAGTAATTATATAATTTTCAAGAGAAAAACCCTAATTTCATAAACTGTTCTAAGAATCAAACAGCAAAACGAAGGCGTTACCGATCTCTATTTTCAAAGCTTGAATAACCAAAACGAAGGATTTGAAGAGTATTATCAGATTCTGAGCCTCGTTTTACTGCAGAAATTAAGGTTATTTTTCTATATTTTTATTTAATTTCGAATTATTTTTATTAAAAATTTGAATTTTTGTTCGGATGATTGTTTGTATGATTTGATGATTGCATGTTGTAGAGCTTGTTTTCCTGATGATTTTGATATATTATACGTCTGATTTGAAGTTCAATAACATGTTCAAATTTGAGTTTGATTTTCGAATTTTAAAATTAGGGTTTATAACCCGTATGAATGTTCTTAATTGAAATTTGGGGGTTTCTTATTTTGGAATAGATAGATGTTGTGGTATAGTGGGTTGTGTTCTCTGTGAAATTTGCAATCCAGTCATACAAGTTTCATGAATCAAGGAGGTCTGTAGAGAAGGGAGTTGGGATTTTAAAGTTACGTCGAGTTCGCCGGTTTCCGGCCAACTTAGGGATTGTTAGGAGGAATTGATTGCATGATTGTGTTCCTGGTGTTGTGTAGTGTTGATCGGGAGGTGTTGGTGGGGTGAGGACGCCGAGATCGTCTTCTCCTGCGAGACAGAACGTTTTCCGACGACCCCCTAGAAAATTACAGTTTAGTACTTGTAGTTTTAAAAACGATACAGTTTGGTCCCCCAGGTTTCCAGAACTTGCAAATTTAGGATTACTGTTTACAAATTATTTAAAAATCATATCTATTTATTTTTATTATAAAAATTCGTTTTTAATTTCTGAAAATTCTAAAAATTATTATTTTAATTCCAAAAAAATTATTTTTAATTCAAAAACAAATCTGAATTAGTTAGTTAATTAATTTCAGTTAACGTTTAATTGATTAATTGGTCAATTAATTCGAAAATTAATTGATTAATTGATTTAATTAATTATTAATTGATTTTAATTAATTATTTAATTAGATTTAATTATTTAAAAATGATTTAAAAATTCTGAAAAATAGTTTCGAGCTTTAAAATATTATTCTAAATTATTTTCAAGGCTCGATAATTATTATAAAATTGTTTTGAAGCCAGAATTGGCCAACCGAACCCTGTTTAATATTCCGAAACTGATCCAATAACCTGTTTTAATTCCGAAAAATGTTTTAAAATCATTTTAAATACCCGAGAGCCTATTTCTGACCCTAGTCTCCTTTATAAATGATATATCATTGATTATGTGACGTGTTATGTGTTATATGTGACTTGTTGGTTGACTATCAGTCTGTATATTTGATATTTACTTGTTTATTGCATAACTTTCAATCCGTTAATCGAATTTGGGCGAAACGAAGGGTAGATGGAAGTATGTGTTGAATAGAATCGTATGAGTTGAATATTGATAGATGCTTATGATATGTGAGCAGAAGAGGCAAGACGTAGGAAAGGGAAACAGGTAGTTGAGGAGTAAGACGGTTGGAATTGGAAGCGAGTGCAGTATAATAAGCTAATACCAGGCAAGTGTTCTGAACTTTCTTGAGATATTATAGTGATTGATAAACCTATTCTATATTGCAAGTGCTTTGAAGCACTGAACCCTAACCATGATCCCAGTTTTGATCTTGAGCCATAAACCTGATTCTTTCTAGACCATTGATTGTTGCATACCCAAATACGAACCACAAATATACGATACTACTCCACAAATACATACAAACTAAATACCAAACACTGAATCGAATTACCTACATACTCAAACCATTGTATCTTATGCTTTGAAAGACCAAGTCCTTGAAACCCTGAAACATTGATTCCTTTGTTATCCAATTCTTTCAATACCCAACATCCAAGCTTTGAAAATGCCATATTGATCCTCATGAAAATTGAAACCATTTCATTATGATACATCCAATGTTGTTAATGATTCTGTTTATTGTTTATTATTGCTTATTCTGTTGTTATGTTAGAATTGGATTGTTTTTATAAAATTGTGGACCAGATTCGTGCTCAGACCATATAATGGTCAAGTTAGGCCAATGTGTTCCTTGGATCCAGTAGTTAGAGCAGTGCTGCGTGCTTTGCTCGGGGTTAGTGCGTGACTGATCAGCAGCCTAACCTTGGTTTTTAAAATAAAAGTATAATATCCAATTCTAAATCATAATCCATTATTCACTTGACGTCATAACCATATTCACCTGATGATCATTACTCTCAGTTTTGTCATTGTGACTTGCTGAGCTAGTTAGCTCATTTGTGCGATATTGTTTATGTTCTTTGTAAGAACCCTGATTTTTGTAATATTTTAAAACTTCTGTAAATAGTAACTTGAGCTGATTAAGTAATACGTATGGGGATCATCATAAAATGAATAGTGGAATTTTGAGAATCCGGGATCATATTCTTGTTTATCGAGGAAAATAAGTGAATGTAAAAGCCGACGGAATTCGAAGATTCACGATTATACTACGTATTTTCGTATCTGTAAAGATTGGCGTAGAACCGGGAATACTAAGTGAAATAAATAATATATCAAGGTGTTTCTATGATCAAGGGAAGGAATGAATCGGTTATAGGATTATAAGCGATAAAAGAAATCGCTACGAAATAAGTCGTTATACGTGGAAACTATCGAAATGGAACGGTGATTACGTTTACGATAAATAAACGAATGAGAAATTAAATCCCATGCAAGTTGGCCATGCATAACCAAATCCTAACTAGTAGTTAGGAGTGTAACTAGATGATTAGAAGTTAACTAGAATAGTTAGTGGAATAGTGTTGAATAGTGATGGGAAACAAACAAGTACACAAACCATACTTCTCCCTTTTCTCACTTCACCACACAATCAAACCAACCCATACCTTTGCCAAATTATTGTCAAATCTGCTGCATACATCCCATATATTCATTATACACTCCCACACTTTATCCACAAAAGAAAACAACCCCTTTTCCCTCACTTAAAGCTCTCCCATTTTTCATTCCAGCAGTTCGGGTTTTCTGAGCAAGGGAGAAAGAAAAATTCATAACTCAGAATATACTCATTCAAATATCATGAAATTTTTACCATAGCTTCTCTAGATCATGGGTAAGCTTCGTACCCAATTTCAGCCTCAAATTATTTATTTTCAATTTTATAAAAATGTTTGAATGAGGTGCTGAAAGGTAACTCCGAAATTCTAACTTGTTTCTTGGTTTTGTTTCTTAATGATCTAGCCCTTCTAAGTGTTTTCTAAGCAAACCAAGCATCAATCATCCTAGAACTAACCTTTCTAGTGTCCAAAAAGGTATAACTTTCAACCCTTTAAGGTTTTATGGTTGGATTGAAGAGTTATGTTTGTTGTAGTGTTAAGATCCAAATGATTGTGTTTGTTTGAGTTTGTATTGATTATGTTCTTGCCAAAGGCTTGAGATGTTGAGTTGTAATCGATTTATGTGGTACTAGATAGAGTATATAAGGTGTATGTGGGTGGATCTTGAGAAGTACTTGTGTTTATGATGGTTATAGGTAGTGATTGTGTTAAGATCAAGTAGTAGAAATTGAGTTTGGGCATTCTTGCACTTGATCTGTTTTCTGCAGGACATTTGGCCATGAAAATGGTTAAAATTTGAAACCCTCCGGCCATGAATAGATAGAGTTTGTTTTTTAGTTTCTATACATGTGTAGATCATCACGAGAAGATTTACGGTTTAGGAGTTATGGTCGTTTTAGTGTAAAACATTTCTGCAATTAGCCAACTGCACTTAAGTCCACTTGCATGGTGATTTTGAAGGACTTAAAATAATTTCGAGATTCTGGAAAAATTATGAAAAACGGATATGACAGTAGAGAAGACTTTCCAAAAAGAATTTTGAGAAAATATTAATGTTTCGATTTTATAAAAATATTTTGGTAAAGCGAGCGCAAGCGAGAAATGCATAAAATCTAGTTTTGACGCGCGTTTTCTCACGTTCGAGCTTAAAACTCGAAATGGACTTTCTAAAGCGAACGATCGATTTCAAAACTCGACCATGTTATAAAGTGAGAATATAAGTGTTGAGAATGTGATGATCGGAGATTCATTATACTTGAGTAGTTGCGAAAGTTGCTTAATAAAAGCGAGACGTTAATCGCGTACTAACTTAGACCGTTGGTTCTTGTTTATAGATCGCCAACCAAATACCAGAGACAATACCACTTCGATTACTCGAGGCAAGTTTTCGAAACCCTATCTCATACTATCCATGCTATATATATACTGTTGTGATATTGATGCCATGATTTACAGTTCAAATATATATGCCTGCCTATGATATCAATGCATACGAATTATGCGATTGTTTACGAAAACAAATTTCGTTTTACACGAGTATGAGAAATTGAAATGTATTTCAAATATAATATATGATAATGGGAGTCAGAGATATTTTAATAACGATTTAATTTCGGTGAGAGCTGGACGCGAAAGATTTCTATTTCGATAAACAAAGTACGTTCGCGTAATATATATATCAAGCGAACGATTGAGATTTTGAATTAACTTCGAGAAATATTGGTTTATTCATTTAAGGGACACCCTTACTTGTTTAATTATTTTATAAAGCGATACTTAAGGGATTATTAAATATCAAGAAAGTATTTTAAAATATACTGAATAGTTTATAAATCATTTCACGTTATTTAATAAAGATTTAACTATTCAAAGAGCAATTATAGGACACCAAATCCTGTTTTGATTATTTGATTAAGGTGTCTCCATTCGTTGGACCTTATTCAGAAATATTTTGTATTTAAGGTTTTTATTAATTCATTGAACCTTAATTAGAAATACTTTGTACTTAAGATTTTATCAATTCATTGAACCTTATACAGAGATGTTTTATTTATAAGATTTTATCAATTCATTGAATCCCTCTTAAATTATTATGAGACCTTAGACATTTAATATCTTCAGACTTCTAAAAACTTATTTAAAAATAGACATAGTTCCCAAAGGTACTTTCTAAATTATTCAAAACTCTTGAAAGAGATTATTCATTTGAAACGTATCAAAACCTTAGGGAACTTAGTCTAGAAGCATAAGAGTTTTGCTTCCTCGTTCAATAAAGAACAAGTGAGTAATATATGTGTCACCCTACTACAGATAGGGATTTGAAAATGATTTTAAATTCAAAACTCTGACAACTCCCAAAGATCAATTGAGTTAAAAGTGATGAATAAATCATCTTATTTAAAGGTCAACTTTTAACGACCTATTTCTTTGAAAAAGGATTTTGAGCAAAAGATATAATTGTCTTGGGACTGGAATGTGGCATGCCCGGCACGGAGTGGTATCGGGCAGTGACCAGGCGCGGAGTGGCGCATTATGCAAGCGCGGAGTGGCGCATTGTACGGTTATATGGTCTATGTGACCATTGACTTTCGGACTTGCACGGCAATGGGCAACCACTGTGTAGTGTCTTGATGAGCCCAAAGGCGGCTAGGTTTGTATTCCTTCTACTAGTAGAGAAAATTTCGTATTCGGCTGATCACCGATACGTGGTTTATTCCAGTATAGTCCCTTTCTTCCATTTTGGAAAAACTGTTGTGAAAAATACAACAGAGAGCCGATAAGGTTGAGTTTTAAACAAGGATATTGATGATTATATATCAAATCCATTTGAGAAATCTGCCAATGAGGCTGAGTTTTAAATTGGGATGTTGATGAATATATATCACACCCATTTGAGAATCTTGGTTCGAGTAATATCTTGAGATTTTGAAATAAAATGAGTACGAGTATAAAATGATTTTGAGAAAGAGATGAATACAAGTATCCACTGGATATACTATTGTAGTTGATTTTGAGAATATTATAAATTTGACAAGCATATGAACTTTCAGAACGCTTTGGAGATACAAAGTATAATTATTGGTCTTATTTATCCTTACATACTTAATTATGGGGATATATACCTTGTTGAGCTATAATGCTCACCCTTGCTTTTATATTTCATATCACAACAGACTACCAGCATGGATCAGACCAGGACTGCTATCCGTATGCGGGTAAGGAACACTCGTGAGTTCTGTAGGCTTTTTGTGCGCCAACCCCGTCAGGTAGATAAGTGGAGATGATTTATTTGATACTGTTTCCAAGCATATAACCTGTGTGTGTGAGTTTGAATAAAAGGTCGAGTAATATTGTGAAAAGAGAATTATTTAATTAATAAGTGATCGTAACGACCCGAGTTCACGACCATGGATTTGGGGGTGTTACAGAAATGGTATCAGAGCCAAAGGTTATAATTCTTGGAAACAGTAAGAGTAAAATGGGTAGACTGAGGATCTAAAAGTTAACAAGAACTCTCATCGAGTTCGTAGTTGGATTACTATGGAGTAGTCGTGATGGTAGGTACCAAGGGGACCTTAACCTTAAGAGTTGAGGCATTGGTTGAGTTATTAATAGTCGATTGAAAAGCCAGCATTAAGGGAAGAGAATGAGTTGTAGCACTCAGAGAAAAGAGTGCTAAGAGTTATATGCAAAAGAGAGTCCATTGGTTGAGCCGATAGAGTTTGTTGATGGACTACCAGGAGTTATGTTGAAGTGTTTATGTGAAGTGTTATACGGAAATTGATGGAATCGTTTAAGATCAACAGAATGAGGAAAGGAGAAAATTGTACATGATTTTTTTTATAATGTTGATATAGAAGTGGAGCTAAGTCTCCGGAGAAAGCGGGATGAAGACGATACCCCAATACCATGGGTTGATTGCAAAACCCGAGTCTTGCCACTCATAGCTCTTTATAGAGTGTCCTTGAGGAGACATATTAGGCAAGAATCAAGATGCTTAATTCTTTTACTATTAAGGTTATTACGTTACCTGAATTGGTTGAAAGTATTGTTCCGATAATAAGGGTTCAATACATGACGAACACCGATTCTACCAAGAAGGGTATTCGCTATACCATTGAGGAATCTATATCCTATAAGGGAGATTTTAGCGTGTCCCAAGATGAGAATGCTATGCGATAATACGAAATCATTTCGTCCGTTAAGCCATTATGGTTCGGCACGGAAAGCGAGAATCGACAGAATAATTTCTGAAAAATTTCATGCTCCTGCAATCAACACAGCAAGCTCCGAACTATTGGAGGAGAAGACCAATAAGTCTGACGCAGAATTCCAAGAGTGGGATGTCACTAGGATCTACGTGTATATTCTCGACAGGATGTCGTCTTTTGTTAACGCATCAAATCAGGTGCGTGGGCACAATGTTGCGAGTAACTAAAGAGAAATGAAGAATGTATTTGTGACAAAGCGAGTTATTAAGCGACTTTAACATAATGAGTAGAGATGCGAATAATGTTATATTGGTGATCTTTTATATTAGCATAACGATGCCACCCCGACATATTGGGAAATTAGAGCAAACCCTGCTGAATTGGTATACCAAAATAACCAAGAACACGAGGAAGTTGAATATAATGAATTCGGCTTAGAGGATTACAATGAAGAAGAAACTATGGATACTAACGAGGGGGAAGGCCAGAGCGGAAACCCCATGGACCAAATTATGAATCTTCTTCGAGAGAATTTAAATTGTCACCCTCAACCCAGGTTGATCATGTTCCAGTTACTAATATCTTTAAGGCCTTTAAGTTGTTAAAACCCCCCAGAAATTTCAAGGGACTGCTAACCTGTTAAGGCCAGAGCTTGGCTGAAAGAAATGGAAAAGAGCTTTGAGATAGTGCCCATAGAAGAGACGCAAAAGACTGTGTTCACCAATTATATGTTGAAAGGAGAAGCAAATTATTAGTGGGAACCTAAAGGAACCCTGGAGACTGATGTGATTATCACATGGAGAAAAGTATTTCCCAGGTTTATGGAGGCTCAGATGGAGTTGAAGTTTCTAGAGATTAAGTAAGATAAGATGTCATTGGTTGTGTACAAAGCCAAATTTATTTAACTGTCGAGATTCGTGCCGGAGTTTGTGAACACGAAAGAGAAAAAGGCAAGGAGATTTCAGCAAGGGCTGAAATAATGGATTCAGGACCGAGTGTCATTACTTGAGATAACAGACTATGTGCAAAAAGGCCTCGATTGTAGAGGCAGAGAGTGAGCAAAGTCAAAAAGAGGAAGAGAGCAAGAAGAGGAGTTCGGAAGCCAAGGCGGCAGAGCGATAAATAGAAGTTTCCGATTAGGACTGAGAGGGGAGCGGTGTCCCAACCCGCAGTGGGTACCAGGTTTAGCGAACCGGTAAGCAAGAGTATCGCCCAGGGAGGTGGTCAATATAAAACTTTGTTTCATAACCAGTTTCGGTCACCCCTACCAGATCATAAGTCATGTGGGGAGAAACATCCCGGGGCATGTAATTTGGGAAAAGAGCTACCAAGGTGCTTTAATTGTAACCAATCAGGACATTATTCTAGCAACTGCCCCAACCCAGCTAGGGCGTGATAGCAGGTAACCTTTTACTCAATTTGGTTACTGCAAATATTCTGTTTAATTCTGAAGAAACTAAGTATTTTATATCGCGAGATTTTTGGCCAAGTTAAAACTTAATGTGATTCCAACGCGAGAATTATTGCGAATAGAAATAGTGAATCGAGAGGTTGTTCCAATTAATGAGATTCATCTAATCTGTAAGTGGGAACTAGGAGGGAAGGACTTTAAGTTGGACTTAATTCCTTTCAGGCTGAGAGAATTTGGTGTGGTCTTAAAAATGGATTGGTTGTCGAGCAATGGTGCTCAGATTGATTATAAAGGATAGAAAGTTAAAATCTGAATGCCTAACGGCAAGGAAATTATGATTAAGGGTCAGCGTCAGACCCAGAAATTTTTGAATATTGCTCAAGCGAAGCAATTATTGAGGAAAGATAGCAAAGCGTATTTAGCATACGTGGCGGGTACCAAGAGAGAAGCCCCGATGTACGTGATATACCAGTTGTTAACAAATTTGAGGATGTGTTTTCTAAAGACCTTTCAGGATTATCACCTGACCGAGAGATAGAGTTCGCTATCGAATTAGCATCAGGAGCGACATCAATTTCAAAAAGCCCCATATAGGCTAGGCCCGGTTGAAATGAAAGAATTGACTTCACAGTTGCAAGAACTGTTGAACAAAGGAATGATGAGACCTAATGTGTCACCATGAGGCACACCAATGTTGTTTGTCAAAAAGAAGGATGGCATTATGCGATTGTGCACAGAGTATAGGGAACTGAATAAGCTGACTATTAAGAACATATACCCTCTCTCTAGAATTGACGATTCGTTTGACCAACTTGAAGGAGTGGTACACTTTTCGAAAATCGATCTAAGAACGGGATATCACCAACTTGAAGATTAAAACAGAGGACAAATACTGTATTTCACACGAGGTATGGACATTATGAGTTCTTGGTGACGTCGTTCGGGCTAAAGAATGCCCCAGTAGCTTTCATGGACTTCGTGAATTGAGTGTTTAAAAAGTATTTGGACGTGTGCGTCATTATATTTATTGATAATATTTTAGTCTATTCTAAAACGGAAGAAGAACATGTGGAATATCTGGGGATAGTGGTAGAAGCATTGAGAAGAGAAAAGTTGTTTGCCAAATTTTCAAGGTGCGAATTCTGGCAAAATGAAGTTCAGATCTTAGGATAATTGATGAGCAGTGAAGGAGTGTTAGTTGACCCTACCAATGTTGAGGCAGTTTTCTAATGAGAAAGAATAACCACACCTACGGAAGTAGGAACGTTTTGGGAATTAACCGGTTTTATGAGAGGTTCGTACAGGATTTCACTAAGATATTAGGACCTTTGACTAGGCCTACTTGCAAAACGGAAAAGGTTGTGTGGAATGAAAAATGTGAGGAAAGTTTTCAGGAATTGAAAAGGAGTTTGGTAACAGTCCTCGTGCTGGCATTGCCCGATGGAAAGGGCGATTTTGTGATCTATAGTGATGCGTCACATAAAGGATTAGGATGCATGCTCATGCAGCATGGGAAAGTGGTTGCTTATGCCTTATGACAGCTGAAGGAATATGAAGTAAGATACCCTACTCATGAATTAGAATTAGCAGCAATAGTTTTGCTTTGAAAAATTGGAGACAATATCCATACAGAGAAAATTGTGAGATCTACACTGACCATAAGAGCCTTAAGTATATATTTACTCAGAAAGAACTCAACAGGAGACTAGAGGAGATGGTTAAAGTTAATGAAAGACTATGTCGGTGAGATTTTATATCACCCAGGGAAGGCCAATGTGGTGGTCGGTGCCCTTAGTAGTAAAGAGAGACTCAAGATGTTGACAACGCCGGAGGAACTAGTGAGAGAACTCGAGGAGATGGAGATAGAGGTGAAGTCACCGGTGAAGGGACTGATGGACTATCTGAGATCAAATTAGAACCGAAATTGGTAGAAAAGATGGGACATTGTCAGGAAGAGAAGACGAATGAAGAGCGAGAATCTTTGACTGAGAAGAAATCAAATATGAGAAAGATGAGAAGGGAATTATGAGGTATGCGAACTGGATTTGGATTCCGAATGTTCGAGAATTAAAAGATAAAATTTTACGCGAAGGACATAATTCTAGATATTCAATTCATCCTGGAGGTACCAAGATGTACCGAGATCCAAAGGAATATTATTGATGACCCAACATGAAAAGAGACGTGGCCAATTGGGTCAGTAAGTGTTTGACCTGTTAAAGAGTGAAGGTGGAACATCAGCGACCGATGGGACTCCTACAACCCTTAGGAATTTCGATGTGAAAGTGGGAACAAATAGCCATGGATTCTATGGTAGAATTTCCCCGAGCTAAGGCTAACCGTGATGCAATATGAGTAATTATATATCGACTGACCAAGTCAGCATACTTTCTTCCAATCAAGAAAACCTACATGGTGGATAGATTAGCAGAGCTATACATCAAGGAAATTGTGATAAGACATGGAGTCTCTATAGATATCATATCTGACAGAGATCCCCTATTCAACTCCAGATTTTTTGAGGAGCTTTCAGGAATGCTTATGAACCAAACTGAATGTGAGTACTGCATACCATCCCCAAACCGATGGACAAAGTGAGTGAATCATTCAGACATTGGAGTACATGTTGAGAAATTGTGTAATTGATTTTTAAGGTTATTGAGATGAACACCTATCTTTGATAGAGTTTTCCTACAGTCATAGTTATCATGCGAGTATAGAAATGCCCCCACATGAGGTGCTGTATGGTCGGAGGTGCCATTCACCCTTGTACTGGGATGAAGTTGGTGAAAGAAAGTTACTAGGTCCCGACTTGGTGTAAAGAACGAGGGACATAGTTGAGTTGATCAGAGGATGCTTAGCGGCAGCCCAAGACCGACAGCGTAAATATGCCGACTTAGCACGAAAAGACAGAGAGTATGAAGTGGGTGACCAGGTATTTTTGAAAGTGTCACCATGGGAAGGACTGATGATATTTGGAAAGAAAGGGAAGCTGAGTTCCCGATATATGGGTCCTTTGAGATTTTGTGACGAATAAAACTATGGCATATGAATTGGCTTTACCTCCAAACCTTCAACAGGTTCATAGTGTTTTTCATGTGCCAATGTTGAGAAAGTATAATGCGGATGCCAAGAATATAGTGAAACATGAGTAAGTACTACATCTGTCCTACATTGAGCAACCAATTGAAATCATTGGTTGAAAAGAGCAAGTACTCAGGGACAAGGGTGTCAAGCTATTCAGAGTCTTGTTAAGACATCCCAAGGTCGAGGAGTCGACTTAGGAATTAGAGAGCCACCTGCGAGAAAGGTACCCCCATCTATTTGTGAGTTGATTGCGGGACGAAATCCTTTTAAGGGGGGGGAGACTGTAAGAACCCTGATTTTTGTAATATTTTAAAACTTCTGTGAATAGTAACTTGAGCTGATTAAGTAATACGTATGGGGATCATCATAAAATGAATAGTGGAATTTTGAGAATCCGAGATCATATTCTTGTTTATCGAGGAAAATAAGTGAATGTAAAAGCCGACGGAATTCGAAGATTCACGATTATACTACGTATTTTCGTATCCGTAAAGATTGGCATAGAACCGGGAATACTACGTGAACTAAATAATATATCAAGGTGTTTCTATGATCAAGGGAAGGAATGGAATTGGTTATAGGATTATAAGCGATAAAAGAAATCGCTACGAAACAAGTCGTTATACGTGGAAACTATCGGAATGGAACGACGATTGCGTTTACGATAAATAAACGAATGAGAAATTAAATCCCATGCAAGTTGGCCATGCATAACCAAATCCTAACTAGTTGTTAGGAATGTAACTAGATGATTAGAAGTTAACTAGAATAGTTAGTGGAATAGTGTTGAATAGTGATGGGAAACAAACAAGTACACAAGCCATACTTCTCCTTTTTCTCACTTCACCACACAATCGAACCAACCCATAACTTTGACAAATTATTGTCAAATCTTCTGCATACATCCCATATATTCATTACACACTCCCACACTTTAGCCACAAAAGAAAACAACCCCTTTTCCCTCACTTAAAGCTCTCCCATTTTTCATTCCAGCAGTTCGGGTTTTCTGAGCAAGGGAGAAAGAAAAATTCATAACTCAAATTATACTCATTCAAATATCATAAAATTTTTACCATAGCTTCTCTAGATCATGGGTAATCTTCGTACCCAATTTCAGCCTCAAATTATTTATTTTCAATTTTATAAAAATGTTTGAATGAGGTGCTGAAAGGTAACTCCGAAATTCTAACTTATTTCTTGATTTTGTTTCTTAAGGATCTAGCCCTTCTAAGTGTTTTCTAAGCAAACCAAGCATCAATCATCCTAGAACTAACCTTCCTAGTGTCCAAGAAGGTATAACTTTTAACCCTTTAAGGTTTTATGGTTGGATTTAAGAGTTATGTTTGTTGTAGTGTTAAGATCCAAATGATTGTGTTTGTTTGAGTTTGTATTGATTATGTTCTTGCTAAAGGATTGAGATGTTGAGTTGTAATCTATTTATATGGTACTAGATAGAGCATATAAGGTGTATGTTGGTGTATCTTGAGAAGTACTTATGTTTATGATGGTTATAGGTAGTGATTGTGTTAAGATCAAGTAGTAGAAATTGAGTTTGGGCATTCTTGCACTTGATCTGTTTTCTGCAGGACATTTGGCCATGAAAACTGTTAAAATTTGAAACCCACCGGCCATGGATAGATAGATTTTGCTTTTTAGTTTCTATACATGTGTAGATCATCATGAGGAGATTTACGGTTTAGGAGTTATGGTCGTTTTAGTGTAAAACATTTCTGCGATTAGCCAACTGCACTTAAGTCCACTTGCATGGTGATTTTTAAGGACTTAAAATAATTTCAAGATTCTGGACAAATTATGAAAAATGGATATGACAGTAGAGAAGACTTTCCAAAATGAATTTTGAGAAAATATTAATTTTTCGATTTTATAAAAATGTTTTGGTAAAGCGAGCGCAAGCGAGAAACGCATAAAAATCTAGTTTTGATGCGCGTTTTCTCACGTTCGAGCTTAAAACTCGAAATGGACTTTCTAAAGCGAACGATCTATTTCAAAACTCAGCCATGTTATAAAGTGAGAATATAAGTGTTGAGAATGTGATGATCGGAGATTCGTTATACTTGAGTAGTTGCGAAAGTTGCTTAATAAAAGCGAGACGTTTATCGCGTACTAACTTAGACCGTTGGTTCTTGTTTATAGATCGCCAACCTAACACCAGAGACAATACCACTTCTATTACTCGAGGCAAGTTTTCGAAACCCTATCTCATACTATCCATGCTATATATATACTGTTGTGATATTGATGCCATGATTTACAGTTCAAATATATATGCCTGCCTATGATATCAATGCATACGAATTATGCGATTGTTTACGAAAACAAATTTCATTTTACACGAGTATGAGAAATTGAAACGTATTTCAAATATAATATATGATAATGGGAGTCAGAGATATTTTAATAACGATTTAATTCTGGTGAGAGCTGGACGCGAAAGATTTCTATTTCGATAAACAAAGTACGTTCACGTAATATATATATCAAGCGAACGATTGAGATTTTGACTTAAACTTCGAGAAATATTGGTTTATTCATTTAAGGGACACCCTTACTTGTTTGATTATTTTGTAAAGCGATACTTAAGGGATTATTAAATATCAAGAAAGTATTTAAAAATATACTGAATAGTTTATAAATCATTTCACGTTATTTAATAAAGATTTAACTATTCAAAGAGCAATTATAGGACACCAAATCCTGTTTTGATTATTTGATTAAGGTGTCTCCATTCGTTGGACCTTATTCAGAAATATTTTTTATTTAAGGTTTTTATTAATTCATTGAACCTTAATTAGAAATACTTTGTACTTAAGATTTTATCAATTCATTGAACCTTATACAGAGATGTTTTATTTATAAGATTTTATCAATTCATTGAATCCCTCTTAAATTATTATGAGACCTTAGATATTTAATATCTTCGGACTTCTAAAAACTTATTTAAAAATAGACATAGTTCCCAAAGGTACTTTGTAAATTATTCAAAACTCTTGAAAGAGATTATTCATTTGAAACGTATCAAAACCTTAGGGAACTTAGTCTAGAAGCATAAGAGTTTTGCTTCCTCGTTCAATAAAGAACAAGTGAGTAATATATGTGTCACCCTACTACAGATAGGGATTTGAAAATGATTTTAAATTCAAAACTCCGACAACTCCCAAAGATCAATTGAGTTAAAAGTGATGAATAAATCATCTTATTTAAAGGTCAGCTTTTAACGACCTATTTCTTCGAAAAAGGATTTTGAGCAAAAGATATAATTGTCTTGGGACTGGAATGTGGCCTGCCCGGCACGGAGTGGTATCGGGCAGTGACCAGGCGCGGAGTGGCGCATTATG
This sequence comes from Apium graveolens, assembly GCF_009905375.1. Taxonomy (NCBI): domain Eukaryota; kingdom Viridiplantae; phylum Streptophyta; class Magnoliopsida; order Apiales; family Apiaceae; genus Apium; species Apium graveolens. The sequence continues at coordinate 61,285,332 of NC_133649.1, forward strand.
CAAGCGCAGAGTGGCGCATTGTATGGTTATATGGTCTATGTGACCATTGACTTTCGGACTTGCACGGAAATGGGCAACCATCGTGTAGTGTCTTGATGAGCCCAAAGGCGGCTAGGTTTGTATTCCTTCTACTAGTAGAGAAAATTTCGTATTCGGCTGATCACCGATACGTGGTTTATTCCAGTATAGTCTCTTTCTTCCATTTTGGAAAAACTGTTGTGAAATATACAATAGAGAGCCGATAAGGCTGAGTTTTAAACAAGGATATTGATGATTATATATCAAATCCATTTGAGAAATCTGCCAATGAGGCTGAGTTTTAAATTGGGATGTTGATGAATATATATCACACCCATTTGAGAATCTTGGTTCGAGTAATATCTTGAGATTTTGAAATAAAATGAGTACGAGTATAAAATGATTTTGAGAAATAGATGAATACAAGTATCCATTGGATATACTATTGTAGTTGATTTTGAGAATATTATAAATTTGACAAGCATATAAACTTTCAGAACGCTTTGGAGATACAAAGTATAATTATTGGTCTTATTTATCCTTACATACTTAATTATGGGGATATATACCTTGTTGAGCTATAATGCTCACCCTTGCTTTTATATATCATATCACAACAGACTACCAGCATGGATCAGACCAGGACTGCTGTCCGTATGCGGGTAAGGAACGCTCGTGAGTTATGTAGGCTTTTTGTGCGCCAGCCCCGTCAGGTAGATAAGTGGAGATTATTTATTTGATACTGTTTCCAAGCATATAACCTGTGTGTGTGTGAGTTTGAATAAAAGGTCGAGTAATATTGTGAAAAGAGAATTATTTAATTAATAAGTGATCATAACGACCCGAATTCGCGACCTTGGATTTAGGGGGGTGTTACATTCTTTTCCAGTTAAGAAGGAACCAGTTGGTAACGAGGATCCCCAGTCCAGCGCGAGAGCTAGGGGTTCAAGTTGAGGAAGTTGAGCTAGTAGGCTTCTTTTGGGATAATTTAAGTTTGTAAAAGTTTGTAATAATGTTTAATACTCAGTTTTGAGTTTGAATAGATGGGATTTGATCGGTATGTAATATAATAGTGTGTTTGGCTTGTGTGCATACTTTAACCTGTTGCGGTCCGTGGTGGTTGGTAAGTAGGGTCACTACGTATTATTATAATCTTTATTATTGTTATAAACAGGTTATAAATAAGGTGTGTGTGGACCCCAAACTTCTGACCCGGGTTTGGAGGGCGCCACAATCATGCCCCGGCTTCTGTTAAATCAATGAATTCTTCGAACTCTGATAGTCCTAGTAATTGGATGAATAGTTACTCCGTACGCCGATTCTGTTGTTAACCTTGTCAAACTGTTAGGAATAATCAACTTCTTCATAATCGCGGATTACTTTGTTCTCTGAATTAACAATATTAAGTCTGAAACAAACATCTTTCCAAGTAATCCGGGTCTTTTAACAAACAAGAAAAATCAAGTAGTAACTTGACAACCAAGGTTTAAAACTTATTTTATTAAAATAACCTTTGAAAATTTGTTCAGAAAATCTCTTTCGAGAGTTTGTTTAAGAAAATTTTGAAAATCGCACACTTGGTTGTCCTTACTATATGAGTTGGTTGTTATCCTTCTTACCTATAACAAGGTACCAATTTAAAGAAACAATCACATAAAAGTCCGTTTCCTTCAATCTACCTCTTCTCCTTTATCGTGTCCATTTGACTTCCTTAATCAACGAAAACTTCAGTTGTTGTTGCATGTTATCTTATTCGTAGCTTCACATCAAAGCTTTCATACTGGTAATACTCCCGACATTATCGTTGTAGTAGTTAAGTAGAACAAGCTATCCAATAGTCAACAAATCGGTTGATGTCACATCACCTTGTTACTGTAAATATATCACATTGTCATAACACCACTAATTATCTTCAAGAAAGCTCCAGAACCATAATCTCCTTTAACTCTCTTTTCAATACTTATCTAATTCATTCCACAAGCTAGTCATGGGTGGCCTAATCACTAAGGGCTTCTTTTAATCTGGTAACAACTATCCTTCAGAACACCTGAATCTTCTTTCTAAACTTCTTCTCACATTTATTGATAGCTCATGCACTCACTATTTACTGTAGCTCTCGAATCCATTCTCTTAGGTACTGTTGCATCATAGAACAAGTTTTAAACCGAGGGTATAGAACAGGATGTAGGGTAAACTAAAGAGATACACTCACAGTCGAATGTCCAGTGAAATAAGAATAAACAGATGGAGGTTCTTGAATAGGTAATCTCATATCAAGAGGTGAAGAGTTAGCGTAGAACAGCTTGAAGAAGTGCAACCGTTATAACAGAAGGTAGTACCATTAATGCTAGTGGAGGAACAAGGTACAAATCAAATCTGAGAGAAGATGACGATCCTCAAATGGAAAGCTCCAAACAATCAGATGATGCATGGAAATCAGGATTTTCCATTGCCATTGTCTGGAAATCACGTCGCAAGCTAAGAATCCTGAATCGCAACACGAACCGTGCCGGAGACCTACTATACCGTCGCACTCAATCTCACGACGTCTTATCTTTCTATTTCCTATTCCTAATCCTAACCTTCTACCCAATCCCGACAACTTATACTTGTTTCAGTGACTTATAACCTGTAGCCCTGATACCAACCTGTGGCACCCTCCAAACCCGGGTCAGAAGTTTGGGGTCCAAAACACATACACAGTATATAAACCTGTATAAAATATTATTTGCAATGACCCTGTTTCACATAACCACGGATCGCAATAGGTTAAAGTATGAAAACAAGCCACAATCTTAACCTTTACTACAACATACCAAATCCCAACTAATTTAACTTACAACTGATAATAAAATTATTCTTACAATCTGACTATCTCTCTACCGTATGAAGCTTCTGCTAGCTCGATCCAACTCAACTGGAACCTTAGCCCGTACTTTGGACTGAGGAACTTCACTATCATCCATATTCTTTTCAACTGTAAAATATATAAAAGAATCGCAAGCGTGAGCTAACTAGCTCAGCATGTCTTAATAGGGATAACTGAGGTTAAGCAATAATCAAATGAAATGATTCAAAGGAATCAAGTTTCTTTTTAACTAATCATTAGAATTGAATATTCATTTTAGATTTTAAAAACCAAGGTTAACTGAGGTTAAGAAAACCAAGATTTTAAATATTCATTAGAATTGAATATTTATTTTAACTGAGGTTAAGCAATAATCAAATGAAATGATTCAAAGGAATCAAGTTTCTTTTTAACTAATCATTAGAATTGAATATTCATTTTAGATTTTAAAAACCAAGGTTAGGCTGCTGATCAGTCACGCACTAACCCCAAGCAAAGCACATAGCACTGCTCTAATTACTGGATCCAAGGCACACATTAGCCTATAATTGACCACGAATCTGGTCTGACCACGAATCTGGTCCACATTTAGAAAACTATCCAATCCTAAAATAATTCAGTGTAATAAACAATGTAATTCTATAAGCAAGGTCATAATCAGCATTGATAAAGCACTTGTACAAAAGCGTAATGCAGTTCATGAGTATCACAAGGGTATATCAAGGTATATATAAGGAACATTTTTCAGTTTGTAAAAGCATCAGGTATTAGATCAGTAATGATTTTTCAAGGTATAGTTCTTTGATGTTATAAGGAATGGTTGGGGTATAAAAGTTTCTGTGTTTTCAAACAATTTTCTTCCAGTGTTTGGTGTTTGGTAGTTAAACATTTGGGGAGCAGTATCATATTTGGGTGGTTGGGTATCTGAAAATCAACAAAGGATAGTCTACAAATAATAAGGCTTATGGCTCAAGATCAAAAAAATCAGGGTTCAAGGTTAAATAGTTTAAAATACTTGCAATATAAAACATAAGTTATTTTGAATAATAGCAACATGTTAGGAAACAGTTCGAAAATATTTGCGATAGATCTTGAAGAAAAGTTCAGAAGTACTTGCCTTCCAGGGCTTTATAACTAATACTGATCAATACTGAGCCGACTCTGTCGCTCAGGCTTTAATGTCCAACCATAAGATTCCATTGGATTCGTCTTCGACACTCAGGTTTTTCTGTTGAAACTCTACTGAGTTCGTCGACTGATCACTAGGTTATCCTTAGTCCATTGTCCACTTTCGGTTTTCCGACTGAAACCTACAGGGTCGAAATACTCTATGTTAGATACCCAGTTATGCCTGACATATCCTCGCTATAACCTACCCATACGATAGCATGTTCCGACTCATGATTATTCATATTATAATATCACAGACAACAATTAGGGTTCACGTTCTTGAAATCGGTTCAGTGTTCATTTTCAGAAAATATGTATACTCGTTATTTTACGAAATTAGGGTTATTGAGTTTTGAACAGAACGTTCACCACAACATACAATCAGGTTCGTATAAAGTGTAAGCATATATATTCACTCGACGTCCTGATAATTATCGGATACGTTCCCGTATTTACATAGTTCAAATTCCCGGAAATTGGGTAGCGTCTCCTTCGTTTTTCGGACTACCCGTCGACTACAATCGACGTCAAACCAACAACAATCAAGTTCACAACAATCACCAGTTCAACCCAACAATCAATTCAATTACAAATTCATTCACTAAATTACGTAATGGACTTTAATATAAAATCAAATTCTCGTTTTAAAGATAATTTCACGAATTAATTTATTCATTTTATAATATTAGGACTCAAGATAAACATCACAGTCCACCGTCCACTCGTAAATAGTCATCGCAGACAGCGGCAAAATTCCGTGGGTACCCGATCAATTCCCCGGGTTTCCAACGCGTAACTTCGCCGATTAACTTTAATAATTTCCCACACAAAAGTTATTTATATCACGAAATTACTCAGACAAATTTTCTGCAGAAAGTATAGAAGAAATCAAATCAATAAGCGAATAATATGGAGTAAAATATACGGCCGAATAACAACACCACAACACCGCACCCCAATTGCACGCGCACACGTGCAAAACACACAGCAACACACACTTAATCACATACATATATATCGAATATATATATATATACAAAACGGGAATAACAGGATGCCAAGCCGGAGGTAATTGACAGGAAACGAACCGGAATTCAAAGGAACAAGGCGGCAACGTGACGCCGACGGACAGCCGGACTAACGAAGCGGCGAAATCGCCGGAAAGCGGAGCACCAGAAAAGGAAAATCGCCGAAAAGCGAGAAACAGAGGAAGATGTGAGAGATTAACCGGTGAGAGAGAGAAGTGAGGTCGAGCGAGAGAGAGATAAGACGAGAGGAGAGTGTGGATTGTTCCTGTTTCCTGTTTCTTCTCTTTTTTATATAAAATAAAATAACTGTACTCTAATTCTGCCTACAACACGCGTACAAAAATAGGTGCCACGCAGCTCTAATTCAAGCCAAGTGTCCCCTAACTGTTTCGCAGGCCCGGTTTTATATCATTTTTAATATTTTAACGGTATAACTTGCGAATACATTTTAATCAGAATAATCCCAAAATAGACTTGAAATTTTCTAAAAATTCCGAAACTAATAAAATAAAATATTCATAATTTTTAAAATATTTTCGAAATGCAACTCATATCCATATTTCACAATTAACGACCCGAGCTGCACTTAAGATAAATTCAGAAAATTGCGAAAATAATCTTAAAATGTTACAAATATGCCGAAGATTATAAAAACATAAATTTTTAAATAATTTCTAAAACACAACTTGTACCCGTTTTTTAACAATTAACGAATCAACGCGCGGGTGAAATAAATCCCGAAAATTTCCAAAATAATTTTAAAATTCTCAAAATGTTCCAAACATAAATAAATATGAGTTTCATAATTTTTGAAGAATTTCAGAATTAAATATGGATTTTACAAATAAAAGTAATCAGAAAATTATTTAAAGATAAATAATCAATAAAATATTGATTTCTCAGTTTTATAAAATCCTAAAAATAATTATTGTTAATATAAAATCATAAAAACCATTTTAGAGACACTTCAAATGTTTATACAAATAAATTTGCATTAAATCCACTTTAAAAGTGAAACAATTCAATATAATTCCTTAATTAATCACGCGGATAACCCGATACATCATAAATCGCACATAGATAATAATCAAACAACACATAGCGGTAAAAACCAATACACGTATTTTATTTAATAATTTCTATAATAATCAGATATTTAAATAATTCAAAAATACACGAGTCGTTATATTTGTGATATTTAAACTCTTTGTTCTTCAAGAGCTTGCTCTGATACCAATTGTTATTCCCTACCAATCTAATAAAGAATTACAGAAGGGGTTTGAATGTATTTCTGGCTACTTTTTCAATTTTAAGAACAGTTCTACTATAAATATATAACTGTGTTTGATTTGGCTAAGGCGCGGAATAAAAGTATTGATGAAATCAAAACACAAAGTAATCAAATACAAGTATTTAAAATCTTTCTGGTGGATTAAACTTTTCCACCAGAGATATATATTAATATGAGAACTCTGTGATGCAATGTTTGTACACAGCTGCTTACAAGTTGAACTTACAAAGAACAGAGAAATTCTTTACAGATGTAGCTCTATCTATTTCTCTGGTAATTGCTTACTAACTTGGATACATTTCTACTTGCTACACTTGGTTTATATATCACCAAGTTACATGATAAAAAGACAAACAAATAAGATAAAATGTCTCTAGTTTAATTTTATGTTGCTTCATTTCTCCATCCAGCATCTTTGAATAACTTCAGTTTAGCATGGAAATGGAAATGCTTCTTTGTTCTCTAAAACCTCTAAATAGGCTGCCACATTCCATTTGCATACACACAACACATGTGACTGTCAAGTCACTATCTACTGCCCTTTTGAATTTGTTCATCCATTAAGAGTCTAGTTGAACATCCGTTGAAGCTTTAGTTGATCATCTGTTGAATCCTTGTAGAACATCCGTTGAGACTATCTTCATAGCAGTTAACTCCATTTCACTTATACAAGATTACAAGGCATCTAATATTTACATTTAGCCGACCTATCTTGAATATCAATCTAGTAGTCAACATGACTTAAAAACATTCTACAAAATCTAGTTCTTAAGGCATTACAATATGCATGTGCTACTAATCTTTTTGTAACATAAGCTACCCTTTCAACAGATGTTAAAGTGATCATCCATTGAAGGCTACAAAGTCACTAAATTAAATCTACTAAGTGTTTTGTTCAACATATCATCAAGTGCACAACATATTTCTAACATTATCTGTCCAAACAAATTTTTCTTTTTTCCTCGTCAACTTAGTCATTGGAACTGCAATCTTAGAAAAATATTGAACGAATCATCGATAATATCCAGCTAGTACCAAAAAGCTTCTCACTTCCATTGGAGTCTTTGGTCTTTCCCAATTCATAACAGCTTTAATCTTCGCAGGATCTACTTTGATACCTTCACTATTGACTACGTGTCCAAGAAAATGAACTTCCTTTAACCAAAACTCGCATCTTGAAAACTTTGCGTACAACTTCCCCTTCATCAGAATTTCCAAAACAATCTTCAAATGCTCCATATGTTCTGCTTCTGACCTTGAGTAAATAAAGATATCGTCAATAAACAATATTTTGAACTTGTCCAAGTATTTCTTAAACACTCGATTCATAATATCCATAAAAGCAGCTGGCGCATTCGTCAAACCAAACACCATTACCAAGAATTCATAATGCCCATATCTCATTCGAAACAATGTCTTGGGTATATCTTCTCCCTTAGTCTTTAGTCAATAATATCCAGATCTTAAATCGATCTTTGAGAAATAAATAGCTCCTTTCAATTGATAAAATAAATCATCGATTTGTGAGAGAGGGAACTTATTCTTGATAGTCAACTTATTGAGTTCACGATAATCAATACATAATCTCATGCTTCCATCTTTCTTCTTCACGAACAACACTGGTGCGCCCTACGGGGATACACTCGATCGAATAACTCCTTTATCTGATAATTCTTGTAATTGTGTCGCTAGTTCTTTCATTTCAATGGGCGCCATTGGATAAGGAGCATTTAAAACTGGTTCCATTCCAGGAGCCAAATCAATCATGAACTCAATCTCTCGATCCGGAGGTAGTCCATGTAATTCATTGGGAAATACATCGGGAAACACTTTAACCACAAGAATGTCCTCAATCTTTAGGGATTCCTTCTCTACATCCTTTATGTGAGCCAAATAAGCTTCGCATCCTTGTTGTAACAATTTTCTTGTCTGAATTGCCGTTAGAAACTTCCTGTCTTGCCTCTTCCCTTTAAATATCACCTCAGTTCCATCCTTGGTTCTTAATTTCACTTTATTGCTTCTACATTTGATCTACGCATCCTGGTTTGCTAACCAGTCCATTCTGAAAATAACGTCAAATTCTCCTAACTAAACGGAATTAAGTCAACAGAAAGTGCCGACCATCTATTACAATATCGCAACTAGGAAATTTTTTATTGGCAGCAACTCGTTCCTGATTTGCTACTTCTATAATCAAATTAGATTCTAAAGGGTACGTAACATACTTTAATCTATCAACAATACTTTCCGAAATAAATGATCCAGTAGCTCCGGAATCCATTAACATTTTGACTTCTATTGAATTTATAGCAAGCGTACCTGCTGGCTTTCTGAATAGGTTCCTTACAATTCCTTTCCATATGGCCAACTTTCCCACACTTAAAACAAGTCATCTCTGGCTTCCCTGTACCACTCGTGCATTCTGATGAGTAACGACCTTCCTTGTTGTACTTGAAGCATGTCACATTGAGCTTATTACATCTTCCAGGGTGCCTCTTTCCACAAGTCTTGCATTCCTGAATCTGGGGTCTTTTGTCCCTCGTCGACTGTCCAACTTTCTGAAAACGATTATTGTGATTCCCATTTCCGGGCTTAAACTTTTGGAATTTCGGACCAGAATTACTAACATTTTTCCCAAACCTTCCTCTAAACTTAGAGCTCCCTTGGTCTTGTTCTGAATCCTCAAACTTCCTTTTCTTTCCTTCACTTTCCCTTCTAGTTGCTTCTCTTTCTCCTTCCACAATCATGGCCTTATGTACCACAGCAGCATATGTCCTTATATCGAGAAGAGCCAATTGACTACGAATTCATAACTTAAGTCTTTGTTGAAATCTTTTAGCTTTCTTAGCTTCGGTATTCACATACTCCGGCACAAACCTTGCTAAATCCGAAAACTTCACTTCGTACTCCGCTACTGTCATATTTTCTTGCTTTAAATCTAGAAACCTCATCTCTAACTGTTATTGCATGTAACTCGGTAAATACTTCTCCAGAAAAAGTTCCATAAACTTCTTCCAAGAAATAGCTTCTCCGTCTTCTTACAATGCTTTAGTAGATTCCTACCAATAGCTAGCCCCATCCTTCAAGTAATAACTTGTGTATTTTGTCTTATTCTCATCCTTAACTTCTGCTAACTCAAAGGCTACCTCCATTTCTCTTAACCAGGACTAAGCTTTAATCGGATCGGGCAAACCTACAAATTCAGGGGGATGGGCGGATTGAAAATGTTTTAAGTTTCCGACTCTCGAGGCTGAGAGTTGTTTCAAAAGTTGAAAGAGTCGGTTCATTATAGGGGTGTCTTGGTTTTGCTCTTGGTTTTGAGTTTAAGTTTCTTCTTCTTGCTGATTTGGTGAATTGGCCATTTGATAAACCTGATGAGTAATTATTTAGCAATATGATAGTATGGCATATATAACAATAATGATTCTTTTAGGAATAGTTTTACGGGTTTTAAGTTTTTACCCATTTGCGCATGCAATCCTATTACTACATAATTTCCTCACCGATTAGGTTTCTCACATGACATAAGATTTGTCATCATAAAGGTGTTAAACACGATTGCTTGGATAACATGTTATGCAAAATAGTTTATGAAACTCAGGGATGCACAATACGGAAACAAGGTACATAGATAAATAGTTTGAGTACAACAACATTCTGGAAATAAAATACATTAATATAGCAGGATTAAATAGAGGAAAAACTGGAAAATATCCCTTAACTTCTACCTAGCTACTACAGATTCAACCGACACCAAGTCTAAATCACAATACAATATAAAGGGATCCCGACATCTGAACAAGTATCCCAAAGCCTACCGGCTCTGAAAAGAAACAACAACAACAACAACAACAACAACTACTACTACAACTACCACGGGCTCTACCAGATGTCCCATCTGAACTCACACCCAAACTACACATGGCGATTGAGAACCTTCCTCAACAGAAAAAGCATCCAACATAATATTTTATGAACTCTGCGGGCCTCAGCATTAGCATCACTGCAGGAAGGTCCCTCATACAACCGTCTACGGGCAACCTGCTCCACCATCTCAATACGAACATGTCGTTCGGGCTTTGGCACCAACATATGCAGCCTAGACTCTCGGGCCAACCTGTCTACCAAAGATCTCAACTTAGGTATACGAGCAAACTCAAAGTCACGGTCCCGGGCTAAATCGTCACTAACATGGGAAGGTACAGGCACAACAGGCACTCTGTCAGAAGCTGGGGACTCAGGAATAGGAGTTGGGGAATCTGCCCTAACCAATGGGGAATTAGGTAATGGAAACATAGGGGACACATGCATATGGGTCACAGTATCCTCAAACGGATCCTCGTCAGTATCTGAACTAATGTACTGGGGCTCCACTGATGGGGGTGGAAAAAAGTCCATGAGTGAACCAGGAGGGCTGGCAGGAGGAGTCGAATCAAAACCACTACCATCTGGACTACTATCTTGGTCCTGAGATAAAATATTAAATAACAGCCAAGAAACAACATTAGGGTTAAATAAAGCCCCAAACTGAGTCGATGCCCTAACTCCAATTACCACCTTAACCTATTCATTTTACTTAGACTATACTTAATATCCTAACTCAACTCTATATGAATCGAACACTCTCGCAGTATTTAATTACCCAAAATAACCTTTTATCCTAACTTGTCTCAGGGATTAAATCTGGTAGCTCTGATACCAAACTGAGACACCCTCAAACTCGAGATTAGGATCAAGGACCCACAACACCAATAAACTAATATAGTAACTGAATAAATATAATAAACCCCGAAGCTAACAGGATCTAAACAGGATAAAGTATGAGACAAGATTACAACTACCAACCAGAATAATATTATTAATACAACCCTTAATATAAATAAAACCAAATTATTCGACTCTGACTTAGAATCGACAGATAACCCAAAAGTATATGTTCAGCTATTACACTTCTCACCAACTTATCGTCCCAAAAGTATCAGTATATATATTTTCCAGGGACAAATTAGTAATTAGCAAATTCAATTTCTGAATTTCCTTTTTCTTTTTCTAATTTTTAATGCTTTTGAACAATTAAAAGCATTTAATAATATAAATTGTTTTGTAATTTCTAAAAATACCAAGAATATTATTTTTAATAACTAGAATATAAAATTAGATCTTCACCGATGTTTTTAAAATAATTTTTAAGCATACAGATTATTTTTCTATAATTTTTACAAGTAATTTACCAATAACAGGAATAAGTTGTATAAAATCATTTTAAAATATCATAAAATCAAAATAATTCTTACTTTCACTTTTAAAAAGTCTCTAGGACCAATCCAGAGACAATAAAATAGATTTCACACTTTGGTCATACTTTAATAATTGTATAAAAATATATAAGGTTCAATTAATTCCTTATTCTAATCAAATAAATCCTATGAAAAATATTTTAAAAATGCGTGAATCACAGATTCAAACTCGTAAGTTTAAAATAATATATATTCACACAATAACATCAAAGACATTTCGTATTGGTACACTTAAATGCATTATTCCCCTTTTAATAGCTGATTACGTGAGTAACAATTACCCGATAATTCAAATAACGATATAACTTTTTCAATTACAAATTCAAACAACAGAAACACACAACATTTTTCATAACTCATTATAATCCTCAATTTTATTATTCTTAATCCTTCTAATTTAATCCATCTTTCGAATAACGGGTCTCGTTCTACCTGACGGCCCGACAATCATAGCTTAAACCTTTTGCTGACTCATCAAATTGGAACGAGACTTTACCCGTTCCTTATTACTATTTCACAGAAATTACACATAAGCCAAAAATATATATAACTTAATATTTTATATTCATAAATCCATGTAATCTATAATTATAACACAAAACTATATTTTATTCATATAAATACATCGCGAAAATCCCAGTCATTACATCTTTAATCCAGGAGAGCATTTGACCTTGATGTCATAATTGAAAAAGTCAACAAGGTGATTCCAGAGGACACTCAATTACTTGGAGAGCTTAAGAAGGCATTAATTGCTGCATTTCCTAAAACCTATCTTCAACCAAGTAAGGGGTGCCTACATCTGCTATTCAACCAGAAAATGCAAACAATTCATGATCCCTAAATATTATGTTATAGGAAACTTAAGATTGATCATGACATTGGAGACTGACTTGAGAACAAATAGGATGAAGACTGTTGAAGACGAAGAAATTATCAAGATTTTGAGAAGATATTTGATAAATGCTGAAACCATGCTTCTCGAAACTCAAATCAACACTAGAGATGACTTGGATGATGATGAGCTGAAGAAAGATGATCAAAAACCTTCAAGATCATATCTAAGTCAGTCTAGCAAAGTAGATGGTAGCAAGGTGGTTGAGAAGAAGAAAGAGAAAGAAGAGAAGAAGGAGAGAGATGATAATAAAAGGAGGAGAAAGGATGGAGAGGAAGGAACAAGACAGAATAAAGTCCAAGAAATCCAAATCACTCAAACTCAAACCCTCAAACCTACCAAATCAAACACCTAAATCAAAGCCTAAGTACATGTACAAAAAAACTACAAATTCCTTACTCAAAATACCAATCACAACCAGCCATGCCTCTTTGAAGAAAATATCAAATCTACCTTCATTCAAGCCTCTAATCAAGACTCACTTCAAAACTGTTGGGAAAAAACCTAAGAAAACTCAAGTCAATGCTGGTGCTATCTGGAACTGCTTCAATCAAGCTGATTTTTTACCTATAAATGGGAGCATAACAGATGATGACTACCACCAACAATTAGCTGAGGAGATAATCAAAGTTTAGGTTGTCTCTCTGGGAGAAGTTAGAATCTACTACTTGGATGGCTCTTTCATTGTGCTTAGCAGAGAAGTAATGAAAATATTTCAACCACAAAATTGAAGAGAGTGATAAGTTTGATGAAGGATAAAGATTCAAGAACAAGGATGTGGAAGGCTATGATGTCTGAAATATTGAGAGCAAAGGATTTAAGGCATGCTAGGATCAAGGCTGAGAGGGAAGAAAGAGAAAGGTAATATACCAGGGAGATTGAAATGTTTGAACAAAAATATAATGAACTCAAGGCAAGGGGCTGAGTAGAATTTCAAAAGATGGATATTTTCTGAATATATTATCTCAATAATTACTTGTTATGCCCAAATATGGACATGGGCTCTAAACAAGCCCATTACAAGAATCATTAATAATATTGGGCTTAATAAACAAGCTCAAGAATATGGAAGAGCTCTCCTAATTTGTATATGGATCGGGACAATGTACCGCATGTTGAACTAGACTTCGCATGATGACACGTGGGAATATATAAAGGAGGATAGTCATGTCCACCTCTAACTAGGAGGTGACGATTGCCCACCTCTTACTAGGAGGTGAGTTATGTCTGCCTCTCCAACAGGAAGGGGGCATGAGGTGAGTCTTATCCACCTCTCCAGCAGTAAGGGGGTCATGTGCACCTCTCAACAAGACTGGAGTCCTTTCCACCTCTCAATCAGGAGGGAGTCATGTCCACCTCTCAATAAGATAGGGATCAAGTTCACCTCTCAACAAGAGGGGAGTCCTCTCCTCATACTACTAAGAGGGGAGTCCTCTCCTCATACTACTAAGAGGGGAGTCCTCTCCTCATACTACTAAGATGAGAGTCCTCTCCTCATACGACTAAGAGGGGAGTCCTCTCCTCATATCACTAAGAGGGGAATCCTCTCCTCATATCACTAAGAAGGGAGTCCTCTCCTAATATCATGCATGACTCCATATTACTAGAAGGGGTGGCATACCACCATATCACTATAAGGGGTAGCATTTCCCCATATTAACAGGAGGGGAGTCCTCACCTCATATTTTTAAGAGACTTGAAGAGACAAGTGAGAGTCCACGATCACATGTCCACTACACAAGGAATATTATTACAACACTTTATGACTACATGACCCTATTGGGGCACATCATGGAAATCTAGCGGGACTATATTATGCTTGGAAGGACCTCATCGAGGTCAACACAACTTACATATTTCTAGATCCACATCACATGACCAGACTCTAAGGGGTCGCATGTGAGGGCTCTAGGTGTTCTCGTGCCTCACCAACGAGATATATTCGCCTAATTCCATGACAGCCTATTACAGCCTAATTGGGCTTGGGCCATGGAATAATATGGGCTTATTACGAACTATCCAACGGTCAACGAACCTGGGCTTTGATGGACCGGGCCAAACCCTAGCCCGTCTAGGTAACTTGTCCACCAAGAACTCTTGTTTACGGATGATCAACATTTTGAAATAAGAGGGAATAAATACTATTCCTCTAGCATTCTAAGAATCATCGAACAAGATCAGCTATAACATCCATCAATTTTCATCCCGTGTTCTTCGCGTTCTTCATGCAAATAGCCTCAAATCAACATAATTTGCTCCTTGATTCCAGCAACCTCCGAATTTGTGTTGTTACGAATTTCTCCCAACAACATTACTCATTGGAAAAATGGCTCAAATTGGTAGAAGCCTTAAGAGGGACATAAATCATTGAAGAACTTCAAGTGCTAGTAAATCTTAAGGACCTCATTAGGAATGACCTGTTTATGAGAAATTCACCTGATGGTTGTAATTTTGAACTGATGTAATTGATCAATGTATAAAAAGCGTAATTCTTATTTAATCTGTCAATTTATTGTATTTGATTTTAGCTTGGGGTTAGTCTTGTTATCAGGCATGAATTTATGATAATCAATCTTCTCACAAATTGGGGCAGATTATTGTGTAAGACATGCCTGGTTAATAAAAACACTAAGTCACATTGAAAACCCTAAGATTAAGTTGTATGATAATCTATATCTGTATTGTATATTGTATTCCTTGAATCTATAAAAGTGTTTAGTAAATTAGACTGGGGATTTTTCTGTGAACAATTTCAAGTTAAGGGATAAACTCTGAAAGAAGATCAAGTCATGATCATGCCTCAGAGAAAAGATGTAGAAGCTTAGAGTTGAATAATGTTGTTCTATGAAAAATGTTCTAAGTCAAGATATCGACAAGTCACAGATCAAGGTATATCGAAAAGTCCAAAATAACTTGTAGAGAAGTCAAAAATGGCTTACAGAGAACTCTCAGAGATATCGGCAAGTCAAATGAAGATGTAGAGAACTGGAGATATCGACAAGTCATTTCTGCATGTAGAGATCTTAGAGATATTGACAAGTCAAATAAAGATGTGAAGAATTGGAGATATTGACAAGTCAATTTCTTATATAGAGATCTCAGAGATATCGATAAGTCAAATGGTTTATAAAGAGATTTCAGAGATATCAACAAGTCACTTTTACATATAAAGATCTCCGAGATATCGACAAGTCATTTCACACATAGAAAACTGGAGACCTCTACAAGTCAAATATACCTATAGAGAACTCAAAGATATCAATAAGTCATTATACTTATTGATATGTCAATTCTCTATAGAATAATTGGAGATCTCCACATACTATCTCAAATTCAGAATACAGACAAGTTCAAGATCCAAGATTATCAGATAACAAATAATTCATTCACTGAATTGAAAAGTCTACAAAAGCAGCTTGAAGAATACAAGATCAATGGTCAAGATTAACTAGAAAAAGGATGGTCACAGACCTGCAAGATTCTGCATATATTTGCTAACATCGGAAAAGAAAATAGACAAGGTTGCTTTAGAAATTGGTTTAGTACATTTTAGTGCAAGTTTTGTAAACTCGTGCTGCTGGTCTATAAAACATGCTTGTGTCCTTAGTTTAGAAGTAACAAACAGATCTAGATTTTCTTGTATTCTCTCAAGATAAAAGTTGAGTTCTTATTTTCTTAAGAACACAGATTTGTAGCAAGACAAACTTGATTAATATAATTAAGTGAGTTTTTGATATATTGTGTTTGTTTTCATTGTGCTAAATATAATATCTGCATTTCTTAAAATGCTTTGTTCAAATCATAATCCATAAAGCTTAAAACCAAGAAAAATCCAAGAAACACATTCACCCCCCCTGTATTACATTTCATAGCATTCAATATCTAACATATAAAGTCTACAATCTGATAACCAACATTGTTATGGAATCTGTACATGTTGTGTTTGATGATAAAAGGATTGAAATACTGGAAGATAAAGGTTTCCATGAAGGCCTCAAATTTGACAATGTAGAGATGTACTGTGATGATAGTGATGATGAAGTGGTCTAGAAGGAGTGTAAAAAGGACATTCAAACTTGTCATCAAATGAAGTGACAACAGTTGATGCACAGAGTGCTGCATTCGTTGAAAGACAAAGTGCAGCATCCTTTGAAAGATAAAGTGTAGCATCCGTTGAAAGACAAAGTGCATCATACGTTGAAAGACAAAATACAGCATCCATTGATGATCATTCTTCAATAGGCGCGGAAGGTCATTCTAGATCACTGTTTGACATAACTTAATTTTCAAATCAAAGATCTACCAACTCAAGGGGAGTATCATCTAGTCAACACTCAGTCAGACATCAAGAGACCAATGAGACCACTTCATCTAGAGAAAATCTACCACCTTAAAGAAAATGGACTAAGAGTCATCCATTTGAAATGATCATTGGTGATATAAAATCTAGAGTGCCAACAAGGAGAACAACTCAAGATGAATGTCTATAGAATAGCTTTCTATCACAGGAAAAACCAAAGAGGGTAGAAGAGGCTCCAATGGATCCATATTGGGTTTTAGCTATGCAGGAAGAGCTAAACCAATTTGAAAGAAACAAAGTATGGAAGTTGGTACCCAAACCTAAAAATAAGAATTCTATTGATACTAAGTGGGTATTCAGAAATAAGATGGATGAAAATAGCATAGTCATAAGGAACAAAGCTAAATTGGTTGCAAAAGGATACTCTTAGCAAGAAGGAATATATTTTGATGAGACATTTGCTTCAATTTCAAGACTTGAAGCTATCAGAATCTTTTTGGCCGACGCAGGCCATGCCAATTTCAAAGTCTATCAAATGGACGTGAAAAGTGCATTTCTAAATGGAGAATTAGAGGATGAAGTCTATGTTATCCAACCTTCAGGTTTTGAAGACCCCGACTTTGCAGACTATGTATACTATTTATTGAAAGCACTTTATGGATTGAAGCAAGCACCTAGAGCCTGGTATGACACCCTATCAAAGTTTCTTTTAGAAAATTACTTCACTAAAGATACTGTTGACAAAACTCTTTTCTTTGGGAATGTAAATGGCTATATTATACTTGTTCAAATCTATGTGTATGATATAATATTTATCTCTACAGATGATAAACTTTGCAAAATGTTTGCCAAATTAATGCAAAGAAAATATGAATTGAGAATGATGGGAGAATTAACTTTTTTTCTTGGTTTACAAGTTAAGCAAGTTAGTGATGGAATATTCATTAGTCAAACTAAATATATTTATGATCTTTTGAAGAAGTTTGATTTAATGGATTGCACTGTTGGTCGGTAAACAAGCGCTAAAATTCACGCCAGTATACGCGTTCGCAAGTAGTATAAGATAAAAATTAGATTCGTTCTAATTTATGCACTTATGCAACAATGATATGGCTATTATTCAATGCTAAGACGATTAGCAGATTGAGATTGTTTTATAACTAAGAATTAAGCTAACAATTATAACTAAGAGAATAAGAATGGTTGAATTAATATATATGATAAAAATGGGATTCTAACTTCAGTAAATACTTCATTCGATAGTCTTTTCCTTCTTGACCTTAGCATGTAATGGTGATGACACTAATCAGATAACACGAAACTGATAAACACCAACTTTCGTTGTATGGATACCATACTACCAGACATCCACAAAATAGATAGAAGTTGAATAGACACCAATTATATTGAGACCCTATATGTCTATAGAATTTGACAACATAACGGTTTAACGCACAAGTTATCTATCATGATTATATAGGGAAAGTAAGATGGTTAAAATTACCTACGAATCATGCATAACAAATACAAATGAACCTATGCTAGCATGGCAAGTTCTAAATCCTTAAATTCACTTTCGCTTCATTAAGAATTAACACGCTATCTTATAAGTTCGCGACGCTCATAAGATGAATACGCACAACCAATACTAGGTTATCATACAATCACCATACACTAAGGCATCAGAATAACTAACTAAAGAAATCCATAATTAAATCTGCTAGAACTCTGCAATAACGATTAGCCCCTATTCAGACTCATCATCAACGTGGATTTCGATGAAAGCATGGTATAATAAACATAGTATTTATAAATGAATAATAAACAAAGTATAACACAAGAGTATAGGTTCAAGAATAAGAAAACTAACATCCAATGTTTCAACTTAAACAAAGAATCACAAGTTAGAACTAGGTCTTCTTTGCCTTGGTTAAATAATGCTAAAACGGTCTTCTTTTCTTCTTTTCCTTGTGTTCTGATGTGTCTCTTCTGAAAAATGAACTTAATTATGTATATATAACAACCCTATGCAGAGTAGAAGTCTTCTGGATCAAAATCAGAGTAAAAACAAGATTCTTTAAATTTGACCTGGCGCGGCCGTGCGCTTGACCAGCGCGGGCGCGCTGAGTTTCTGGACTTTGGGCGCGCGGGCGCGCTGACCTCCTGCATAAAAAATCTGACTTTTTTTTTTCCTTGCTGAATTGAGCCGATTTTCCAAGAGATTTTATTCCAACACCAACTTAACACCAAATTAGCACCAAAACAATGCTAATCCACCTGATTACCTAGATAATTCCTAAAAATGCAAAAACACTAGAAAACACATTAAAATATCAACAACTTGAGTACAATTACACCAATTCAAAGCTTTACGGAGCGTAATAAAGTGTCAGAAATGCCACTCAACATACCACCAAACTTGAATCGATGTTGGTCCTCAAGCATAAACAGACTCAAAGTACAAGAAATAAAAATGCATGAATGTAACGATCCCCAATAGAATAACTTCACCAATCAACAAGCAACATCTCAGTAAATGCAGTTACTCACATAAAGATCAATCAAACCTCACAAATCAATCTACAAACCAGATACGTGCGTGTGTGCAACTGCTTACAGATATACTATCACCACTAGATCAATAATCATGACTCACTACTCATCAAAGCAATCACAAGGTTATAAATAGAATAAAATCTAGACTCAAAATAACTTTTAACACTTCAATTCTTATATCGGAGTTTTACATGGATTCACGCTTTTATTCTCAACAAAATAACAAAAATAACAAAACTATGCTTATTTGATCGTGCAATGAGTGAGGTCAACAAAAGACATACAATAGTACCCATGTAGCGAGCGTTAGGTTTAGGGATCCCAGACTATAAAAAGCCTTAAGTCACTAGGCACAAAGTCCCCTAATAACTTAATAACTCGAGTACTAAAGAGCCTACTCGTGATTAATTATGCATAACACATATTTTTCTCTTTTTTTCTTTTATTTTCTTTTATTTTCTCTTTTTCAACAATTTCTAAATGAGTGTGTTTCGCTCCATCTCATTCAACCCTAGACTACTCATATAAATATGAGTTGGCTACTAGCCATTTGACACCTAGCCACAACAACTGGCAATGAAATCCAATTTTCTCCAATTTTTAAATATCCATGTCTTTTATTATTAAGAGAATATCCTAAATTCTAAATATAAACAAGTGATTAAACCTCGACAAACAAACAAATAATGACCATGATCTAGTACTTTAGCAACCTATATGACTTAGTGAAATACAATTGTCTCTAGCATGTAAATCAACTCAATACGACTCAACATCACTAAATACGGAATCACTACACTAGCATCAATATCACAAGTTAATCGGAAAAATCATCCAAGGGATCATGCTATAATGCAAATACATGAAACTATATGAACTATATGAACAAATTATTATAAAAACTACCAAATATTTAAAAAAACTACATGGCAAAAATGCAACTATATGAACTAAACTATCATGAATATGCAAACTATATGTGACTCACACAAAACATATTCCTTCAACTACTACCCCCAAACTTAAAATATTCACTGTCCTCAGTGAAGGTATTAGTAAGAATCAGGCATACCTACTCCGAATCAGGATCATCACCCTCAACGGGTGGAGTGTCAGGCTTGTCTGGAGGTGGATACATGGAGTCCTCACCCAATACTGGCCACTGGATGTCAACACCAGTGGCTCTGAATGCAGTCCCAAGTGCCTGGGTGAGATCACGTGCAAACCTTCTATGGATGTCATGCATGGCATCCATCCTCCTCGCTAGACGCCTATACTACATCGAACTTAAACCAGCTCCAACCTCAGCTTTTGCCTCCTCCTCCTGCTACTGCGACGGACCAGCATCCTCTCCCAACTGAGCTCTCCATGCTGCCTTCCTTTCCTGCTGCATCCCACAAGCAAAAGTCTGATCTGCTGGTCTGCCACCTGGCAGATGATCATATAAATAACCAATTCCCTTAGGATCGGGCTTGCCATCATACCACTCAGTCATGTTCAACATCGTAGAACTGTCGATAGGAGTACTAGGAAGCTGAAGCTGTTTATGTGCGGGCTAATGAACACCATCTGTCACGCACAACTTCATCACAACGGATGCATAGGGTATGGAACCCAAAGTACCTCCTCTCAAGAATCTCAAAATCCCCTAATATATAACCATCCCCAAATCAATATAATCGCCCTGAAAAAATACCCCAAAGCAGACGAGCACGCTCCATAGTAATCTCATGTACATGTGATGATGGCATGATGTTAGCACAAATAAACGAGTTACAAGCTCGTGCAAACCTGTTCATGCACGACGCAGGGAACATGGAATAATTAGTTGTGCCCCTCTTGAACTTCCAGTGAGTCT
Source organism: Apium graveolens (assembly GCF_009905375.1). NCBI lineage: Eukaryota > Viridiplantae > Streptophyta > Magnoliopsida > Apiales > Apiaceae > Apium > Apium graveolens. Next base: position 61,306,593 of record NC_133649.1, read on the forward strand.
CGGGCACACAGAGAGTAGCAATGATCAGATCCAGATTGAAGTCCTCCGGAGTCTTATCATTCCAAGTGTCCTGACCTGGCTTCCTCTTGGGCTGCTCAATCACCCTCCTTATCGCATCCGCACTCTACTCCACAGTTATCCCATGACCACCGTGAAACCATTCTTCTCCATCTTCACATTAGCATAGAACTCTCGCCCAACACTCATGGGCACAACAGCGGGATCCTTGGAAAAAGGAACCCAACCCATCTCTAAAATCATCTCTAACAACTTACCATCCTTCCCTGATGGCAGAAAACCTCGCTCCTTTGCAATAGGCTTCGAGAGAAGCCTCGTGTACTCCTCTTCAGCCTCAGGAGTAGAAAACCTTGGCCTCACACCGCCCGCAGATGAAGAATCGGTGCTGCTGCTTACTTGAGTTCTTTGTCTCTTAGGTGCCATTGGGATTGAATAAGAAAGAATAAAAGCTAAGTGTTTGAGAGATTTTTGTGTTTGAGAATTTGTGATGTGGTGGAGAAGTTTGTGTATAAGTGTCTGTATATATAGGTGGTGAGAAGAGAATTATATATGGAATAGAAGTGGGAATTGATTATGGGAATCATGGGAATAATGGGTTTGATTTGGAGAGGGAAATTTGGGATGTGGAAGAGTAAAATTCGGTTTGAAATTGATTTTATAGCAAAAATCCTATTTTTCTCTACAGAACTATTGTTTTTATTTTTTCTGAGTCGGGACCCCGGCGCATCCACGTGCTAGACCAACGCGGGCACACTCACCTTCTGCCAAAATGGCGAGGCCGCGCGCTAGATCAGCCGGGGCGCGCTTACCTTCTGGAAAAACAGTGCGGCCACGCGCTAGATCAGCGCGGGCGCGCTTGGCTACTGAAGTTGGCCCTGAATTTTTTTCTTTTTCTGATTTTTTTGTGATTTTCTCCTTTCTTCTTGCTTCCTCTACCTACTAATGTACAACAAACTTGAGTTGCCTCCCAAATAGCGCTTATTTTACGTCGTTAGCTCGACGTAGAAACTTGAGATCAAACGGACAATAAAATGGCACTAACCACCTCGGGGTTTGCCGTGTCACCATGCTAATGCTTCAACCTCTGACCATTAACCTTGAATGCTTGGCCCGGATCATTCTCAAAAATTTCCACCGCTCCATGTGGAAACACAATTTTGATTATGAAGGGCACTGACCACCTTGACTTCAACTTTCCAGGAAAAAGATGGAGATGAGAGTTAAACAAAAGAACTTGTTGTCCCGACACAAATGATTTGAGCACCAGACCCATATCGTTCCACCTCTTGACTTTCTCCTTATACATTTTATTGTTCTCATAAGCTTGAAGTCGAAACTCGTCGAGTTCATTCAACTGAAGCATCCTCTTCTTTCCAACTACATCCAAGTCTAGATTCAATTTCTTCAAAGCCCAATACGCCTTATGCTCGAGCTCCACCGGAAAATGACACTCTTTACCATAAACCAATTGAAACGACGACATTCCCAATGGAGTCTTGTATGATGCTCTAAAAGCCCAAACAGCTTCATCAAGCTTCAAAGACCAATATTTCCTTGATGGACACACAACTTTCTCCAAAATGCGCTTAATCTCTTTGTTAGATACCTTAGCTTGACCATTTGTTTGAAGATGATAAGCCGTAGCAATGTGATGATTCACATTATACCTTTGCATCATAGCAGTGAACTTGTGATTGCAAAAATGCGACCCCTCATCACTGATTATGACTCTTGGAGTTCCAAACCTTGTGAATATCTTCTTGTGAAGAAAATTAAGCATCACCTTCACATCGTTCGTTGGCAACGCCTAAACTTTAACCCATTTTGACACATAATCAACCGCCAACAAGATATACTGATTGTTACAAGATGAGACAAATGGCCCCATGAAGTCAATTTCCTAAACATCAAAAACTTCAACCTCGAGAAGCACATTAAGAGGCATCTCATCCCTCTTAGATAAATTACCCACACGTTGACATCGATCACATTTTAAAATGAACTGATGAGTATCTTTAAACAAAGTCGGCCAAAAGAAACCTGCTTGAAGAATACGAGCTTCTGTCTTTTCTCCACCATAGTGTCCTCTATAAGCCGTTGAGTGGCAATCTCGCAAGATCCCCCCCCCCCCCCGTTTCGCTGTAAGGAATATATCTCCTGATGATTTGGTCAGCTCCTTGACGAAAAAGAAATGGCTCATCCCATATATATCACTTCACTTCATGTAGAAACTTCTTCCTTTGAGCATATGACAAGTCGGGAGGCATGACATTACTCACAAGGAAGTTCACAATGTCTGCGAACCATGGTTCTTCCTCTTGCACTCCAAACAACTGCTCATTGGGAAAAGACTCATTTATCAATGTCTTGTCCCGTGAAGTAGCATTAGGGTTCTCTAAACTTGAAAGATGATCATCGACTTGATTTTCAGTCCCCTTTATGTCCTTGATCTCTAATTCAAATTCTTGAAGCAAAAGAACCCATTTAATCAATCTAGGCTTCGAGTCCTTCTTTGAGATGAGATAACGAATCGCAGCTTGATCAGTGAAAACTGTCACTTTAGTCCCAAGTAGATAAGATCAAAATTTCTCAAAAAAATAGACAATAGCCAAAAGTTCTTTCTCCGTAGTAGTATAATTCAGTTGAGCACCATTCAAGGTCTTACTAGCGTAGTAAACCACATGAAATATGTTGTTCTTTCTCTGCCCAAGAACTTCTCCAACTGCATAGTCACTTGCATCGCACATCATCTCAAAAGGTTCATTCCATTCTGATGCAGTTATGACAGGTGCCGTGATTAAACTCTTCTTCAATGTCTCAAAAGTTGCAAGGCACTCGTCATCAAACTTGAAAGGGACATCTTTCTCTAGCAAACTGTACAATGGCTTCGAAATCTTAGAGAAGTCCTTGATGAAATGCCTATAGAAACCTGCATGACCAAGAAAACTGCGATTTCCCTTAACAAAAATAGGTGGAGGAAGATTTTCAATGAGCCCCACATTTGCTTTAGTCCACCTCAAGACCCTTACTAGAAACCTTGTGCCCGAGTATAATACCGTGTCGCACCATAAAGTGACATTTCTCCCAATTGAGAACCAAGTTGGTCTCAACACACCTCTTGAGAACATGTCCAAGATTCTGCAAACATTCGTCAAAACAATCTCCAAATACATTGAAGTCATCCATGAACACCTCCACATTCTGGTCAATCATATCAGAAAAGATGGCCATCATACATCTGTGAAATGTGGTTGGTGCACCACACAGACCAAAAAAAACTCGTCTGAAGGCAAAAGTACCAAATGGACAAGGGAAGGTAGTCTTCTCCAGATCATCTGGAGCGATACAAATCTGATTATAACCCGAATAGCCATCCAGAAGACAGTAGTACTCGTGACCAACCAATATGTCAAGCATCTAGTCAATGAAAGGTAGAGGGAAGTGATCTTTCCTAGGTGGCCTTGTTCAGCTTCCTGTAGTCCATACAAACTCTCCATCCCGTGACTGTTCGAGTAGGGATGAGCTCATTCTTATCATTAGCAACCTATGATACCTCCCTTTTTTGGTACACGCTGAACTGGACTCACCCAAGAACTGTCAAAAATGGGATAGATAATCCCTGCATCCTGCCACTTAAGAATTTCCTTCTTCACTACTTCCTTCATGATTGGATTAAGTCTTCTTTGCTGCTCAATCGTAGGCTTGCTACCTTCCTCTAGTAGAATTTTATGCATGAAATAAGAAGGGTTGATTCCCTTAATATCCGTTATAGTCCATCTAATTGCCGATTTGAACTCTCTTAGAATCCTTAAAAGCTTCTTCTCGTCACTACCTGAAAGGTCAGATGCAATAATAACAGGCAAATTAGATGCATCACCTAAAAACTCATACCTCAAATGTTCGGGTAAAGGCTTAAGCTCAAGAGTGGGAGCTTCCTCAATAGATGGCTTGAGGCGTTTAGGAGCTTTGTTCAATTCCTCCATTCCAAGAGATTTAAAAGGCATATCAATCTTCCTCTTCCAGGGAGAAGCATTCAGATATAGCAATTGCTCATTCACCTTTGTCATCCTCACTATCTGAATTCCCCAATAAGGCCTTCTCTAAGGCATCAGACCTTAGCAATTGATCAAGTTTCGAAGTCATCGCAGAATCGACCAGTTCCACCTTTAAGCATTCCTCATTTTCTGTAGGAAATTTCATTAGCATTGAACAAATTAAAAGTTACATCCTGATCCAGCACTCGCATTGTAAGCTCACCCTTCTGCACATCTATCAAGGTTTGGCCAGTCGCCAAGAAATGTCTTCCCAAAATTATGGGAATCTTCTTATCCTCCTCGAAATCAAGAATTACAAAATCAGCAGGGAAGATGAGTTTATCAACCTTTACCAAGACATCCTCCACAATTCCTCATGGATATGTAATAGAACGGTCGGCCTACTGCAAAGTCATATAAGTCAGTTTTGGATCAGGCAAGTTCAACTTCTTGAAGGTTGACAAAGGCATCAGATTGATATTCGCTCCCAAGTCACATAAACAACTGTCAAAAGACACTTTTCCAATAGTACATGGAATAGTGAAGCTTCCTGGATCTTTTAACTTTGGAGGCAACTTCTGTTGTAGCACATCACTGCATTCCTCTGTGAGAGCGACAGTCTCTAAATCATCTAGCTTCACTTTCCGAGAGAGAATACCTTTCATAAACTTTGCGTAACTAGGCATCTTCTCAAGAGCCTCAGCGAAAGGTATATTAATATGAAGTTTCTTGAACACCTCCAGAAACTTCTCAAATTACTTATCCAGCTTTTTCTTCTGCAACCGCTTAAGAAAAGGTGGTGGAGGATAGATCTGTTTCTCCCCTGTATTACCCTTAGAAGGAGTATGCTCAACAGTAGTCTTCCTTGGTTCCACTTCTACTTCCTGCTGCTCTACTTCTTCTTTAGCCCCAGTGTTAGGGCGAAAACACGCGCTAATATTCACGCAAGTATACGCGTTCGCAAGTAATATAGAATACTTTCTAGTTCGTTCCCTTAAAGACTCAGACTAATTTTGTTTAATTAAACTCACGCACCAATGTATGATTACTTCTCAATGTTAAGACACTAACACTTAGAATTGTTGACTAAATATTAACTACAATTAATTACTTAATTAATCACTTCAAATTAACAATATTAAAACACTCATGAGATCACAACTTCATTACTACTTCCTTCAATAGTTATTGTTATTACCTTTAGCATGTGACAGTGATGATATTAATCGAATAACACGAAACTAATAAAAGCCAACTTTCATTGTACTAATACCATTCTACCAAGCATCCACAATTAAGATAGAAGTTGAATAGGCATCAATTATGTTGAGTTCCTATATGTCTACAGAAATTGACAACACAACGATTTAAGCACAAGTTATTCCTTTTGATTACATAGGGTGAATAAAACTGTTAGAGTTACCCACTAATCATGCACATCATACATGAACCTATGCTAGCATGGCAAGTTCTAAATCTCAAGATCCACCGTTGCTTCACAAGAGATTAACACCCTATCTTATATGTTCGCGACGCACATAAGACGAATATGCACAACCAATACTAGATATCATACAATCATCACACACTAAAGTATTAAACAATTAACTAAAGAATTCCATAGTAAATCCGTTGTGACCCCATGATCACGATTAACCCATAATAGCACTCATCATCATCATGGGTTCATATGAAATCATGATAAAGAAACACAAGAAAATAATAACTAAACTAATTATATTAAACCAGAGTACGTCACAAGAGTAAATAGGTTCAAAGTAAGAAAACTAGCATCCAACGTTACAATGAAGCAAGAATCACAAGAAAATATGCTTCCTCTTCGTTGATGTGTGCTAAAACGGTCTTCTTCCTTATTTCCTTCGCTCTTTGCTTAATACCATGATCCTCTCTCGTGAAAACATCTCCAAATCTACTTATATAATAGTCCCATACAACTTAGATTACATAGAAGTGGAAGCCAAACAGAAGTAGAAGTCCTAAAATAAATTATCTTTTTTCCCGACCCTGCGCGGCCGGTTAGCATAGCTGAGTGGGCGCTCAGCTTCCTGCGCGGCCGCTCAGCATTGTTGAGCCGGCGCTCAGGACCCTACTGGAAAAATCCTGAGTTTGCTCTGTTTCTTCGCCGTAATCTGCCCCTTCCTTTCCTCTCTCAATGGTGAACACATGCCAAGGCTTATTCTTGATGATTACTCCTCCGAAATGCACTAATACCCTGAAATGCATAAACACTAGAAAAACGCATCCAATACACAAAATACTTGATTTCAAGGCACCAATTTAAGCCATTTTAAGTTGTTCTAAGTGGTATAAAATGCCACTTATCACACCCCCAAACTTAAATCGATGCTTGTCCTCAAGCGTCACAGACTCAAAAACAAATAAAACATGCATGAATGCAATCTATATGAAAATGCAGCGATCCCCCTTACTACGAACAAACCAACCAAATTGCAACATCTCAACAAATACAGTTAGGCGACTAAAGATCAATAAACTCATGCAAACGAACATAAAACCAGAAACATGGTGTGTGCAGATGCTTAACAGATATGCTTCAGAACTAGACCAATTATTATGACTCAATTATGATCAAGGCAATCACATGATTATACAAAGAATAAAAATTCTAGGCACAAAGTGACATATAATACTACAAGAATTTTGGAGCTTATTACGGAATCATGCTTTTTATTCACGACAACAATGCTTATTTGACCGTGCAATGAGTGAGGTCCACAAAAGACTTATACAATGGTATCCATGTAACGAGCGTTAGGTTAGCAGATCCCAGACTCTAAAAGCCTTAGGTCACTAGGCACAAAGTCCCCTAAGAACTTAATAACTCGAATAACAAAGAGCCCACTCGTGATCATTTATGCATAAACACCAGAAAAATTTTTCTTGTTTTTTTTTAAATTTCTGAGCAAGTGTGTTTCGCTGCATCTTGTTCAACCCTAGACTACTCGCATAACATGCGAGCCGGCTACTAGCCATTTGACGCCTAGCCACAACTAGCAACAAATTCCATTTTTACTCCATTTTTTTTCTTTTTCATGCCTTTATCACTAAGAACCTATTATCGAATTCTAAGCATAATAAATAGATTAACCTCGAAAACAATCAGATCATAACAACAATCTAGCCCTTAAGCATTCTCTAAGACTTAGTGAAAATACAAGTGCTTCAAGCATGCATATCAACCTATACGACTCAATATCACTTTAATGCTATCACTACACTCGCATCAATATCACAATTCAGTCAATAAATCATCGCAAAAGGGATCATGGTATATGCATGAGCTACATGACATGATAAACAAATAAAGCTATAAAAAAAACTATATGGCAAAAATTATGCAACTATATGAACTAAACTATTATGAATATGCAACTATATGACACACATAAAATATTCCTTAACTACCACCCCTAAACTTAAAATCTTCACTGTCCCCAGTGAAGGTAGTAGAAAGGAACATAGGGTATACCTACTCGGAGTCATCATCATCATCACCCTCAGTGGGTGGAGTATCAGGCGGCGGGTATGCAGAGTCCTCACCAAAAACTGGCCACTGGATATCAGCTCCAAGGCCCCGAAAAGCAGTCCCTAACGCAAGGGTGAGCTCCTGAGCAAACCTGCTCTGCGTCTCGTACATGGCATCCATCCGCCGTGAAAGCCTCCTATACTGGGTATCAGCCATCCCAGCACCCTCCTGAGCTCTCGAAGAACCAGCCTCATCACGCCTAGGCCTAGCCATAGTAGCATCTCGTGCTGGACGCCCTCCTGGAAGATGATAACCCAACCCATGCTCCTCGGGCTCACCACCGGTCCACTCCTGCATCCCATTCAGAGTCCCAGAATCAATCAGAGCGGCCGGCAACTGCAACTGCTCATGAGCCGGCCAGTTCACTCCTACTGCTCGGCAAAGCTTTGTAACAGTGGATGCATAAGGGATGTTCATATGCTTAGCTCCCCTTAAAAATTTCAGAATTCCTTGGTAGATAAACTCACCAAGGTCCACATAGTACTCCTCATTAAGAATTCCCCACAACAACTGTGCTCTCTCAACTGTGACCTCGTGTGCATGCGAAGAAGGCAAAATATTAGCACAAATAAATGCATTCCATGCACGGGCATACCTGTTCATAGCGATCGCCGGGAAGTGACGATACTCATTAGTGCCGGTCTTGAAGGTCCAAACTGTGCCTGGCCTACAAAGAGTAGCACAAATCAAATCCAAGTCAAAATCCTCAGTAGTCTTCTCATTCCAGTTATCCTCCTCGGGCTTCCTCTCTGGCTGCCCAATCACACGGCGAATCGCCGCTGGGTGATAATCAACCGTCAGCCCTCGGACCACAGAAAACCCATTCTTTTCGGCCTTGCGTTCGCATAGAACTCGCGAACCACGCTCATCGACACTGCTTCGGGCGACTCACAAAAAGCTATCCACCCCTTCTCTGCAATCATGGGTAGCAACTCACCATTCCTCCCCGATGGTAAAAACCCTCTCTCCTTCAGAATCGGCTTCCCCAAAAGCCTAGTGTACTCCTCCTCCGCAGCTCTGTCATTCAACCGAGGCCTTGCAGTAGTACCCCTCAATGAATCAGCAATAGTAACCCTCTCTCCTTCTGATTTTTTTGTGTTTTTGGATAGGTTATTAACTTCTAAGGGTTCCTATAACAACAAATCATGGGTTGCCTCCCACGCAGCGCTTCTTTTTCGTCATTAGCTTGACGTTGCGTACCTTTCTCAAGTAGTCAATAAAATGGCACTAACCACTTCTCGGTTTGCCATTTCCCCATAGTAGTGCTTCAAACGCTGACCATTAACCTTGAATGCTTGGTCTGGATCATTCTCAAAAATTTCCACCGCTCCATGTGGAAACACAGTTTTGACAATAAAAGGTCCAGACCACCTTGATTTCAACTTCCTAGGATAAAGTCGGAGACGAGAGTTGAATAAGAGAACTTGTTGCCCCGGCATGAATAACTTAGGATGTAGCTTCCTATCGTGCCACCTCTTCACCTTTTCCTTATATATTTTGTTAATCTCGTACGCTTGAAGTCGAAATTCATCAAGTTCATTAAGCTGAAGCATTCTTTTCTTACCAGCTGCATCTAAATCCAGGTTCAACTTTTTCAATGCCCAGTAGGCCTTATGCTCAAGCTCCGTAGGTTAATGACATCCCTTACCGTACACCAACTGAAACGGGGACATACCAAGTGGAGTTTTGTATGCTGTTCTGTAAGCCCAAACAGCTTCATCCAGCTTTAAAGACCAATCCTTCCTTGACGGACAAACAACCTTCTCTAGAATGCGCTTGATCTCTCTGTTAGACACTTCCGCTTGACCATTTTTTTGCGGATGATAGGCAGTAGCAACTCGATGATTCACATTATAACGCTGCATCATAGAAGTGAAGTTACGGTTGCAGAAATGCGACCCTTCATCACTTAAGATTACCCGAGGTGTTCCAAACCTTGTGAAAATCTGCTTATGAAGAAAATTCAGCACTGCCTTTGCATCATTTGTCGGTAAAGCTTAGACTTCTACCCATTTTGAGACATAATCGACTGCCAGCAAGATGTACTGATTATTGCAGGACGAGACAAAAGGCCCCATGAAATCGATTCCCCAAACATCAAAGACCTCGACTTCAAGCATCACATTTAACGACATCTCATCCTTTCTCGTCAAATTTCCCACTCTTTGGCAACGATCACACCTTAAAACAAACTGATGAGCATCCTTAAACAAAGTAGGCCAGAAAAAACCTGCTTGCAGAATACGAGCTACCATCTTCTCACCACCATAGTGTCCACCATAAACCATGGAGTGGTAGTCTCGTAATATCCCCTCCGTCTCATAGAACGGGATACATCTGCTGATGATCTGGTTAGCTCCCTGTCTAAACAAATATGGTTCATCCCACATATACCACTTCACCTCATGCAAAAACTTCTTCTTTTGAGCTGAGGTCAAATTAGGAGGCATTATATTGCTGACAAGATAGTTTACAATATCTGCAAACCATGGCTCTTCCTCCTGAACTGCGAACAACTGCTCATTCGGAAAAGATTCATTGATTAATGTCCTATCTTGTGAAGTAGACTCGGGATTCTCCAACCTAGAGAGATGGTCAGCTACCTAATTCTCAGCACCTTTTCGATCCTTGATCTCTAACTCAAATTCCTGAAGTAAGAGCACCCAACGAATGAGTCTCGGCTTTTAATCCTTCTTGGAAACCAAATAGCGAATGGCCGCATGATCAGTGAATACTGTTACTTTAGTCCCAAGCAGATAAGATCGAAATTTCTCAAAACCAAAGACTATAGCCAAGAGCTCCTTCTCCGTAGTGGTGTAGTTCATTTGGGCCCCATTTAAGGTCTTACTCACATAGTAGACCACATGAAAGAGATTATTCTTGCGCTGCCCCAGAACTGCACCTACCGCATAATCACTCGCATCACACATCATCTCAAACGGCTCTGTCCAATCTGGTGCTGTAATAACTGGTGCAGTGATCAAACTCTTCTTGAGAGTCTCGAATGCCGCCAAACATTCATCATCAAATTTGAAAGGCACATCTTTTTCAAGCAAATTGCACAACAGCTTAGATATCTTTGAAAAGTCCTTGATGAATCGCCGATAAAAACCCGCATGACCAAGAAAACTACGGATTCCCTTCACGGAAATAGGTGGTGGAAGATTTTCAATGACTCCCACCTTGGCCTTATCCACCTCCAGACCCTTGCTAGAGACCTTATGCCCAAGAATAATGCCTTCACGCACCATAAAATGACATTTCTCCCAATTGAGCACCAAATTAGTTTCCACACACCTTTTGAGTACGGCGCGAAGATTATTCAAACATTCATCATACGAATGTCCAAAGATGGAGAAGTCGTCCATCAAAACCTCGACATTATTTCCAATCATGTCAGAGAATATAGCCATCATACATCTCTGAAAAGTGGCCGGGGCGCCACATAACCCAAACGAAACTCTGCCAAAAGTAAATGTGCCAAATGGACAAGTGAAGGTAGTCTTTTCCTGATCCTCTGGTGCAATAAAAATCTGATTATACCCTGAATAGCCATCCAGAAGACAATAATACTCATGACCAGCCAACTTGTCAAGCATCTGATCAATGAATGGAAGAGGGAAGTGATCCTTCCTCGTGGCTTTGTTCAACTTTCGATAATCCATGCATACTCTCCATCCTGTAACTGTTCGAGTGGGGATGAGCTCATTCTTCTCATTTGCTACCACAGTAATACCTCCTTTCTTAGGTACACATTGTACGGGGCTCACCCAAGAACTGTTAGAAATAGGATAAATGATGCCTGCATCTAACCATTTCAGAATTTCTTTCTTCACCACCTCCTTCATGATAGGATTAAGTCTGCGCTGTTGTTCAACAGTCGACTTACTACCTTCTTCTAGCAGAATTTTATGCATACAATATGAAGGGTTGATCCCCTTGATGTCTGCTATGGTCCATCCAATAGCTGATTTGAATTCTCTCAAAATCCTTAAGAGCTTGTCTTCCTCACTACCTGAAAGGTTAGATGCAATAATAACAGGTAAAGTAGATGCATCACCTAAAAAAGCATACCTCAAGTGTTCAGGTAATAGCTTGAGCTCCAAAGTAGGTGCTTCCTCTATTGATGGTTTGAGCTTTCCTTCAGCATTCTTGAGGTCAGAAGCACCAAGAGATTCAAACGGCATGTCCAGCTTTCGCTTCCAGGGAGAAGCGTTCAGATATTGTAATTGCTCATTGCCATCTTCATCATCACTGTCAAAATCCCCCACTAAGGCCTTTTCCAATGCATCAGACTACTAGCATGCGATCGAGTTCCGAAGTAACCGCAGAATCAATCACATCCACTTTTAAGCACTCCTCATCTTCTATAGGGAATTTCATTGCCTTAAATACATTGAAGGTCACATCCTGATCTTGTACCCGCATAGTAAGTTCACCTTTCTGCACATCTATCAAGGTACGGCCAGTAGCCAAGAAAGGTCTTCCGAAGATTATGGGAATCTTTTTATCTTCCTCAAAATCCAGAATAACAAAATCTGCAGGAAAGAAGAGCTTATCCACCTTGACTAGCACATCCTCCACTATGCCCCTTGGGTAAGTAATAGAACGATCAGCCAATTATAGAGACATGTATGTGGGTTTTGGATCAGGCAAATCCAACCTTTTTAAAGATCGATAACGGCATCAGATTGATGCTTGCTCCCAAATCACATATGCACTTGTCAAAAGTCAATTTGCCAATGGTGCAAGGAATGGTGAAGCTACCTGGATCATTTTAGCTTTGGAGGTAACTTTTGCTGCAGAACAGCGCTGCATTCTTCCATGAGAGCAACGGTCTCAAGGTCATCCAGTTTCACCTTCCTTGAAAGAATACTCTTCATAAACTTTGCATAACTAGGCATTTGCTCCAGAGCCTCAGCGAAAGGTATATTAATGTGAAGTTTCTTGAACACCTCCAGAAACTTACCGAACTGTCTATCCAGCTTTTGTTGCTGCAATCTCTTAGGAAAAGGTGGTGGAGGATAGAGCTATTTCTCCCCTGTATTACCCTCAGGTAGAGTGTGTTCAACAGTAGTCTTCCTTGGTTCCGCCGCTTTCTCCTTTTGCTTAGCTTCTTCATCTCTAACTTCAGCTTCTCCTTCTTTTGCCTTTTCAGCATCAGCAACTTTTCCAGACCTTAAGGTAATAGCCTTGACTTGCTCTTTAGCTTCCTTCCTGCCTGGTACTTCCGTATCACTGGGAAGAGTGACAGGTTGACGATTGAGCACTGCATTGGCTATTTGACCTATTTGGTTTTCCAAGGTCTTGATAGAAACCGCCTGACTTTTGCATAACAGCTTAAGTTCCTCAAAATCAGCACTAGTAGGTACATCCGCACTTCCCTGTTGAGGATATGATTGCCTTTGAGCATACTGCTGTGTTTGCTGGAATCCAGGTGGATTAGACTGTTTACTCACACCTTGCTGATATGGTGGTTGAATAGCATTCTGATTATTACCCCAACTGAAATTTGGATGATTTCTGTTATTAGGATGATAAGTAGCTGGCACAGGCTGCTGTTGTCGCTGATAATTATTCACATACTGAACAGATTCGTTGACAAGAGAATACTGATCCGTAGCATGAGAACCTGCACAAAGCTCACAAACCATAGCTATTTGATTAACTCCATATGTAGCCAGAGAATCAACCTTCATTGACAGCGCTTGAAGCTGCGCTGCAATAGGGGTGGCTGCATCGACTTCCAGAATACCTGCTACCTTCTCAGGCATCATCCTCTGAGTTAGGTTTTGATGCTCATTTGCAGCCATAGTCTCGATAAGATTATAAGCCTCAGTATAGCTTTTAGCCCATAAGGCACCTCCAGCTGCTGCATCGAGCATGGGCCGAGATTGGGCCCCCAAACCATTATAGAAACCAATGATCACCATCCAATCGGGCATTCCATGATGTGGACACTTCCTCAACATTTCCTTGTAGCGTTCCCAAGCTTCGCACATAGATTCTGAAGGTTGCTGCGCAAACTGAGTAAGAGCACACCTCATAGCAGCAATCTTTGCCATCGGATAAAACTTCACCGGAAACTTTTGCACAAGATCTTACCAAGTAGTGCGGACCCAGCTGGTTCAGAATGTAACCAGTCCTTAGCTTTGTCCCTCAGTGAGAATAGGAAAAGCCTCAGCTTGATACCCTCATCAGTCACGGCATTATACTTGAAAGTGCTGCAGATCTCGACAAAATTCCTTATGTGCATGTTGGGGTCTTCAGTCGCAGCTCCTCCAAAAGAAACAGAATTCTGCACCATCTGAATAGTGCCCGGCTTGATTTCAAAGGTGTTAGCTTGAATAGCCGGATGAAGAATGCTTGACTGAATGTCATCAATATTTGGCCGAGAAAAGTCCATAAGAGCTGGATCAGCCTGAACAATACGATCACCCATGTTTACTGGTTCTTTCTGCTCAGTTCCTGAATCCGAATCTTCAAAATCTATCTTCTCCGGAATATCAAGAACTTCGTCTGTCTCCTCAGCTGTATCTAAATTCCTCTTGCGAGTACGAGAACGAGTTTGCATAAACGCTCGCTAAAGTACCTGAAACACAATCGGAAACAATAAGTAACTACTACGTCCTAATCACTGAGTCCTAATGACCAATGATGGTAAGTACATAAACTAAACAAATACGCCGAGTCCCCAGCAGCGGCGCCAAAAACTTGTTAGGGCGAAAACACGCGCTAATATTCATGCAAGTATACGCGTTCGCAAGTAATATAGAATACTTTCTAGTTCGTTCTCACAGAGACTCAGACTAATTATTGTTTAATTAAACTCACGCACCAATGTATGATTACTTCTCAATGTTAAGACACTAACACTTAGAATTGTTGACTAAATATTAACTACAATTAATTACTTAATTAATCACTTCAAATTAACAATATTAAAACACTCATGAGATCACAACTTCATTACAACTTCCTTCAGTAGTTATTGTTATTACCTTTAGCATGTGACAGTGATGATATTAATCGAATAACATGAAACTGATAAAAGCCAACTTTCATTGTACTAATACCATTCTACCAAGCATCCACAATTAAGATAGAAGTTGAATAGGCATCAATTATGTTGAGTTCCTATACGTCTACAGAAATTGACAACACAACGATTTAAGCACAAGTTATTCCTTTTGATTACACAGGGCGAATAAAACTGTTAGAGTTACCCACTAATCATGCACATCATACATGAACCTATGCTAGCATGGCAAGTTCTAAATCTCAAGATCCACCATCGCTTCACAAGAGATTAACACCCTATCTTATATGTTCGCGACGCACATAAGACGAATACGCACAACCAATACTAGATATCATACAATCATCACACACTAAAGTATTAAACAATTAACTAAAGAATTCCATAGTAAATCCGTTGCGACCCCATGATCACGATTAGCCCATAATAGCACTCATCGTCATCATGGGTTCATATGAAATCATGATAAATAAACACAAGAAAATAATAACTAAATTAATTATATTAAACCATAGTACGTCACAAGAGTAAATAGGTTCAAAGTAAGAAAACTAGCATCCAATGTTACAACGAAACAAGAATCACAAGAAAATATGCTTCCTCTTCGTTGATGTGTGACAAAATGGTCTTCTTCCTTATCTCCTTCGCTCCTTGCTTAATACCACGATCCTCTTTCGTGAAAACGTCTCCAAATCTACTTATATAATAGTCCCATAAAACTCAGATTACATAGAAGTGGAAGCCAAACAGAAGTAGAAGTCCTAAAATAAATTATCTTTTTTCCCGACCCTGCGCGGCCGCTCAGCATAGCTGAGTGGGCGCTCAGCTTCCTGTGCGGCCGCTCAGCATTGCTGAGCGAGCGCTCAGGACCCTACTGGAAAAATCCTGAGTTTGCTCCGTTTCTTCGCCGTAATCTGCCCCTTCCTTTCCTCTCTCAATGGTGAACACATGCCAAGTCTTATTCTTGATGATTACTCCTCCGAAATGCACTAATACCCTGAAATGCATAAACACTAGAAAAACGCATCAAATACACAAAATACTTGATTTCAAGGCACCAATTTAAGCCATTTTAAGATGTTCTAAGTGGTATAAAATGCCACTTATCACCCAGCTTCTTCAGTTAAAACTTGAGTGTGTTCGGCATTCGTAACCTTTCTAGATCTCAAAGTGATTGCTTTCACCTTCTCCTTAGCTTCCCTCTTTCCTGGAACTTCAGTGTCACTAGGTAATGTACCAGGTTGACGATTTAGCAAGGCATTGGCAATTTGTCCAATTTGATTTTCCAAGGTCTTAATAGAAATAACTTGACTCTTGCACATAAACTTCAACCCCTCTAATTCAGATTTTTCATTGCTTGGCGCATCTGAAGTTGATGCCTTGGTGCATATTGCGGTTGCTGAAAACCAGGGGGGTCGTACTGCTTAGCTGGGTATTGCTGATAAGGCTGTTGAATCATATTCTGAGCGTTGCTCCAGCTGAAATTAGGATGATTGCTGTTGTTGGGATGATAAGTGGCTGGCACAGGTTCTTGCAATCACTGAAAGTTGCTCACGAACTGAGGTGATTCACTAGAAATAGCACACTGATCAGTCTCATGGGCACCAGCTCAAAGCTCACAGACACTAGAGATTTAATTAACTCCATAATTAGTCAAAGTGTTCACCTTCATCGTTAAATCCTTCAATTGGGCAGCTATAGCAATTGCTATATCCAACTCCAGAATTCCTACTACTTTTCCCTCAGTTAGCCTCTGGGAAGGATTCTGGTATTCATTAGCAGCCATCAGTTCAATCAATTCATAAGCTTCATTGTAGCTCTTAGCCCACAAGGCTCCTCCTGATGCTGCATCGAGCATGGGTCTAGAAGTAGCACCCAGCCCATTGTAGAAATAGTTTATAATCATCCAATCTGGCATGCCATGGTGTGGGCACTTCCTTAACATCTCCTTATATCGATCCTAAGCCTCATACAGAGATTCTCCAGTTTGCTGAGCAAACTGAGTAAGTGCATTCCTGATTGCAACAGTCTTCGCCAAAGGGAAGAATTTAGCATCTTCAGTCACACAATTGAACTTGAAAGTATCACAGATCTCAATGAAATCCCTGATGTGCATGTAAGGGTCTTCAGTAGGAGAACCCCCAAACTGAAATGAGTTATATATCATCTGAATCGTGCTTGACTTGATCTCAAACATGTTAGCCGAGATGGCTGGCCTAATAATGCTAGATTGAATGTCATTGATCTTAGGCTGAGAATAGTCCATCAAATCCTTAGGAATTTCTTCTTGATCCCCCATCACTACTAAAACTGGTTCCTCGACTTTCTCTTCTTCTTCTACCTTCTCTTCGTCCTCAAAAACCTCCCTTTGAACCACTACAACTTCTTCATCAGCTTTATCCAGAGTTCTCTTATGAGAGCGCGAACGCATATGCATACGCGCTCGCTAGAGTACCTGAAAAAAGACAAGGAAACAGATAAGTAACAATGTCTGAGTCAATGAACTTTAACAACCACTGATGACAAACACATAAACTAAAAATTAACATTGAGTCCCCGACAGCGGCGCCAAAAACTTGTTAGTCGCTAAACACGCGCTAAAATTCACGCAAGTATACGCGTTCACAAGTAGTATAAGATATAAATCAGATTCATTCCCACAGAGACTGGTTTAGGTTAACTTTATAATTTATGCACTTATGCAACAATGATATGGCTATTATTCAATGCTAAAACGATTATCATATGGAGATTGTTTTATAACTAAGAATTAAGCTAACAATTATAACTAAGAGAATAAGAATGGTTGATTTAATATATATGACAAAAATGGGATTCTAACTTCATTAAATACTTCATTCAATAGTCTTTTCATTCTTGACCTTAGCATGTAATGGTGATGACACTAATAAGATAACACGAAATTGATAAACAACAACTCTCGTTGTATGGATACCATATTACCAGACATCCACAAAATAGATAGAAGCTTAATAGACACCAATTATATTGAGACCCTATATGTCTATAGAATTTGACAACATAACGGTTTAACACACAAGTTATCTATCGTGATTACATAGGGCAAGTAAGATGTTTAAATTACCTACGAATCATGCATAAAAAATACACATGAACTTATGCTAGCATGGCAAGTTATAAATCCTTAAATTCACTTTCGCTTCATTAAGAATTAACATACTATCTTATAAGTTCGCGATGCTTATAAGACGAATACGCACAACCAATACTAGGTTATTATACAATCACCACACACTAAGGCATTAGAACAACTAACTAAAAAAATCCATAATTAAATCCGCTAGAACCCCACGATAATGATTAGCCCCTAATCGGACTCATCATCAACGTGGGTTCTGATGAAAGCATGGTATAATAAACATAGTCTTTGTAAACGAATAATAAATAAAGTATAACACAAGAGTATAGGTTCAATAATAAGAAAACTAACATCCAACATTACAACTTAAACAAAGAATCACAAGTTAGAACTAGGTCTTCTTCGCCTTGATTGAATTGTGGTAAACCGGTCTTATTTTCTCCTTCTCCTTGTGCTCTGATGTGTCTCTTCTGAAAAATGAACTTAATTATTTATAAATAGGAGCTCCATGCAGAGTAGAAGTCTTCTGGATCAAAATCAGAGTAGAAACATGATTCTTTAAATTCGACCTGGCGCGGCTGCGTGCTTGACCAGCGCGGGCGCGCGCTTGACCAGCACGGGCACGCTGAGTTTCTGGAACTTTGGGCACGGCCGCGCGCTATCACAGGGCAGGCGCGCTGACCTCCTGCATAAAAAAATATTATTTCTCTTTTTTCCTTACTGAATTGAGCCGGTTTTCCAAGAGCTTTTATTCCATCATCACCTTAACACCAAATTAGCACCAAAATAATGCTAATCCACCTGATTACCTAGATAATGCCTGAAAATGCAAAAACACTAGAAAACACATTAAAATACCAACAACTTGAGTATAATTACACCAATTCAAAGCTTTACGGAGTGTAATAAAGTGTCATAAATGCCTCTCAAAATGCACATATGCAAAAACTCCCATGGCCACTGCCACTAAACTTGAATTGAACACAACTGAAAAGTCTGTGGATATTTCAAGTTATAGAGGTATGGTTGCCTCACTTTTATATTTGACAGTTAGTAGGCCTGATATTATGTTTGCTACATATCTTTGTACTAGATTTTAAGCTGATCCTAGAAAATCTCACTTAATAGCTATTAAGAGGATTTTCAAATTTCTCAAAGGGACACCAAAACTTGGTATTTGGTATCCTAGAGATTCTGGTTTTGATCTAATTGACTATTCAGATGTAGATTATGCAAGTTTCAAGATTGGCAGACAAAGTACAATATGGACATGTCAATTTCAAGAAAATAAGCTAGTGTCCTGGTTTAGTAAGAAACAAAACTCAGTTTCTACTTCTACAGCTAAGGTTGAATATATTGTTGCTGGCAGCTATTGTGCATAGATTCTATGGATGAGAAATCAATTATTGGATTATGGTCTACATGTGAATAAATTTCAATCTTCTGTCAACACAAGTGCCATTCCCATTACTGAAAATCATGTATAGCATTCAAGGATAAAGAATTTCATAAGGGAGCATGTTATGAATGGTATTGTGGAACTTCATTTTATTCCAAGTTGAACTTCATTTTGTTCCAACTTCATTTGGGGGCAAGGTATCCGGGTTGGTCGCACCTGTAGCATTTCAGAGGGGCTATCTCCTAGTTACACACTCCAAGGTGTCTTTTCCACATGTTAGACATTTTGGTATTGGGGTGCGGGTTAGCTATGAAACGTTGCCCTAGATTATCTGCCGCCCTGGCCAACACTCTCACTTGGGGCCTTTCTAAATCCGGGGCCTCTCGCAGGTTGGGACACAACTCCCCTGACAAACCTGCTTGGAAGGCTCCTGTTCCCAGTTCCTCCTACTCTGCCTTGACTCCCTATTTTCCTTTTCCTATTTTCCATTTCCTTCAAACTTTGTTCACTACCAGCTTCAACAATTGGCTCAGATGTCTCAACAGTCTCAGAAAGAAATGGCAAGTGAGCCAACAAATCATCTAGAAGATGATGCTCACTTGCATGGATTTTTAGCTTCTCCAACAAAGTTAAAGATGGAGAATATGGTTGATGTTTGAATCATGTTAACATCCAAAGAGTGTGTGGGAGAATTTGGAGTTTGAGGTGTTTCAATTTATACAGATTTTGGTTGTGACTCCATATTTGTTGGAGCCACATCAATTTGACTTTGAGATGGTGTAATGACTGGGTCTTTAGCTCCAGTTTGCACTGTGTGTGTACCCTGTGCATCCCCAAGGGTTTTAGTTTTCTTCTTTCTTGTGTAGGTTTATGGTGAACTTGTGTCCCTACCCCTTTTGTTCTGTGCTCCTGGTTGAGAGCTTGTTTCAATAGTTACATCCTTTTGGGAGGATGAAACTAGAATTGAGCTTTTATCCTTATTAATAACCACAGTTTGTTATGAAACTGTGGTGTGGCTTGGTTTGGGTACACTATGCTCACCATCCTTATCCTTAGGGCTTCTTTAATTTTCACCCTGTCCCTCACCTGTCTTTCCCACCTTCACACTCCCCTCTTTGTGTTTAGTGGATTTTACAACTAGCATCTTTTGAGAGACACCAAAAGGGGCTTTCTTTGTCTTTGGTTTTGGAACTTTGGTTTTGATAGCTTGGGTATGCATCTGTATGATCATTGACACAGATGTCATTGCTACACTAGAAGGCAAAAAATTGTTTGAGGTTGGAAGGGTAGGGACAGTTAAAATTACCTTACTTACCTGAGGTGCCTCTATTACTGGAAAGTAGAAGAGTGGCACCTCTTTGTAGTGATCTGCTCTATTGAGATCTGCAATAATTCTTCTCTCTTGAACCCAACAGTTTAACTTGTTGGTTAGGTTCTCAAGTACAATGTCCTCAGAGAGGTGGTTAGCAAGCATCATGAAAAATCTAGCATAATAAACACTCTTACCCCTCTTATTAAGCTCTCCTAACTTAAACCCCAACTCAAACAATACTAGATCACTAAAATTGAAGTATTTATCAGTTACTAGCATGTAAAGCATGTTGAGCATGGAGATATTAACAGAATCAAAATTTCTAATTTTTCTAGAAAATACTTTAGTAACTACATCACACAGGAAACTCCATTCTTTCCTAAGATATAATCTCCTAATTTCACTTAATTTAGAGATGGTGAGTGCATAACTCATGGAGTTTAACATGTTAACAATATTAGTGTCTATGTGTGGACTAGAGATAGTATTATCAGGAATCCTAAAGCATGCTTTAACAATGTCACTATTAACACAGAATTCCTTACCATTAATAGTGAAAGTGTTGGTCTTGTCAGTTGAGTTGTACACTATAGTCGTCCATATTTCCTCCACAACCTCACAGTAGATAGTGGGAGACTCTAGCATGGCATATTTGAGCTTACATCCTTGCACAAAATCCATCATTTTGTGGTAGTTGCCGGACTGTTGAATCCCCTTATTCACTAGAGCCGTGAAGTTGTTCTTCTCATAGATAAAGCCAGTTTGAGACATGATTTTGACGACTGGTGCCATTGTTAGAGAGTAAAAATTGCAGAGAGAGAGGGTAATTGCTTTTAAGAAAGAAAGAAGTTAGAGCAGATGAATTGAGAATGATAAAAGAGAAGAAATGAAAATGAATTCTGCTTTTATATCCCCAAAGAAAAACTGTCAAAATAATAAAGTAAAATAAAGTGACCAATAAAAATTGCCCAAAATAGCCGTTTAAAAAGATAAACTATAAAAATTCCATCAATTATCCGTCATGTTATGCTTACAAACTGTAAGTATACTCGATGGATAATGATCACAAAATTAACGGCTAGGATTTAGAAAATTCGACGGATGAGGAAAAACAGTTATCCGTCGAGTTATAAAAATTCCAGAAAAATAATTGATTTTATTAACAAATTGTATTCCGACTGGATGATCGAACTTGATGGATAATGATCATCCAGTCGGGATGTAAATTTTGACTTAGCCAAAACTTCATCCAGGACTGAAAATCAATTAAATTTCTGGCTGCATTACAACTTGCAAAATATCTGAAAAGATTCAAGAGTAATTAAGCATACCTAACTCACTTACCAACCTTGAAAAGGTGTATTCATCCAGTGGCTTGGTAAATATATCTGCAAGCTATTTTTCACTTGGAACAAAATGTAGTTCCGCAGTACCATTCATTATATGTTCCCTTATGAAGTGGTACTTCATGTCTATGTGCTTTGTTCTTGAATGTTGTACTGGATTCTCAGTGATGGCAATTGCACTTGTGTTATCACAGAAAATAGGAATTCTTTCCACTTGCAGACCATAGTCTAGCAATTGGTTTTTCATCCACAAAATCTGTGCACAGCAACTGCCAGCAACAATATATTCAGCTTCTGCTGTAGAAGTAGAAACTGAATTTTGCTTTTTACTGAACCAGGACACAAGCTTGTTTCCTAGAAATTGACAGGTTCCTGTTGTACTTTTTCTATAAATTCTACAACCTGCATAATCTGCATCTGAATAACCAGTTAGATCAAAACCAGAATCTCTAGGGTACCAAATGCCAACTTTTGGTGTACCTTTGAGATATCTGAAAATTCTCTTAATAGCAATTAAATGAGATTCTCTAGGGTCAGCCTGAAATCTAGCACAAAGACATGTAGCAAATATTATATCTGGCCTACTAGCTGTTAAGTATAGAAGTGGGTCAACCATGCCTCTATAACTTGAAATATCCACAGACTTTTCAGTAGTGTTTAATTCAAGTTTAGTTGCAGTGGCCATGGGAGTTTTTATAGATGTGCAATCCATTAGTTCAAACTTCTTTAAAAGATCATAAATGTATTTAGTTTGACTAATGAATATTCCATCACTAACTTGATTAACTTGCAAACCAAGAAAGTAAGTTAGTTATCCCATCATGCTCATTTCATACTTACTTTGCATTAATTTGGAAAACTTTCTGCAAAGTTTTTCATCAGTAGAGCCAAAAATAATGTCTACATAAATTTGAATAAGTATGCTAGAGCCATTAACATTTCTAAAGAATAAAGTTTTATCTACAGTACCTCTAGTGAAGTGATTCTCTAAAAGAAACTTTGACAAAGTGTCATACCAGGCTCTAGGTGCTTGCTTCAATCCATAGAGTGCTTTCAAAAGATAGTATACATGATCAGGTAGACTTAGGTCTTCAAAACCAGGAGGCTGACTAACATATACTTCCTCCTCCAAATCTCCATTTAGAAAAGCAATCTCGACATCCATTTGATAGACCTTGAAATTGGCATGGGCTGCATGGGCTGCATAGGCTAAGAAGATTCTGATGGCTTCAAGTCTTGCAACAGGAGCAAAGGTTTCATCAAAATCTATTCCTTCTTGTTGACAATAGCCCTTAGCAACCAATCTAGCTTTGTTCCTGACTACTATGCCATTTTCATCCATCTTGTTTTTGAATACCCATTTGGTTTCCATTGAATTCTTTCATTTAGGCTTGGGTACCAGCTTCCAAACATTGTTCCTTTCAAATTGGTTTAGCTCCTCCTGCATAGCTAAAATCCAATCAGGATCCAACAAAGCTTTTTCTACCTTCTTTGGTTCTTTCTTAGATAAGAAACTGCTATATAGACATTCTTCTTGAGTTGCTCTCCTTGTTTGAACTCTAGAAGATACATCACCAATGATGAGCTCAAAGGGGTGATCCTTCGTCCATTTTCTTTGTTGAGGTAGATTAGCTCTAGATGAAGAGGCCTCATTATTGTCTTGATGTGTGATTGAGTTTTGATTATTAGAAACTCCTCCTGAGTTTATGAATCTACGATTTGAGAAAGAGGAACTTTCTGTAAGTGATCTATTCTGACTTTCGGCTTCTTTTGATGACCCGACGGATGGTGTATTTTGAGTTCCGACGGATGAAGCTGATTATGTAACGACCGAGAAATTACGCTTGTATTATATCATAATAAAGATAAATTATGTGTATTATTATGTGATTAAATGTGTTGAATCATTAAACCCTAACTGCTTTATGTTACGTGTTGTCTGTTTTGATCCAAACGTATTTTGGATATTTATTGAGTGTTTTATCGTAAGTTATATATTTTATATCAAAACCCGTACAGCTCAAAACCATGTTTTAAAAGCTCGTATTTCAAACAAAATCATTGGCCCTATTTTGTCAAAAATGCCCTATATCATATCGCTATTCTAAACCCCGAGACGTTTTACAAATTTACATTTTTCGCGAAAAACGACTTTTCCGGATCCCTTCGGGTACCAAAAACCCCACAAAAATCACATTTTTATTTTTATATGATCATGAAATTATCATACATCATTTTTCTTTGCATTTTTTGTAATATTCACAATTTTTGGGAATTTTTAGCATTAATTTTGTATTTATTGGATATTTAAAAATTCATTATTAATACCCAAAAATTATAAAAATTGGGGCCAAATATTTTTATTAGGAGTGTAATTAGCCCCTTAATTTTATTTAGGGGTATTATTTTCATAAATATAAATACCAGATTTCTAATTAATTATTCAGTTAATTACTATTAAAAATCAGAAAAAAAAAAAGTAAAAAGGAAAGGGATTAGGGTTTGAGTGAAGAACAGGGCCGGGGAATCAAAGTCGATTTTGATCGTGATTCCGGCATCCAAATCGAACATTTGAGTACTCGTTTTGAAGCTTATGATCTGTAGTTTCTGTTCATGTAATTATTTTCGTTGATTATTGAATTGATTTTTGATTTGTATTTTCGGGTTTTAATTTCGAATTCGGGTTTGAATTTCTAGCTGTTGTTTGATGTTATTGTTGTTGGAGATGAGTAGATCATCGAGTTTCCTATCGATTCGTACCGCTTTCGTAGATTTTGGTTGTAGTTCGCGTACTCGTCGGAGAACCGCCGCCATGGCGGTGTTCTTCGTTTTCTGGTGATGTTGCCGATGAACGAAGAAGGAGAAGGACAAGGGAAGGTGCTGGGCTTGATTGTTGAACGCAAACGGAGCAGAACGAGCTTGGAATTGTGTTGGTGGTTCGCCGTTCGAATCGCCGGAAAATCCCCGTCGGCTTCGGGTTTCTGGGCAGCCATGGGTGTTCTTCGCGACCCGGGTTCGACCCGGTTTGCAACCCGATTTCGACCCGGGTTTGATCCTAAAAACCTTAATCTGAAACCCTGAAATATGTTTCTGATATATTATTTATTTATTATATTTTCTAAAATCAGAAAATCAGTTTTAATAATTCTAATAATTAATTAAAAATTAGTTTTAAATTCTGAAAAATAGTTTTTAATTTCTAAATTATTTTATTAAATTATAAATTCAAATTTAATTATGTAATTAATTATTTAATTATTTATCTAATTATTTATTAGTTATCTAATTAATTAATAATTAGGTAATTAATTAATAAATAAAGATTAAAAATAATTAAATAATACGATTAATAATCCGATAATTAGTTAATATTATGAGTAACTCGTATTCATACGAGTAGTGATTCGATAATTAGAATTATTATTCGAGTGATAGTTATTCGAAGAATATCGTAATAATTATTTGTATCGTATAATTAAATATCGATAATTAATTAACGAATCGTATAAGTTACAATAATAATAATGTAATGGTTCGATAATTATGTGAGGATTGCGAGTAGCTCGTATTTATACGAGTAGTTAATCGTTGAGTAGATTATAATTCGAGTAATTAGTAGTTATTCGATAAATAGCGTATCAGTTAATTGAATCGATTGATTATTTGTAAATAATCGATCCGATCGAGTAAGTGTTATTAATTTGTGAATAATTGTAATAAATCCTAATAATTAGGGATTAATTATTTTAAAATACAATAATTATTAGATAATTATTTAAAAATGTAATTAAGGATTATTTAATTATAATTAATTATTAATTAATTAAATCTTGTTTAATTCATAACAATTAAACCGTTAGTCCGATTTGAGTGAAACGAAGACCCCTAGACTCAGAAAATGAAACGAATCCAATAAAAATAGTTGTAAGTTATAATTTATTCCGGAAGAGAGTGGTTTTGTGATAATTAATTGTTCATAGGCCCTATTAGGGGTAGAATCGAGTCGAATAAATCCCGAAAAATTGTAATAAAATCAGATAGGGTTAGTTATTATAAATATGAGTCTAGAATCGATTCTAAAAATAAATATAAGTCTAAAAATTAATTATGTGCTTTATGTGCTATGTGCTTTACGTGATTATGTGAACCTTACGTGCTATATAATTATATGTGTATATATGCGAGTCAGATAGAAACGCATTGGTAGACTGATAAGGTTACGTGGTATCAATTCGAGATACACATATATAGTAAGTTATCTAAACGACTATCTTTCTATGATTGGTTCAGTGTTAGCAAGGCAGAGCAAGCTAGGGACAGAAGGCGGTGAGTTGAATAAGGTTAAGTACGCGCAATGCAAGTTTTTCCCCAATTCTAAATTCAGAATAGTGAATTATAATTATATTTCTCATATCAGTTACCTTTGATAATTATTGTTCATATACACTGTTACCCAATTATTAATGCTTGTTTCTATTTCATTTCGATTCTTGATTTCTCCCAATTTATTGAATCCTCTATTCATATTCCAATACTTTTACCCTTGTTACATATACTCTGGTATGTCCTGGTGTTCGGATATATCAAAAGCATTTTGATTGTTCCGGATGTTATACCTTGGACTGGATGGTTACTATACGGGCTGGGTTTTACCCAGACCATTATTTAATAGGCCATAGTTGCCTGAGTACTCTTTATGTTGGTTGGGTCTATACAGTTGGGTATAGATCCGCACTGTATCCTGACTGATCAGCAGGTTATAGTGCATATGTTGGTTCTTGTTTCCAGTCTTGTTCATTTGGCACTCGCCAGTGTTGGCAAATTATTATCCTATACAGATTCAGATGGTTGTTCAAACCAGCCGCTTATTGATTCACTTATTTCTCTCTCTCTTTATACTATATATATAGTTGTAGGCTTGTTGAGCAATTTTGGCTCATCCCTTTTTATTGTTATTACTATTGTTTTACAGTTAAGGTAGAGAATGAAACCCATCAGGACCCGCGTAGTCAAGAAGCGAGTCAAGCAGCGGGACCCTCTTATACCAAGAGTGTTCCTTCCTATTCCCGAAGAGAGCTTTGAATTACCAGATCTGGTGTAGCAGTATAAGTAGTAATGTTGGGTTGAATAAAAGTTTTATGTAGTTTGAATAAAAGTTGTGTGGTGAGAATGTAGATAGAATAAAGTTTTGTAACAAAGAGAGTTCTTAAGACAAATTATTTTATTTGGGTTTGTAATAAAGTGTAGTATGTGGTTCTTGTTTTCAACTCAACACTTAAAAGATCCTGAGTAGTAATAGTTCGGGGTAAATATTATATTTATATTCCGCTTATGCAGGTTTAGTTTGTAGTTGTAGTTAATAATGCCCCAAATCTATACCCCGGATTTGGAGGGTGTTATAGTTGGCATCAGAGCTTAGGATTGACCCTTGAAAACAAGAACGTTAGGATTAAGATAAGATAGGAAAATTAGATATGATAGAATTAAGAGTGTTAGGATTGTCTGTTTATGTGATTAGAGGTTATGATTTTAGGAATATGATTTGATTTGTTTTTTTATGTTATTATTATTATGTATATTAGATGGCTTCTTCGTCAGAGCGGGCTGAGTCAGACCCAGTAGCAGCACCAGTACTAGCCCCAGTATCAGTGCAGATGTTTCCTCCATTGCCACCACCTCCACCATTTCCACCTGGACCAGCACCAGAGATACCACCTCTACCAGAGGTACCAGACTTTGTTGATTATTTTCCTTATTTTGAGCCGGAGATGCCTGACTTTCCACCTTTGGAGTTACCGATGTTTGATGTTCCTGATATGATTGATCTTCCACAGTGGGATGACCTAGAGCCACAGATTCCAGTACCGCAGACTGAGATTCCAGATATTCCACAGATGGAGCCAGAGGCAGAGCCACCAGTGTATGCACCGATGGAGCAGCCTGTCTTATTTCCTGCCCCATTAGCTATTTATGACCCTGTTCCTGGAGTATATCAGTTTCCACAGCCAGAGTTCATGGATGAGATAGTAGTAGATGAGCCGTTACCTTCTCGAGGTTCTAGCACGGATCTTCGTGAACATCATACAGTTACATCTCAGCATTTTCAGGCGGAGAGAGAGGAGAGGATTCGATGGCATAACCAGTGGAGAGATATCCTTGGATTGTTTGAGACGCAGGCGGATGGTCCCGTCTAAGCATTACGATCAGATTATATATTGAGGGAGAGGTTACGTCAGATTCACCGAGTTAGTTCTTAGCAGCTTACGGATCTGAGACAGCAGGATATTAGTGCAGAGACAGCATATCGTAAAGCGTTGGGACTTACCGAGGCAGTGCTAGAGGCATTGCAGGAGGAGTTGAGTCACGTGCCACCAGGATTCTAAGACTAGCAGATAGAGGAGTGTTGTATCATTTACATTTTTGTAGATAGAGGCAGCATAGTATTGTATGACTAGTTTGTATGAGTGTAGCTACTAACTTTGACTGATAGTAGTAGCAGTATGACTGATATATCATAGGCTTTTGTATCAAGCACTGACACCTGCAGCTGGTGTTCTACCCATATATATATATGAGATGGTCTTTTGCACGTTTTCTTTATTTTATTTCCAGTCATTTAAGTATTTACATTTATTTTCATTATTTTACCGTTGCATATTTACAAATGTTGTTTTATTTGCGATCATGTTGTACCCTTTATATTTTTAAAAAGATTTTAAAGTATTTAAAAAAAAAGATTTATTTATACATCATATTGTTTTATTTATTTAAATATTTACTAAATTGTTTTATTTTCCCATATCAACTGTTTTAACACTGTTTTAATATTATAAAGACTATTTCCATTTTATAACACCTGTTTAATATACTGTTATTAAGAAAACCCATTGTTTTATTACCAGAAAGATGGCACCTAAAAGAAAAGCATGACCCGACTCATCAAATGGAAATACCGAGGGCCAAAACAATAATAACCAGATGGATCAGATGTTTAATCTCATGCAACAGCAGATGTTGATGATGCAACAACAAATGCAGTAGCAACAGCAGCAGCTCCAATAACAAATGTTACAGCAAGCCGCTCATCCAGGACATCAAGTACCACCAGCAGCACCTACGGTTACTTTCAAGCAATTTCAGTCGGTAAAGCCTCCGGAATTTACGGGTTCCACAGATCCTACAAAGGCGAGAGCTTGGCTGAAAGAGATAGAAAAAGCTTTTTCGTTGGTGAAAGTTGACGAAGAACAGAAGACGGATTTTGCAAGCTACTTTCTAAAAGGCGAAGCTAACTACTGGTGGGAATCGAAGAAAGCTTTGGAAGAAGAAGGTGTGGTGACCTGGGATAGATTCACTGATCTTTTCTTGGAGAAATATTTTCCTCGCTTTCTGAAGAACCAGATGGAGATCAAGTTCCTGGAGCTGAAGCAAGACAACTTATCGGTCGCGGATTATGAGACCAAGTTCACTGAATTGGCCAGATTTATTCCTGAGCAAGTGGATACGGATGAGAAGCGGGCCAAGAGACTCCAGCAGGGACTGAAACCATGGATTCATAGCAGAGTAGCTGTGTTTGAACTGACGACTTATACGGCTGTTGTTCAGAAGGCCATGATTATTGAAGGTGAAAGTGAAGCAGCTCAGAAAGAGAAAGGACCAGGAAATTCTCAGAACCGTTTCAACAAAAGGCCGGGATTTCAAGCCCGGGGAAAAGCAAACTTCAGGAGACCAGAACAAAATAACCAGAGGATGGGTAATCGACTTCCTGCCCCAACTCAGCAAAGACTTATTCGACCGCCTATACCTGATTGCAGAACGTGTGGTAAAAAGCATACTGGAATTTGCAACAAGCCAAATGTCACGTGTTTTAAGTGCAAGCAAAGGGGACATTACTCTGGAGAATGTCCGATGGGAAGAGCAGAAGTCACTTATTTTCAGTGTGGAAGAAAAGGACATATTGCCAAAGACTGCAGATGAGTTGCAATGGCCGCTAGTATTCCAAGAGTTTTAGCATTACCTCAACCTCCACTACCACTACAAAATCAGCCCAGGGCAAGGACTTTCAACATGTCAATGAAGGAAGTAGTACAGAGTCCGAATGTGGTTGCAGGTACACTTCCTGTAAATTCCGTAAATGCTCTAGTATTGATTGATTCAGGAGCTACTAGATCTTTTATTTCTGAAGATTTTATCTCTAAGATAGACTGTGAGACTCAGTGGTTAGATGAAGTGTTAGTCATAAAATTAGCAAATGATGATCAGGTTACGGTAGATCGAGTATGCCCAAGTTGTGATATTGAGATAGGGAGATGTCATTTCTCAGTTGATTTGATACCTTTCAGGTTAGGAGAGTTTGATGTTATTTTAGGAATGGATTGGCTAGCTAGTAATAATGCTCAGATCGATTGTGCAAATAAGAAAGTGAAATTGCAACCTGAAGGAAATAAAACGGTAACATTTAAAGGTGAGAAGCAAAAGTAGAAATTCCTAACAATGATGCAGACGAGAAGATTGCTACGCCAAGGATGTCAAGCTTACTTAGCCTATATATTGGATACCGACAAGGGTAATCCGAAGATTGAAGATATTCCTGTAGTTTGTGAGTTTCTTGATGTTTTTCCAGATGAACTTCCAGGACTTCCACCAGATCGAGAAATCGAGTTTAATATTGATTTGACGCCAGGGACTGAACCAATTTCAAAAGCTCCATATCGAATGGCACCTGTTGAAATGAAGGAATTAGCAAAGCAGTTACAAGAACTTCTCGATAAAGGAATCATAAGGCCAAGTGTATCCCCATGGGGCACACCAGTATTGTTCGTGAAAAAAAGGACGGTAGTATGCGACTGTGTATTGATTATCGTGAGCTGAACAAGTTAACTATCAAGAATAAATATCCTTTACCTCGCATCGATGACTTATTTGATCAACTAAAAGGAGCAGCATGGTTTTCGAAAATCGATTTACGATCAGGCTATCATCAGTTAAAGATCAAGGCAGAGGATATTCCAAAGACGGCGTTCAGAACGAGATACGGACACTATGAATTTCTTGTGATGGCTTTTGGATTAACGAATGCACCTGCAGCGTTTATGGACTTGATGAATCGAGTATTCAAGAAGTATCTGGATAAGTTTATCATTATATTTATTGATGACATCTTATTTTATTCAAGACGGAAGAAGAACATGCAGCACACTTAAGAACGACACTGCAGATATTACGAAAGGAGCAGCTTTATGCGAAATTTTCAAAATGTGAATTTTGGTTGAAGGAAGTGCAGTTTCTAGGACACATCATCAGTATTGAAGGAATTCAAGTGGACCCAGCGAAGATTGAAGCTATTTTAAAGTGAGAAAGACCAAAGACACCAACTGAAGTCAGAAGTTTCTTGGGATTAGCCGGTTATTATAGAAGATTCGTTAAAGATTTTGCAAAGATAACCACACCATTGACGAAGTTGACGCGAAAGAATGAAGAGTTCGAATGGAACGAGATGTGAAGCAAGTTTCCAAGAATTGAAGAATCGACTCATAACTGCACCTGTGCTTATGTTACCTGATGATCAAGGAGACTTTGTCATATACAGTGATGCTTCGTATCGAGGACTTGGATGCGTTTTGATGCAACATGGAAATGTGATCGCATATGCTTCCAGACAGCTAAAGCCGCATGAACAAAAATATCTGACGCACGATCTTGAACTAGCAACAATTGTGTTCGCACTGAAGCTTTGGAGAGATTATCTATACGGTGAAAGATGTGAGATTTATACGGACCATAAAAGCTTGAAGTATAGTTTTACCCAGAAGGAACTTAACATGCGACAGCGACGTTGGCTAGAGTTAATTACGGATTACGACGTTTCAATCAATTATCATCCAGGCAAGGCCAATGTAGTAGCAGATGCGTTAAGTCGAAAGGAACGATTGAACCTGTTATCTTCAGAGGACTTAATCAAGGAATTCAATAGATTGGAGATTGAAGTTCGTGTACCAGAAAATTCTACCGAAATGATTTACTCTATGACTTTTCAGCCAGAACTATTGGAGAAAATAAGGTGTCAGGAAGAAGTAATGGACCAGGATATCGACAATTTGACAGGAGAAGAGATTACCAGTCAGAAGGATGCTAAAGGAATTTTTCGTGTTGCTTCAAGGATTTGGATACCTAATGTACCGGAACTGAAAGCAAAAATTTTGCAAGATGCTCATAGTTCAAGATATTCAATTCATCCCGGAAGCACAAAGATGTACAGAGACCTGAAGGAAAATTTTTGGTGGCCGAATATGAAGAAAGAAATAGCGGAATGGGTCAGTAAATGTTATACGTGCCAAATAGTGAAAGCTGAACATCAACGCCCTAGCGGACTATTACAGCCACAAGACATTCCCGAATGGAAATGGGAGCACTTAGCTATGGATTTCCTAGTGGGACTTCCAAGGACGAAAGCAAATCACGATGCAATTTGGGTTATTGTTGATCGATTGACGAAATCAACACATTTTCTTCCGATTAACGAAAGATTTTCACTGGACAAGTTAATGCACTTATATCTTAAGGAAATTGTGATGCGTCATGGAGTACCAGTATCGATTGTATCGGATCGAGATCCTCGTTTCAATTCGAGATTTTGGAGACAATTCCAAGAATGTCTAGGAACGAAGTTGAACATGAGTACAGCCTATCATCCACAAACGGACGGGAAAAGCGAAAGGACAATTCAAACAATTGAAGATATGCTACGTGTATGCGCAATAGATTTTGAAGGCAATTGGGACGAGCACTTACCGCTAGTGGAATTTTCTTACAATAACAGTTATCAAGCAAGTATTGAAATGCCACCTTATGAAGCTCTATATGGAAGAAAATACAGATCACCTACCTTTTGGGATAAAGTAGGAGAACGCAAGATTCTAGGTCCAGAACTGATTCAGCAGACCAAGGAAAAAGTAGAACTGATTCGCAAGCGACTTGAAGCGTCGCAGAATCGACAGCGTAAATATGCAGATCTATCTAGAAAGGATATGGACTACCAGGAAGGAGAGTATATATTGCTAAAGGTATCACCATGGAAGGGATTAACTAGGTTTGGCAATAAAGGCAAATTGAAACCTCGCTATGTCGGACCATTTGAAATTTTGAAGAAAATTGGGAAGGTTGCGTACGAGTTAGCTTTACCACCCCATATGCAGCATATTCACAACGTATTTCATGTATCTATGCTTAAGAAGTACAACCCTGATACAAGACATGTAATAGAGTATGAACCAGTAGAACTTCAGGCAGATTTGTCGTATGTAGAACAGCCGATAAGAATTCTAGATCGGCAAGAGAGGGTATTAAGAAATAAGTCTGTGTCACTAGTGAGAGTTTTGTGGAGAAACCCAGTGGTTGAAGAATCAACCTGGGAACTCGAGAGTGAAATGTTAGAAAAGTATCATCAGTTGTTTGCATAGTATGATTCTGAGGACAGAATCCTTATAAGGGGGGGAGAATGTAACGACCGAGAAATTACGCTTGTATTATATCATAATAAAGATAAATTATGTGTATTATTATGTGATTAAATGTGTTGAGTCATTAAACCCTAACTGCTTTGTGTTACGTGTTGTCTGTTTTGATCCAAACGTGGTTTGGATATTTATTGAGTGTTTTATCGTAAGTTATATATTTTATATCAAAACCCGTACAGCTCAAAACCATGTTTTAAAAGCTCTTATTTCAAACAAAATCATTGGCCCTATTTTGTCAAAAATGCCCTATATCATATCGCTATTCTGAACCCCTAGACGTTTTACAAATTTACCTTTTTCGCGAAAAACGACTTTTCCGGACCCCTTCGGGTACCAAAAACCCCACAAAAATCACATTTTTATTTTTATATGATCATGAAATTATCATACATCATTTTTCTTTGCATTTTTTGTAATATTCACAGTTTTTGGGAATTTTTAGCATTAATTTTGTATTTATTGGATATTTAAAAATTCATTATTAATACCCAAAAATTATAAAAATTGGGGCCAAATATTTTTATTAGGAGTGTAATTAGCCCCTTAATTTTATTTAGGGGTATTATTTTCATAAATATAAATACCAGATTTATAATTAATTATTCAGTTAATTACTATTAAAAATCAGGAAAAAAAAAGAAAGAAAAGGGATTAGGGTTTGAGTGAAGAACAGGGCAGGGGAATCAAAGTCGATTTTGATCGTGATTCCGGCATCCAAATCGAACGTGTGAGTACTCGTTTTGAAGCTTATGATCTGTAGTTTCTGTTCATGTAATTATTTTCGTTGATTATTGAATTGATTTTTGATTTGTATTTTCGGGTTTTAATTTCGAATTCGGGTTTGAATTTCTAGTTGTTGTTTGATGTTATTGTTGTTGGAGATGAGTAGATCGTCGAGTTTCCTATCGATTCGTACCGCTTTCGTAGATTTTGGCTGTGGTTCGCGTACTCGTCGGAGAACCGCCACCATGGCGGTGTTCTTCGTTTTCTGGTGATGTTGCCGACGAACGAAGAAGAGAAGGACAAGGGAAGGTGCTGGGCTTGATTGTTGAACGAAAACTGGAGCAGAACGAGCTTGGAATTGTGTTGGTGGTTCGCCTGTTCGAATCGCCGGAAAATCCCCGTCGGGTCGGGTTTCTGGGCAGCCATGGGTGTTCTTCGCGACCTGGGTTCGACCCGGTTTGCAACCCGGTTTCGACCCGGGTTTGATCCTAAAAACCTTAATCTGAAACCCTGAAATATGTTTCTAATATATTATTATTTATTATATTTTCTAAAATCAGAAAATCAGTTTTAATAATTCTAATAATTAATTAAAAATTAGTTTTAAATTCTGAAAAATAGTATTTTTAATTTCTAAATTATTTTATTAAATTATAAATTCGAATTTAATTATGTAATTAATTATTTAATTATTTATCTAATTATTTATTAGTTATCTAATTAATTAATAATTAGGAAATTAATTAATAATTAGGTAATTAATTAATAAATAAGGATTAAAAATAATTAAATAATACGATTAATAATCTGATAATTAGTTAATATTATGAGTAACTCATATTCATACGAGTAGTGATTCGATAATTAGAATTATTATTCGAGCGATAGTTATTCGAAGTTAAATATCGATAATTAATTAACGAATCGTATAAGTTACAATAATAATAATGTAATGGTTCGATAATTATGTGAGGATTGCGAGTAGCTCGTATTTATACGAGTAGTTAATCGTTGAGTAGATTATAATTCGAGTAATTAGTAGTTATTTGATAAATAGCGTATCAGTTAATTGAATCGATTGATTATTTGTAAATAATCGATCCGATTGAGTAAGTGTTATTAATTTGTAAATAATTGTAATAAATCCTAATAATTAGGGATTAATTATTTTAAAATACAATAATTATTAGATAATTATTTAAAAATGTAATTAAGGATTATTTATCTATAATTAATTATTAATTAATTAAATCTTGTTTAATTCATAATAATTAAACCGTTAGTTCGATTTGAGAGAAACGAAGACCCCTACACTCAGAAAATGAAACGAATCCAATAAAAATAGTTGTAAGTTATAATTTATTCCGGAAGAGAGTGGTTTTGTGATAATTAATTGTTCATAGGCCCTATTAGAGGTAGAATCGAGTCGAATAAATCTCGAAAAATTGTAATAAAATCAAATAGGGTTAGTTATTATAAATATGAGTCTAGAATCGATTCTAAAAATAATTATAAGTCTAAAAATTAATTATGTGCTTTATGTGCTATGTGCTTTACGTGATTATGTGAACCTTATGTGCTATATAATTATATGTGTATATATGTGAGTCAGATAGAAACGCATGGGTAGACTGATAAGGTTACGTGGTATCAATTCGAGATACACGTATATAGTAAGTTATCTAAACGACTATCTTTTTGATAGGGATAAATAAATTATGCTTGTATAATTAAATACTGCATTAATTGTACAAGCTGTGGGCTGCTAGGCCCAATAAAAAGATATATGATACTCAGACCAGAAAGGTTAAGCCTGATGGACCAGATCAGGCCTGATGGAATAAAAAAGGCCCAAAAGCCCTGATTATTAATTAATTTCGTAATTAATTAATAAGGGACAAATCAGATGTTGAAAAGAGTCCCGATAAGGATATAAATCCTTGGAGATTAGCCTCAAGGGGACCTAAAAGGATAAGGAATCAGTTTCCTACTATCTAGGACTCCAAAGTCCATTCTAATTATGAGACTTGCCCACCAAGTCTCCTATACCAAGTCCAATTCAAGGACTCCCAACATCTATATAAGGGGTCTCACCCCCACCAATCAGAACTACGTTTTTTGGCTTGATTCTCTAATTCACAGAGATATGTAGGCATATCGTAAAGGTAGATTGAGTCACGAAACACGAGAGCAGCCATAAAAGGCCTTGAGCTCCCGAATCTTAGTATTAAATACAGCAATTAATAATCTTAGTTTTTTTATCCACAACATTTGGCGCCGTTTGTGGGAAAAGCAACAACAACCATGGCGAGAACACGGAGAACAATTGGAGCTCTAGAGGAAGGAACACCATCAGAGACAACCCAGGTGATTTCATCAACCAGTGGAGGTTCCTCCCCATTCAACTTATGCATCTACTCAGGGGGAAGCCCAGACAGGGGCAACTCAACCTCAGCCACAAGGGACAACTCCCCCGACTATTCAAGGTACGAATCCTCAAGTTCAACAAGTACATATACCTGTGAATTCTTGACCCGTCGGGTATGAATATTCAACTGTTGTTACTACTAACCCCCCTTATGGGATGCCCCTTCACCCTGAGGTTGGAGGAAGCGGATATGCTGGGCGAAGCGAAGCACGAGGGCGGTCGCCCCCCTATATACGAGGTTTGGATCCTATCCCAGAGGATCGGGAATTTTCTGGTCCATACACTGAGAGAGACTCCGAATCTTCGGATGATGAAGTGGCCCCGAGAAGGAGGCGTCCTGGAAAAAAGCCCATGGCCGATGGAAGGCAACGCCCCCAAAGCACCCCAGGGGCGAATCCCCAAGAAGTGCAGGAAAGGATCAGGGCTCATGAGGCTGAAATCCAAAGGCTGAGACGTGATTTGGAGGCTCACCAAGCCACCAGACCCCACATACCTCCTAGGGGGAGAAATCCTCCTCCTATCATAGACCTGGATGGTCCGGTAAGAAGAAGGGCTGCTAGTCCCAAGAACTGATCCAAGCAATCTCCTTCCCCTTGGAGATCCTGATGATCCAACTCCACCCTTCACAGAATAGATAATGAATGCCCATATCTCAAGGAAATTCAAGATGCCCACTATCAAAGCTTATGATGGCACGGGAGACCCCGCTAATCATGTTAGGACATTCTCTAATGCACTGCTGCTGCAACCCGTGAATGATGCTATAAAATGTCGGGCCTTCCCTCAAACCCTGTCGGGTATGGCTCAAAGATGGTACAGTCGCCTACCCCCAAATTCTATTGGATCGTTCAGAGAATTAAGTCAGGCTTTTATTAAGCAATTCATCAGTGGAAGAGTCCATGAGAAAAGTTCAGCATCTCTTATGAGTCTTGTGCAGGGAGCTAAGGAATCCTTAAGAGATTACCTGAATCATTTTACAAAGGAGGCTTTAAAAGTCCCAGACCTTGATGATAAGGTAGCCATGATAGCACTGCAACAAGGAACTAGGGATGAGTTTTTCAAGATGTCTTTGGCCAAACGACCCCCTGAGAGCATGTTGCAGCTCCAAGAGAGGGCAGGGAAGTATATCAAGGTTGAAGAAAGTATGAGGAAGACCGTAGTAAGTAATGAGCCAACTGGAAGCAAGAAACGAAAAACTGATTTGGAGTATATCGCTAAGGACAAATATCCTAGAACCGAACAAAACCCTGATTCAACCCCCAAGAAGGGAGGACCTGGGCAAAAGTTCACTGAATACGCTAAGCTGAATGCTCCCAGAAGTCAGATTTTGATGGAGATTGAGAAAGACAGAGATATTCGCTGGCCTAAGCCCTTGAAGGCTGATCCTGCCAAGCTAGATAAGGGCAAGTATTGCAGGTTTCACAAAGATGTTGGCCATAACACCGATGAGTGTAGGCAATTGAAAGATGAAATTGAGTTTTTGATTCGAAAAGGAAGATTGAACAAGTATACTGGAGATGGAGGGGACAGAAATAATAATGGAAGGAAGAACTTTGAAGATCGTAGGAGGGACCAAGACGATCAGGGGCGAAACCCCCAGCCTAGAGGACCAGTTATAAACACCATTTATGGAGGGCCGAGACTTCGAGGGCCTGTGATAAACACGATCTTTGGAGGTCCAACTGCTGCTGGATTGTCCAAAAATTCCAGAAAGGCATATACTAGAGAGGTTATGCATATTGTTGGAGAAGCCCCGAAGAGGGCCAGGACAGAAGTAAGCTTTTGATGATTCTGACCTAGAGGGTGTGAAGTTTCCCCATGACGACCCGCTGGTCATAACACCATTAATAGGAAATAGCCCGGTTAAGAGGGTCCTTGTGGATAATGGTGCTTCTGTGGATATCTTGCTCCACGATACCTTTCTAAGGATGGGGTATAACGACTCCCAGTTAACACCAACCGACATGCCGATATATGGATTTGCTGGAGTAGAATGTCCTGTGGAAGGGTTAATCAAATTGCCAACCACCATAGGTACGGAGCCAAGGCAAGCAACGTAGATGCTGGATTTCGTAGTGGTAAAGGCTAGTTCAACTTATAATGCTATCATGGGGAGAACAGGGATACATGCCTTCAAGGCAGTCCCCTCTTCCTACCATTCAGTCATGAAGTTTCCCACCCGAAACGGGATTGGAGAAGAGAGAGGAGATCAAAAAATGGCTAGAAGCTGTTATGTGGCCTCTTTGAGGGCAGATGGAGTCGGGGGCAGGTTCTTCCTATTGAAGATATGGATGTTCGAGAAAATGATAAGAATAGAGGAAGGCCAGCAGAAGAATTAGTTTCGGTTCCTTTAGACCCCGAGAATCCTAAGAGGACGACTTTCATTGGAGCCACATTAGAGGAGCCCCTTAGAGGGAAGTTAGTGAAATTTTTGCAAGAAAATAGTGATGTGTTTGCATGGTCAGCAGCTGATATGCCAGGCATAGACCCGGAGTTAATTACTCACAAGCTAAACGTAGATCCAAGCCGGAAGACAGTGAAATAAAAGAAAAGAAATTTTGTCCCGGAAAGACAAGAGGCTATAAAGCATGAAGTGGAAAAGCTCTTAGAGGCTGGTTTCATTGAGGAGATTCAATTTCCGGAGTGGTTAGCAAACCCTGTAATGGTGAAGAAGGCTAATGGAAAGTGGAGGATGTGTATAGACTTCACCGATCTGAATGATGCATGCCCCAAAGACTGTTTTCCGCTGCCTAGAATTGATACTTTGATTGATGCCACCGCTGGACATGAGATGCTGAGTTTCATGGATGGGTTTAGCGGATACAACCAGATCAAAATGCATAAGGATGACATTCCAAAGGTATCATTTATCACTGACTTTGGTGTTTATTGTTATCTTGTTATGGCGTTTGGTCTCAAGAATGCAGGAGCCACCTATCAAAGGTTGGTGAATAGAATTTTTAAGGATCTTATTGGTAAGACTATGGAAGTCTATGTTGATGACATGTTAGTCAAGAGTCTAGTAAAGACTGATCATATAGCCCATTTAAGGGAAGCTTTTGAGGTCCTGAGGTACCACAAGATGATGTTAAATCCGACGAAGTGTGCTTTCGGAGTAGGATCTGGAAAATTCTTGGGATTGATGGTCTCGAAGAGGGGAATTGAGGCAAACCCCGATAAAATAAAGGCAATCCTGGACATGGAACCCCCCAAAACTGTCAAGGATGTTCAGAAGCTCACAGGAAGGGTTGCTGCGTTAGGACGATTCATCTCCAAGTCAGGAGACAAGTGCTTGTCATTTTTCAAGTCACTAAAGAACATCAAAGACTTTGTATGGAGTGAGGAAAATCAGAAGGCATTTGAAGAGTTAAAGAAGTATATGGGCCAGGCCCCGTTGTTGGCCAAGCCAGTTCTGAATGAAGTTTTATTCTTGTACTTGGTTGTTTCAGAGAGCGCCTTGAGCGCGGTGTTGGTTAAGGAGGAACTGAAATTCCAGAAACCCGTATACTATGTCAGCAAAATTTTGCATGGTGCTGAGTTGAATTATTCAGCCATTGAGAAATTCGCTTTAGCCTTGGTAATGGCTTCAAGAAAGCTGCGTCCTTATTTTCAAGCTCACCAAATTGAAGTGCTAACAAATCAGCCACTGAGAAATATCATTCACAGTCCCAAGGCAAGTGGGAGACTGATTAAGTGGGCAATAGAGTTGGGAGAGTTCGATCTCAAGTATAAGCCACGTACGGCCATAAAAGCCCAGGCACTAGCTGACTTCGTGGTGGAATGTACCATACCCAACCAAGAAGTCGGGGGGCAGGAAGATACCATTCCTCAAGACAAGGGAGTCGACAATGGGGACAGGGAGAAGAATGACAAGGAGAAAGAATATTGGGTTCTCTATTTTGATGGAGCATCAAAAACAAATTCCAGTGGAGCAGGGTTAGTTTTGCAAAGGCCTGATGGGTTTTTAATTGAGTATGCTATGAAGCTAGATTTTCCAACCACAAACAATGAGGCAGAGTATGAAGCCCTGATAGCTGGTCTTGGTCTAGCTGGGACACTTAGAGTCAAAAACTTAAAGGTCCGTGGAGACTCGAAGCTGATCATATCCCAGGTAAAGGGAGAATTTGATGCAAGGGATGATACGATGGCTAAGTATGTCCACCTAGTAAGGGCTGTGATGACCCAATTTAATGAGTGCCATGTTGAACACATTCCAAGGGAAGAAAATGTTAAGGCAGATGCGCTATCAAAGTTCGCTTCGTCTGAGATTGAAGAAAGTTCAGGAAGTGTGTACTTCCGTGTTTTGAAGACACGAAGCATAGATGTTAAGCTGCTGGCTCCCATAGGCTTGGGGACGTCATGGATTGATCCCATCGAGGCTCACATTCAGACCGGTTGGTTGCCAAGTGATGCAACTGAAGCACGAAAGTTAACTGTTCGGGCACTAAGGTACTCTTTGATGGATGGGATTCTTTACAAAAGATCTTTCGTGGTTCCCTACTTGAGGTGTCTCAGGCCCGATGAGGCACGCTTGGCTCTTGAAGAAGTGCATGAAGGTATTTGTGGACAACACTTGGGGGGCAGGGCCTTGGCTCATAAGATAACTCGTTTAGGCTTCTATTGGCCAGAAATGATGGCTGATGCCAAAGAATATGTGAAGAAGTGTGATTGCTGTCAGAAGCATGCACCAGTTGTTAGACAACCCCCCGAGATGCTGACCTCTATCAACTCGCCTATTCCCTTTGCCATGTGGGGGATGGATATTCTAGGGCCTTTTCTTATGGCCACGGCACAAAGGAAATTTCTGATTGTAGCCATTGATTATTTCACCAAGTGGATCGAAGCCAAACCCTTGGCCAAAATCACAACTAAGCAGGTTGCACAATTCCTGTGGGAAAACATTATGTGCCGATATGGAATTCCCCGTATCCTCGTCACTGACAATGGAACACAATTCAACAATGAGGAATTCAAGAAGTATTGTGAAGAAAATGAAATTGAGTTACGATTCACCTCTGTGGCTCACCCGCAAGCCAATGGGCAAGCAGAGGTAGCAAATCGGATAATCCTGGATGGACTAAAAAAGAGGATCGAGAAGTCAAGAAATAATTGGGTGGATGAGATACTTCCAATATTATGGGCCTATAGGACTACCTGTAGAGTCACGACAGGAGCAACTCCTTTCATGTTGGCATATGGGGCAGAAGAAGTAGTTCCCGTGGAGATATCGCATTCCTCTCCAAGGATTCAGACTTTCAGTGCTGTAGAAAATGAGGAAGGGCAGAGGTTAGCCCTGGATCTAATTGATGAAGTGCGAGATGAGGCACATGCAAAGATAGTAGAATATCAGAAAAAGGCTTCATTCTATTACAACCTAAGGGTTAAAAAGAGATTTTTTAAACAAGGAGATCTAGTCTTGAGAAAAATAGAGGCTTCTGGTGTTGGACAGAAAGGAAAGCTTGCCCCGAATTGGGAAGGGCCGTACAGAGTCAAGAGCGTTCAGGGTAGAGGAACCTACAAGCTGGAAACTATGGAAGGTTTTGAAGTCCCGAGGACCTGGCACGCACAAAACCTGAAGGTTTACTACGTGTAAGATAGGTGAAGTACGATTCTCACTTGTCATTGACAAGTAGGTTTAAAAGCACCATGAAGCTTTGCTTGCGTAGGATTTTATATTCCAGTAGAATTTACATTGTCTAGTTATTGTTGATTAGGGTCGAACCCATGCTGTGTAAGGTTTTGAAAAACCAGACTTCATATTAAAGAGCTTGAAATTATTTCAATCCAAGGATGTTTAAGGTTCAAATGCATATTAAGATTGTAAAGTTAAAACAGAAAAAGGCAAGAAAAGCAACGTATAAAACATAACCCCGAAGGGTAACAAGTTCTGATATAAATAAAGTTCAAAAAGAAGATATACAAAAAGCTAGGCCTTGGAAGGCTGAGATTCCTCAGAACCACTATCCGAAGTCTCTTCGGAAGTTTCAGTCATTTCTTCGGACGTCTCGGTCGTCCCCTCCGAAGTCCCTGT
Organism: Apium graveolens; assembly: GCF_009905375.1. Classification (NCBI taxonomy): domain Eukaryota; kingdom Viridiplantae; phylum Streptophyta; class Magnoliopsida; order Apiales; family Apiaceae; genus Apium; species Apium graveolens. The sequence continues at coordinate 61,349,125 of NC_133649.1, forward strand.
AGAAGTTCCCTCTGCAGGAGATGATGGCTGTTGAGGCGCTGCTTTGGGAGATTCTTCCACCCTGGCCTTCTTAGCGACAGGCTCGAACTCCTCCTCGGAGGAATCTTCCTCCTCTCCATCCTTGATCATGCCAGCAAGCTTTTCAGTAACACCTCCAAGTTCTGGAACCCGCACTGGGCAAGGAAAGGGCGACTGCTCAAGGACCTCGGGAAACTCTTCCTGGATGGCCTCCACAGCAGCGTCCCAGCCTTCCTTATAGCTAACAGGATGAAGAAGGGCGTCATGCTCCACCATCAAGTCTTTGAATTCTTGAGTGTCCATCCAGCCATCAAAGGCTTTTTCCTTCTGCGCCTTCAAGATGACATTTTCAGCCCGGGCCGTCTCCAGGTCAGAAGTGGAAGAGGCCAATTGAGCTTCAAGGGCCTCAATTTTTTGGTTGGCCTCCTCCAACTTCTTGTTGGCATCTTCCAGGCCAACCTTCCAAGCCTTGGCTTGGTGAATTGCCCCTTGAAAATGGGCGTTAGCCTGCAAGAGAAAACAGCAAAGGTTTAGAAAAGAAAGAAAAGAGACTTGTAAAAGGCATAAGTAAAGTACGTACCGTCGCCAGAGCTTGGGCTCCAAACAGCTCATTCCCCTCCAAGTCCTGTTGAAGGACAAAATCTTGATAATCCACCGGGGAAATGGAATGCTTAGACCATTCCTTGGACAGCGCCGTGCTGCCCACAATTGAGTCCTTGCCCCGGATCCCCCAAGCAGGTTGAAAATAGGCACCTGGCCTCTGCTTGGTGCGCAGAACTTGGCTGGGGCCTTCCTTATCTGGCTTCGTTGCCTGAAGAAGGAACTCCGGGAAGCGGTCACCCAGTCGAGGGTCCTTGAAGATCTTCCCGGCCCTCTTCATCCTGGTTGTCTCCAGGTCCTTCGGCTTGGTAGCCTCCTCAATCTTCTCAGCCACTGCAACAAACAAAGTCAGTTGAAAATCAATGAAATAAAAGTGCAGGAAATAAAGGAGATAAGAAAGGGAACTTACTTTTCTTATTAACGGGCGAAAGGCCGCGTTCTACCAGGACGGTCTCCCGGATAAGGTCCCAACAATGGGAAGTGCCGTTGTCTTGCGTAAGGAGGTTGAAACCTCTAGCCTCCTCCTCAGACAAAGTTATGTCATTCGGGCTCCCGTCCACGGCCAGCCCAAAGGATGATCGAAACAGGGAGCCCCAATCTCCACCTTCCCAAATAACAAACAAAAAATCTTTCTTCCACCCCAAGTTGTTGTCAGGGATGGACTTCCCATTCACGATATGGGGGATAGTGGGGCGCTGGTTGATAGAAACCCAACCCGGACTTTTATCAGGGCTGTTTTTGACCTGAAAAATCTTCCTGAAGACAGCAACAGATGTGGGGACGTTGTGATTGGCGCATTGCGACAGATAGCACAGAATCAACCTCCAGGAATTAGGGGGAAGTTGGCAAGGGCTGATGCCCACATCAGCCAGTAGTAAAGGAATGAATGGATGAAAAGGGAGTCTAATACCTGCCCTTAGAGTATCCCTATAGACGCATAGCGCGTCCTTCTTCCACTGACAGGCCCTGTCGGCCGGACCCGCAATAACCAGCTTAAAAGGCTCCTTGATTTTGAAGCAGCTGCTCAACTTTTCCAGCTCCTTGGGATCCCGTAAAGCACTGACATGATCGTGCGCGTCCAGATGCGCATCAGACGGATACTCGTCCCCTCGAGTGTTGATCATGTCGATTAAGGAAGTATACCTCGATCGAATAGGAAAATCGTTGGACTTTCTAGCCACGTTCATCTTAGCCAAACGGGTCATTCTTTTGTCAGCCATCTGAAAAAAAGTAAGGGGCACGTAAATAGGCTATCTTAAAGTGGCACACAATGGAAAAATAGACACGAAAAGCAAAGGGAGGAATCTTACCTGAAGAAGCGCTCCTGAAAAAGGCTTTGAGCTCCGACTTGCTGTTATTCCTCTGATAATCTTAGCAGGAAGATGAAGAAGAAAACTAAGAAATGAGAAAGTGAGGAGTAATAGCCTTTCCTCATTCCTTTATATAAGAGGAAAAGGAAGTTGAAGGGACGAAAAGCCCATTGAGGACAAAAGCCCATAGGAAAAAGCCCAGGAAAAAGAATATTCCAGAATATTCCTAGGAATTCTAGAGCATTCTAAACAGGGTGTATTAAGCCCAGATCAATAAAAGAGGCCCAATAAGATTTTGAAAAGGCCCAATAAGATTTGGAAAAACCCAATAATAGAGGCTCGGTAAAATTTAATAAGGCCCAACAAAAAAGGCCAGGCCCAAATCCAATTAGGATTTGGAAAATACAATATCTTAAATTAAAGCTAAATAAAGAAGGCTAGTGGAAGACCAGGAACCAGGTCGAAATCCAGGTCGTGAATCCTGCCCGAAATCTTTCGAGCAGACACCCGAAAATAACGGGTAAAAAAGACCAGAATCCAGGTCGAATTCCAGGTCGTGAATCCTGCCCGAAATCTTTCGAGCAGACAACCAAAAATAACGGGAAAAAAGACCAGAATCCAGGTCGAATTCCAGGTCGTGAATCCTAGTCGAAATCCTTCGACCAGGAAGAAGAAAATCAAAGAATTTTCGAACAGGATTCAGGTCGAAATATCGACTAGAATCCTAGTCGAAATCCAAGTCGATAGGCTCATGGCAAGAAGCTAAAAAAAAAAAAGAAGGTGGAATTTTCGACCTAGATCCAGGTCGAATTTTCGACTAGGATCCTGGTCGAATTTCAGGTCCTAGATCCAGGTCGAAATTTCGACTAGGATCCTGGTCGAATTCCAGGTCGTGGATCCTAGTCGAATTCTTTCGACCAGGATGGCAAGGCTGACCCCTATTTTCGACTAGGATCCAGGTCGAAATTTCGACTAGGATCCTGGTCGAAAAAGGGCTGGAAATCAGAAAATCAGAAAATTAGGGAAAATCCCAGAAAATTAGGGAAAATCCCAGAAAATTAGGGAAAAATCCCAGAAAATTAGGGAAAATCCCAGAAAATTAGGGAAAATCCTAGAAAATTAGGGAAAAATCCCGGAAAATTAGGGAAAAATCCCGGAAAATTAGGGAAAATCCCAGAAAATTAGGGAAAATCCCAGAAAATTAGGGAAAAATCCCGAAAATAAGGGAAAAATTCCTGGAAATTAAGATAATTCCTGAATAAAAGGAAAAATTCATTGTAAATATGTAGGTCGCTCCATACTTTACGGAAAAATGAAACCCTGTAAGGGAACGAATAGACTTAACTTCTGCGAAACCTAATCAATGTTTCCCAAAAGTTGGGGGGCAAATGATAGGGATAAATAAATTATGCTTGTATAATTAAATACTGCATTAATTGTACAAGCTGTGGGCTGCTAGGCCCAATAAAAAGATATATGATACTCAGACCAGAAAGGTTAAGCCTGATGGACCAGATCAGGCCTGATGGAATAAAAAAGGCCCAAAAGCCCTGATTATTAATTAATTTCGTAATTAATTAATAAGGGACAAATCAGATGTTGAAAAGAGTCCCGATAAGGATATAAATCCTTGGAGATTAGCCTCAAGGGGACCTAAAAGGATAAGGAATCAGTTTCCTACTATCTAGGACTCCAAAGTCCATTCTAATTATGAGACTTGCCCACCAAGTCTCCTATACCAAGTCCAATTCAAGGACTCCCAACATCTATATAAGGGGTCTCACCCCCACCAATCAGAACTACATTTTTTGGCTTGATTCTCTAATTCACAGAGATACGTAGGCATCTCGTAAAGGCAGATTGAGTCACGAAATACGAGAGCAGCCATAAAAGGCCTTGAGCTCCCGAATCTTAGTATTAAATACAGCAATTAATAATCTTAGTTTTTTTATCCACAACACTTTCTATGATTGGTTCAGTGTTAGCAAGGCAGAGTAAGCTAGGGACAGAAGGCGGTGAGTTGAACCAGGTTAAGTACGCGCAAGGCAAGTTTTTCCCCTATTCTAAATTCAGAATAGTGAATTATAATTGTTTTTCTCATATCAGTTACCTTTGATAATTATTGTTCATATACAATGTTACCCAATTATTAATGCTTAGTTTCTATTTCATTTCGATTCTTGATTTCTCCCAATTTATTGAGTCCTGTATTCATATTCCAATACTTTTACCCTTGTTACATATACTCTGGTATGTCCTGTGTTGGGATATATCAAAAGCATTCCGGTTATTCCGGATGCTATACCTTGGACTAGGATGGTTACCATACGGGCTGGGTTTTACCCAGACCATTATTTAATAGGCCATAGTTGCCTGAGTACTCTTTATGTTGGTTGGGTCTATGCAGTTGGGTATAGATCCGCACTGTATCCTGACTGATCAGCAGGTTATAGTGCATATGTTGGTTCTTGTTTCCAGTCTTGTTCATTTGGCACTCGCCAGTGTTGGCAAATTATTATCCTATACAGATTCAGATGGTTATTCAAACCAGCCGCTTATTGATTCACTTATTTCTCTCTCTTTATACTATATATATAGTTGCAGGCTTGTTGAGCAATTTTGGCTCATCCCTTTTTATTGTTATTCCTATTGTTTTACAGTTAAGATAGAGAATGAAACCCATCAGGACCCGTGTAGTCATGAAGCGAGTCAAGCAGCGGGACCCTCTTATACCAAGAGTGTTCCTTCCTATTCCAGAAGAAAGCTTTGAATTACCAGATCACGTGTAGCAGGATAAGTAGTAATGTTGGGTTGAATAAAAGTTTTATGTAGTTTGAATAAAAGTTGTATGGTGAGAATAGTAGATATAAAGTTTTGTAACAAAGAGAGTTCTTAAGACAAATTATTTTATTTGGGTTTGTAATAAAGTGTAGTATATGGTTCTTGTTTCCAACTCAACCCTTAAAAGATCCTGAGTAGTAATAGTTCGGGGTAATTATTATATTTATATTCCGCTTATGCAGGTTTAGTTTGTAGTTATTAATAATGCCCCAAATATGTACCCCGGATTTGGAGGGTGTTATAGATTGTCTCCCGATGGATGATGCTTCATTGGTTGTAGATTTTTTTGCATTATCCTTAGTCATAGTTTCTTGATCACTTTCATCATCACTGTCATCACTAAACATCTCCACATTGTCAAATTTGAGGCTCTCATGGTAATCTCCATCTTGTAGTCCTATAATCTTTTTATCGTCAAACACAACATGTATTGATTCCATAATAATGTTGGTTCTCAGATTGTAGACTCTGTATGCTTTACCAACAGCATATCCAACCAAAATTCATTCATCTGCTTTAGCATCAAACTTCCCATTTTGATCAGTTTGATTTCTCAAGATATAACATTTGCAGCCAAAGACATGAAGAAAATTTAGAGTTGGCTTCTTGTTCTTGAACAATTGGTAGGGAGTCATGCACTTTGCTTGATTAACCAAAGAAATATTTTGAGTATAGCATGCAGTATTTACAAGTTCAGCCCAGAAGTATGTTGGTAACTTTGATTCTTCAAGCATTATCCTTGCAGCTTCAATAAGTGATCTATTCTTTCTTTACAAGCTCATTCATGGTCTTGAAGTTTAGATGGGAAAGCATCTTGAGCCATAGCCAACTTTCATCTTGACTTGCTTTATTGCGAAGACAAGTAACAGATTTTGCATTTGATGAGTTGAAGTCAGCTAGGTACATATTTCCTTTTCTCACTCTAGTGAGAACCACTTTGTTGCTCCTCTTGTTTGTCACAACACAGGCTTCTGAATTGAAGGTTACTGAATTACCTTTATCACAAAGCTGGCTGATACTCAGCAAATTATGCTTGAGACCGTCCACTAAGGCAACCTCCTCAATGTTGATATTGTCTTTTAAAATCAAGCCATATCCCACATTATAACCCTTGCTATCATCTCCAAAAGTAATACTTGGGTTAGCTCTTTCCTTGAACTCTGTGAGCAGGGTAGAATCTCCAGTCATGTATCTTGAATAGCCACGATCCAAGTACCATAGATTCTTTATATTTCCCTACACACATTAAAATCAAATCAAGTTGATTTTGGTACCCAAGTTTCCTTGGGTCCAGCCTTGTCAGCTTTCTTCCTTTGTTTCTTAGGTTTAATCTCATTTTACTTGGGAATATCAGATTCATCCTTAGTCATTTGAGTTGGACCTTTGAAACCATACATTAAAACAGAATTATCATGCACATTTTGATTACCAGGAAATGGTATGCTATTTGCAAACATATTATTCTAGTAGGGCATGCTAAGTGGCATTTGAGGCATACTAAATACAGCATAATAAGGGTTAGGTGCAAATGGCATGTTAGCAAATTGTGCATTCATATTTTGTGCAGACATAGCATTCATAGGCATAGAAGGCATAGCACTCATATTGGGAAAAGAAGGTGGTACAGTACAGTCATAGAAGTAGGCATGGCAATTTCGCAATTAACAGACAGATGATTAACACTACCAAACTTAACACAGATTTTTCTAGGAGCATTTTATCAGGTGTGTAGTTATGTTTGTTAATTCCTACTTTCCCATTTCTATTGTTTTTATTTTTAGCCTCTATTTTAACCTCAATCTTTTCTAATCTGTCATTTAATTGCTTGATGGACAGATGACCAACATTCACTTTCTTCTCCTTCTTCACTTGACTCGATTATCCTGAAATAAAGTTTTTGGAAACCGATCAAAATTTTTCATTTAACTTGGCAAGTTTGGCTTTACTCACAGGTTTGCTCACAGCCAACGGATGAGGATTTATGTCACTCGACGGATAACCTTTTTGATTATCCGACGGATGACTCTCATCATCCGTCGAGTCTACATCTGTTAGCAATCCTTCAACCAAATTGGATTACAGCTTCTCTTTACTTTTTTTCCAGGATGCATCACAGAAGGACTCAATACCTTGAACTTTGGTGATTTGAGCATGGACATCTCTAGATGATTTCCATGCTTTAATCACCTCCTGTTCATGATCAAGCTGCTTCTTCAAAATTTCTTCTTTCTTCAAGGACTCAGTTAGTTCCTTAGCAATCTTGCATTCTATTCTCAATTTTTCAAATTAATAAACTAAGACTCTAGCACATTATTCCTCTCACTTAAAAATAAATTGTTTTCTTTGATTTTAGCATTTTCCTTAGTGAGGGACTTAAGTGTAACACGGAAATGATATAATTCTGTAGACATGTCATTTATTGCATCATTACACTCAGCTTTAGATAAATGTGCAAGGTTAATGGTGATTACCTGATTACTTGAAGAACTTGTCTCTGTTTCATCGGACTTGGCCATTAGGGATAGATTGACATAGCTGACATCTTCATCCTCATCCAAACCATCTGTTACCCAGTCATTTTCTTGTGTAATAAAAGCTCTTTCCTTTTGTTTGAGCAACTCAAAATACTTTTGTTTATAATCCACAGGCTCAAAGTTTTTTTTTGCTGGAATCTGACTTTCTACACTCAATGGCAAAGTGCCCTGCCAAGCCACATTTGAAACACTTGAATTTTGATTTATCTACCATGTTTCTATTTGGCTTAGCTGCTCCAAAGTTCTTCTTGAACTTGAGCTTGGAAAATCTTCTGGAAAGAAATGCAAGATGTTCATCAATATCATCCATATCATATTGGCTCAAAGAATCTTCATTTTCTGCTACCAGCCCCTTGCCCTTGTTTTCACAGACCTTTGAAGTGGACTCAACAACTTCTATCTTCATCTCCTTCTCTTTCTCTAACTCAGCAACCAGTGCAATGGACCCTCTTTTCTTTCTCCCTTTCTCCATTCTTTCATCTTGCTCTATTTCAAGCTCATAAGTCTTTAGAATGCCATACAGTCTCTCTAGTGTAAACTCCTTGTATTCTTGTGAATTTCTCAAGGAGACTGTCATTGGTTTCCATTCTTTTGGAAGGGATCTCAGGAATTTGAGGTTAGAATCTTTGGTTTGGTAGACTCTTCCATACAGCTTCAGAGCATTTAGTAGCTTTTGAAATCTACTAAAGATATCAGTGAGAGTTTCACCTTCTTCATAGTGGACATGCTCATATTGCTGAATTAGTAACTGCATCTTATTTTCTCTAACTTGTTCAGTGCCATCAAAAATTATTTGAATGGTGTCCCAAACCTCCTTGGCTGTCTTGCAATTGATGATGTTGTCAAACATGTCACCATCAACTCCATTGAATAAAATATTCATGGTCTTTTTGTCTTTCCTGACTTGTTCAATATCGGGATCTGAGCATTCATAGCTTGGCTTGGGAACTGATGGCTCATTTCCAGTTGCAGCTCTCATTGGTATATGAGGACCTCTCTCTATGCAATCCACATAGGCCTCATCTTGAGAAAGTAAATGAAGATGCATCTTTACCTTCCAGTGATGGTAATTATCTTTGTCCAGAAAAGGAATGTTGACTCCAACATCCTTCTTGTTCATCTTGCTGTTTGTTGTGATCTTTAAACTCTTTGTGCTTCAAGAGCTTGCTCTGACACCAATTGTTAGTCCCTAACAATGCAACAAGAATTAAAGAAGGGGGGTTGAATGTAATTCTAGTAAACTTTTTCTTGAACTATAAAATGTTCTAACTTAAACTATATATATATATAAGTGTTTTGATTTGCAAGGTGCGGAATAACAAGTTAAGTGAATCAAAAACACAAAGTAATAAAAACACAAGCTTTTAAAACTTTCTGTTGGATTTGAAAGTATCCACCATATATATATATATATATATATATATATATATATATATATATCGATTTAAGAACTCTGTGAAGAAAAAATTGTCTCACAACTGCTTTACAAGTGAATAAACAAACTACAGATAAATTCTTAACAGTTACAGCTTTTTCTATTTCTCTTCTAAAAGTGTTTGCTTAGTTATTTGTTTCACTAGCTACACTTGGTTTATACATCACCAAGTTTACATGGTAATAAGACAGGATAATAAAACAAAACTATCAAATCAAACTCCATGATGCTTCACTACTCTATTCCAGTATCTTTGAAAATCTTCTTAACGTGCATGGAAATGGTAATGCTTCTTTGTTCTTCATTTCACTTGATGGATGTCAAATCATCATCCATCGGGACTATATTTGATCATCTGTCGAATGCTATATTTTTCACTAAGTTAAATCTACTAAGGTGTTTTGTTTATGTAATCATGAAGTTCACAACATATTCCCAATATAGGTCCTTAGGTACATATAGTACCGTCTCCTACGGTACCGGCAGTCTATCCAATACATGAAGTACTTGGATCCTGCCCCTCCTATGTCCTTTGGGAAATCCTATCATATACTTGGAATCATCAAACTATATCGAGGTTCCCCAAGCGTTTTGCTTGTTGATAGGAGCAACGTGTCTCATATGTGTATATATATACTTCTGAGAATTTTCGGAGGAAGTACTAAGGATGTGAGTTGACTGTTGTCAACAGATAAATAAATGAGGGGGAGTTTCTTTTGAAACTATATTCAAGTTATTAAAGTATGTCGAGATAATATTTATCGACGATCTGGAATTATTCGAATGATTTTCTGAATTTCAGAAGTATTTTGAATCTGGTTTTATGATTTTTAAATCACAATAATCATTTAATAAATAATTAATAATTAAATAATAATTATTAAATAACTAAACCTCGAATAATTATATTTTAAAAGAATACTTAAAATAATATTCCTCAACTAATTTATATTTAGATAATTAAAGTAATCTTTATTAATTAATCGAGTTTAAAATAAATAGTCAAATGAGAATAATTCTCCTATATTAAATGAATAAATGAAAATAATATTCGTTATTCTAGTAATTAAATATAGTTGAGGGAAAACGATCGTTGGAAATCGTTTTAATAAAGTTCGAGGTATTTAATGTTTCTCAAGTGGACGTTGAGTCCCTTGGAATAAAATAACTGCGGACTTTAATCGTCCAGAATGTCGCCGGAATGATTTCCGGGTTTTTATTTAAAAACTCCGACCGACTCTCGGTCTTATAATTATACATCACGCTCATGACGGCGTTAAATATTCTACGACATATACATATCATATAACATCGATAAATATACGAAAACTCAATTACTTAGTATCATGGCAAGCATGGAATTTATGCACAAGATAATAAAACAATCCTTTCACAACACAATATTATATGGAGTTGGGTTCGTAAACTTGTCTGGGTATTTCGAGGTGGAGGATGCTCTAGGGTCCGCTCGAAAATCTATAACCATAAACATAAACCGTTTTGTTAGATCATGTTCTAATTTATGGTGACTCGTACTCATATGCTACTTATTATTTGTTCTCTCACTTATTTTACCCTTATTATTCCTTTAAGTAGTTATTCATGTCACGGTCGCTTCCATTTCGAAGTACCTTATGTCCGTTTTCATTTTCACTGTCGGCTCCGCTTATGATTTCTAACGGTTTTCTAATCGTGCGGTCTTGGTTCCGATATTTTTATAAAAGTGAAATATCATTATTTTCACTTGAAAGTTTTATAAAAGTTAAAGAATTCTATTTACTACTCTCTGTAAAAATTTGATGATTTATGAATATTATTAAGTCGATCATTTCTATTTCAAAAGTTCATAATTCGTAGCAGTTTTTGTCACGTAAATCACTTTTAGTAAAACGGTCATAACTTTTGTTTCGTAAATCGGAATCAAGCGATTCAAGCGCCCAAACGAGCCTTATAAAATTTTCTATCATAATAAAGTGTTAATATTCAATACAGTTTATACATTGGGGACCTTCTGCAGAAACTTAATATTGTGTTTTGTTCATTTTAGCGAGACTACGATTACGATCCGAGTTTCGTTTAGGCCTTAAATCTCTATACTACCACCAACAATAATCAAATAATCATCACCACACTAACTACTCTCAAAAAAATCATGTTCTTGAGGCAACATTCATCAACCTTAGAACTAATTAATCTAGACATCAAGTCTACAACAAATCAACCACCAAAACTAAGTTTACAACTATGTTCTAAAAGATTCTTGAACTTAAACCTTAAATAAAGATGGGTCGAAGAATTATACCTTTCTTGAAAGCTTGAGATGTGTTCTTGATGATGGTGACATCTTGGGAGTGCTTGTTAGGGTTTTTGGAACCTAGATCAACCATGAAATTCAAGAAACCAAAGAAAAGTTACTATTCATACTATTCATTATCATATTTCTTGAATTTATTTCACCCATAAAACATTGATAAAATGAGCTTAAAAATTTATTTTACCTTATTTTAGGATGTATGAAGCTTGGGAATTAATGGGGGATTTTTTCCATGACTAGAGCTTGGGATTTTGAATTTGATTTCTTCTTATTTTTGTGTTTGGCCAAATGAAGAAGAAGGTGAGGGAGAGAGAAAATTTTTGTGATTCTTCTTGTTGCTTCTCTTGAAAGATTATGTTTGTGTGTATATCAGATCCTAAATATTCATATCTAATACATATCTTTGCTAGCTTGCACAATTTCAAAGCTAGGTTATTAGCTAAGTACTCCCTTGCACTATTCATGGTCACTATTTGCTAGCTTAGGTGATCATCCCTACCTAGCTTAGGTTACTATTTGGTAACCTAGCCATGATTACTTCTTTGACTTAATTCGATATGTTTATTTATTCGTTTACGCATTCATTCGGTCGCTTAATCGTTTTTTTAATAATTTCTCGTAAACGGTCCGTGGTGTAAATTCTTTCGTATACATTCTTTATGTTTTGAAGTATCAGTTCTTAGATATAAATCCGTAGGGTTTTAAATTCATAATTATATTGTGATTCCCGTAATCCTTGATGGTTCGTAAATACGGTCATTTTTCAAAGTTCGTTTTCTTCAAAAACTAATAGCGTTTACATACACTCATTTGGTACATATAATCATGTTATCAACTCCGAAACTCAATTTCTCATGCACAACATAATGTGGGCTAAAAAGTTTTCCCCGTCTGTCAGGGTTACTATTCATTAAGCGTTTTTATAAAGTCTCAAAAATTCAAGTTATTACAGTCTTCCCCTCTAACAAGGATTCCATCCCGAATCAATTAGAAAATAGGTGGGGATATATATTCTTCATTGCGTCTTCTAGTTCCCAAGTTCACTCTTCAACATTTTTATTTATCCACAAGATTCTAACCAGCTTCACAGTCTTGTTCCTTAGTGTAATATCCGGGATATATCGTGTAATTATTTTGCTATTAAATAATTATTATGTGAGTTCAGTATCTATTCTGTGAGTTAATTGTTAAATGTTATCTGTACTTGGATATTTAAAAATAATATTAATTGAGTATTTTAATTTTTATATGTCCAAAAAAAAACATAGATAATTGTCATATCTTCCTAATTATTTTTATGTTGATTTATGGATTTATAAGGATCATATGAACTTTATAAAATCTTTTTCCGAGTATTTAAAATCTATTTTATAAAAACGGGAACCAATCGACGTCATCCGTTGTTACATTTTTGGAACCCGAAACTCTTCCGAGAACTCCTTCCTAACCTAATTGTAATATTCCGAGCATATTCCTTGTTTCGACTTTTTCGATTCAGCGTACGGTTTGTTCTGCGCGGGTCCCGGCGCAACATTTTCGATACAATATTCGTTTCGGTAAATCAATAAAACCCGTATTTTCGATAAACGGAAGCTTTTTATTAAACTATCCCAATTATCATTTCGTAGTACGTGTAACCAGGCGCTGAGACCAAGACCGCAGTACAAATTGTACTGATTTGGATAATTAACCCGACAACCGATACCGTTTGGATCAGTTTTTATAAATAAACGTACCGTTTTATATCCGAAATGATCCAACGGGATACTAATTTTCCGTAATTATAAATAGCCTTTTTCCGTATTTTATTTCGTATCAAAATTATTTGCAGATAGTTAATTCTATGATTTTCAGAGAAAAACCCTAATTACATAAACTGTTCTAAGAATCAGACAGCAAAACGAAGGCGTTACAGATCTCTGTTTTCAAAGCTTGAGTAACCAAAACGAAGGATTTGAAGTGTTCTATCAGATTCTGAGCTTTGTTTCACTGCAGAATCAAAGGTTTATTTTCTGAAAATTTATTTATTTTTGAATTAAATTTATTAAAAATATGAATTTTTGTTCGGATGATTGTTTGTATGATTTGATGATTGCATGTTGTAGAGCTTGTTTTCTTGATGATTTTGATATATTATACGTCTGATTTGGAGTTCAATAACATGTTCAAATTTGAGTTTGATTTTCGAATTTTAAAATTAGGGTTTATAACCCATATGAATGTTCTTAATTGAAATTTGGGGGTTTCTTATTCTGAAATAGATTGATGTTGTGGTATAGTGTATTGTATTCTCTGTGAAATTTGCAATCTAGTCGTACAAGTTTCATGAATCAACGAGGTCTGTAGAGAAGGGAGTTGTGTTTTGAAGTTTACGTCGAACCCGCCGGAAACCGGCGAGTTTCTTGATCAAATCCCGACCAAGTCTGGGGTTATTGATGAATTTTGATTGCAGATATAGGTTCCTGGTGTTGTGTAGTTTAATTCTAGAGGTGATGGTGGTGGGAGGATGCCGGAGGTGAGTTCTCCGGCCACCCCCGACTTTTCCGGCGACTGGAACTGCAAAATTGCAGTTTGGTCCCTGTACTTTTGAAAACGATGAAGTTTGGTCCCCCAGGTTTCCAGACTTTGCAAAAATTGGATTCCTGTTTTAAAAATGTTTAAAAATCATATTTCCTATTTATTTTTATTATAAAAATTCGTTTTTAATTTCTGAAAATTCTAAAAATTATTATTTTAATTTCGAAAATTATTTTTAATTCAAAAATAAATCTGAATTAATTAGTTAATTAATTTCAGTTAATTTTTAATCGATTAATTGGTCAATTAATTTGGAAATTAATTGATTAATTAATTTAATTAATTATTAATTGATTTTAATTAATTATTTAATTAGATATAATTACTTAAAAATGATTTAAAAATTCCGAAAAATAGTTTCGAGCTTTAAAATATTATTCTAAATTATTTCCAAGGCTCGATAATTAGTATAAAATTGTTTCGGAGCCAGAATTGGCCAACCGAACCCTGTTTATTAACCCGAAATTGATCCAACGACCCGTTTTAATTCCGAATAATGTTTTAAAATTCATTTTAAATATCAGAAAGCCTATTTATGACCCAAGACTTCTTTATAAATAATATATCATTGATTACGTGATGTATTATGTGCTATATGTGACTTGTTGATTGACTATCAGTCTATATATTCGGTGTTTACTTGATTATTGCATAACTTTCAATCCGTTAATCGGATTTGGGTAAAACGAAGGGTAGATAGAAGTATGTGTTGAATAGAACTCTATGAGTCGATTATTGATAGATGCTTATGATATGTGAGTAGAAGAGGCAAGGCGTAGGAAAGGGAAACAGGTAGTTGAGGAGTAAGACGATTGTGATTGGAAGTGAGTGCAGAATAGTAAGCTAGTACCAGGCAAGTGTTCTGAACTTTCTCGAGATATTGTAGTACTTGATAATCCTGTGATATTGCAAGTGCTTTGAAGCACAGAAACCTAAACCCTGATTCCAGTTATTGATCTTGAGCCATAACCTGATTCTTTCTAGACCATTGATTGTTGTATACCCAAACACGAACCACGAATCTACGATACTACTCCACAAATACATACAAACTAAATACCAAACGCTGAACTGAATTACTTATATATTCAATCCATGATATCTTATGCTTTGAAAGACCAAATCCTTGAAACCCTGAAACATTGATTCCTTTGTTATCCAATTCTTTCATTACCCAGCATCCAAGCTTTGAAATTACCTTATTGATCCTTACAAGGATTGAAACCCTTTCATTGTTAAACACTCATTATTGTTAATGATTCTGGTTATTGTTTATTATTGCTTATTCTGTTATTCTGTTAGAATTGGATTGTTTTTATAAAATTATGGACCAGATTCGTGGTCAGACCATATAATGGTCAAGTTAGGCCAATGTGTGCCTTGGATCCAGTAGTTAGAGCAATGTTATGTGCCTTGCTCGGGGTTAGTGCGTGACTGATCAGCAGCCTAACCTTGGTTTTTAAATTAAAAGTATAATATCCAATTCTAAATCATAATCCATTATTCACTTGATATCATAATCATGTTCTCTTGATGATCATTATTCTCAGTTTTGTCATTGTGACTTGCTGAGCTAGTTAGCTCATTTGTGCGATATTGTTTATATTCTTTCCAGTTAAAAAAGAACCAGTTGGTAACGAGGATCCCTAGTCCAGCGCGAGAGCTAGGGGTTCAGGTTGAGAAAGCTGAGCTAATAGGCTTCTTTTGGAATTATTTCAGTTTGTAAAAGTTTGTAATAAAGTTTAATACTCAGTTTGAGTTTGAATGATTGGGATTTGAATGGTATGTAATATAAGTAGATGTGTGGCTTGTGTGCATACTTTAACCTGTTGCGATCCGTGGTAGTTGGTAAATAGGGTCACTGCATATTATTGTTATCTTTATTATTGTTATAAGCAGGTTATAAATAAGGTGTGTGTGTGTGTGTGTATGGACCCCTAACTTCTGACCTGGTTTGGAGGGCGCCACAAGTTTGGTATCAGAGCTACAGGTTATAAGTCACTGACACTAGCCTAGGTTGACGGGAATGGGTAGAGGGTTAGGATTAGAAGTAAGGAATAGAAAGATAGAATGTCGAGAGGTTGAGTGCTTTGGTATATCAGGTATTAGTGTAATTCACGTTATGGTTCGAGATTCTGATATTGCGATATGATTTCAGATAGCAGCGATGGCCGACTCTTTTATTCCCGTATCAGCTGATCACTCAGAGCCTTCAGTTGGAGTGCCGTCTTCGGATCCACGTCCTGTTGTTCCACCAGTGTTGGCTATACTACCTCCACCTGTGTTGCAGCCCGTACCACTGCAGGCTATTCCACCTCCAGGCATGAGGCCACCTATCAGAGGACCCCCACCAGCTGATTCAGATTCCACTGGGCATTCAGTTGCGAGTGCCCCAGTCCATTCTACATTGCCCCCAGTTCCTTACTACCGGTATGAGGCTCTTCTATTAGAGCGTGATTCCTTATTGGCCCAGATCAGAGAGCTACAGCATATCATTAGGACTACTGAGGTTGATCGTGGTGTGAGGGAACTTCGAGAGGAAATTCATGTAACACGGAGGGTTCTTGAGGCTAGGCTACATGGAGCTACATTACCTGGCAGAGGCCCTGATGTACTGATGGGCTGGGCTACTGAGGTGATGGAGGACTTTAAGAGGCTGGCAGGAACAGAGTTTCCCTGGAGCTGAGTCAGAGATTCAGAGATGGAGATTCCGAGCAGTGTTATTATGGTTATGTAGTATGTACAGTAGTGTGTAGTGTATATCAGTAGACTTTTGAGTTGTCTTTATAGACTAGCTATGATGACTAGTGAGTAGGTTGTTGTACCCTTTTGCTTTTACTTTCGAAGCGTCTTTACACTTGTACTACCTAAAACTTTTAATCTATATATATCAGTACCTTTTTCCTTTCCAGTACTGTCATTTACTTTATTGCACCTGTTCTACCTTACCTTATCTATTGCCCCAGTTATACCCCTGTGATACCATGTACCCTGTTTTCCATGACTGTTTATATTCTGTAAAGAAGCATGCAATTTACTTAGTTACAACTGTTTTCAAAAAGAGATACCTCTGTTTTACAAAACTTTTCTTTTATACAAAGATTTGATTCAAAAGCTGAATAAGTTATTTGATTCTTTACTAGAAAATGCCTCCCAGAAGAAATACCCGCACCAACACCCAGAATGAAGAAACCAACAACAATAACAACCAAGATGATACAAACCCAAATGTGAACCCAAGACCCATAGACCCAGCAATAGCCCAGATTATTCAAATCTTGGCCCAACAAACAGTTCACCTGGCACAACAACAACAAAGGCAGACCAATCCCCAGGTAACTTTCAAAACTTTTCAGGCAGTAAACCCACCAGAATTCAAGGGTTCCTTAGAGCCAATTGAAGCAAATGTTTAGTTAAAGGAAATAGAGAAGGCATTTGCCTTAGTGAAAGTAAAGGAGGAACAAAAGGTTGAGTTTGCAAGTTACTATCTGAAGAATGAAGCCACCTATTGGTGGGAGATGGTGAAGACATTGGAAGGTACAAATGTTATTACTTGGGAAAGGTTTAAGGAATTGGTTTTAGAAAAATATTTTCCTAAGTTTGTTCAGGATCAAATGGAGCTGAAGTTTTTAGAATTAAAGCAAGGGAACATGTCGGTAACAGACTATGAGGGTAAATTTGAGGAATTGTCAAGGTATGTACCGTCGTATGTGGATACTGACAGGAAGAAGGCTAAAAGATTCCAGCAAGGTTTGAAACCCTGGATCAGAGGGAAGGTAGCCATTTTTGAATTGGATACCTATGCAGGAGTAGTACAAAAGGCTATGATCGCAGAGACAGAGAGTGAGATGTTCCAGAAGGAGAAAGAAAGCAAGAAAAGGAAAGTTGAGGGAAGTGAGGGTCACTCACAACCAGGGAAGTTTCCAAATTTTAAGAAGGGCAAGTTTCAGCCAGGGAGAAATTTTAATTTCAGGAAACAGAATGCAGGAGACGGAGGCCAGAGCAACCGTCCAGTTAATACAAATCAGTCAAATCGGTTGAGACTAACTTTTCCAGATTGTCAAGTATGTGGAAAGAAGCATGTAGGAGTTTGTAATAAGTTGAATGTGGTATGTTTCAAATACAACCAGAAATGGCACTATTCAAGGTAGTGCCGAAATCAGCCAGCAAGAGAACCAGCAAGTAAGGATCAGCCTATCCGGAATCCAGCAGTAAAGGTTCCAGCCATTGGATTTATGTGCTTTAAATGTGGAAAGCCAGGACATATGGCGAAGGATTGCAAGACATCAGCCCCAATCAGTAATGCATTAAGGATTATGGGATCTACCCCAGCAGTGAATGAGACTCCAAGGGCTAGAGTTTCGTTAATTGGAAGGAAATGCGTTGACTTTGTAAGACGGTCAACTATAACCCATATAGCGTCATGCCCGGATTTCATTCGCAGATTCTTCAGTGGACGTCTAGAAGAGGACTGGATTGATGTCATCTTCAGTTTCATAGGTTTTTCCATACCAAGCCTCCTCTATAACAGTCAGTGAAGGATGCGATCCAAGATACGGATGTCGTGGCAGGTACGCTTAATGTGAATTCTTTATGTACCAAAGTGTTAATAGATTCGGGAGCAACTCGATCGTTTGTTTCACCAGATTTTGTTAGTAAGTTAAATTGTCCAGTTGAGTGTTTAAATGAAATAATGACCGTGGAATTAGCAAATCAAGAACGTGTATCTGTTAATCAAGGTTGTGGGAATTGTGAGATTGAGATTTCTGGTAGTAAGTTTTGTGTAGATTTGATACCATTTAAGTTAGGAGAATTTGACGTTATATTAGGGATGGATTGGTTATCTAAGCACGATGCCCATATAGATTGTCGAAATAAGAAGGTAATGGTGAAGACGCCTGATGAAAGGATAATAACGTTCAAGGGTCAAAAATAAGTAAAGAAGTTTTTAACGATGATTCAAGCCAAGAAGTTACTACGACAAGGATGTGAGCATTTCATGGCATATGTGATTGACAGAAGTCAAGAACCAACAAAACTTGAAGATATTCCAGTTGTGAATGAATTTTCAGACGTATTTCCCGATGAGTTACCAAGACTTCCTCCAGATAGTGAAATTGAATTTGTGATCGACTTAGCACCTGGAACAGAACCAGTATTCAAGGCCTCGTACAGAATGGCACCTGTTGAGATGAAAGAGCTAGCGAAGCAATTGTAAGAGCTGTTAGAAAAAGGAGTAATCAGACTCAGTGTATCCCCGTGGGGAGCCGCGGTATTATTTGTCAAGAAGAAAGATGGAAGCATGAGAGTGTGCATCGACTATAGGGAGCTCAACAAGCTGACAATCAAGAACAAGTATCCGTTACCCAGAATTGACGATCTGTTCGACCAGTTGAAGGGAGCCAAGTATTTCTCCAAAATTGATTTAAGATCAGGATATCATCAACTAAAGATCAAGCCAGAAGATATACCAAAGACAGCTTTCAGAACAAGGTATGGACATTACGAGTTTTTAGTGATGTCTTTTGGGTTGACCAATGTCCCGACAGCGTTTATGGACCTGATGAACAGAATTTTCAAGGAGTACTTGGATAAGTTTGTTATTGTGTTTATAGACGATATTTTAATCTATTCAAAGACGGAAGAGGATCATACGGAACATGTGAGAACGGCTTTGAAGATTTTAAGGAAAAAGAAGTTATATGCTAACTTCTCGAAGTGTGAGTTTTGGCTACAGGAAGTTCAGTTCTTAGGGCACATAGTTAGTAATGAAGGGATCAAAGTGGACCCGGCAAAGATCGAGGCAATTACGAATTGGAGAGACCGAAAACACCCATCGAGGTAAGAAGTTTCTTAGGATTGGCGGGATATTATCATCGATTTGTTCAAAATTTCTCGAGGATTGGCACACCATTAACAAAGCTTACACGAAAGAATGAGAAGTTTATATGGAACGACAAATGCGAGGAAAATTTTCAGGAGTTGAAGCGACGCTTGATCACGGCACCTGTTTTGTCACTTCCAGATGATCAAGGGAATTTCATAATTTATAGTGATGCTTCTCACAAAGGATTAGGATGTGTTCTAATGCAGCACGAAAAGGTGATTACGTATGCGTTAAGGCAATTGAAACCACACGAACAGAAGTATCCTACTCATGATTTGGAGCTAGCAGCCATAGTTTTCGCTTTGAAGATTTGGAGACATTATTTGTATGGAGAAAAGTGCGAGATTTTCACGGATCACAAAAGCTTAAAGTACATATTCACACACAGAAGGTGAAGGAATTTACGGATGAGCGGAAGCGCGAAATAACATTTATTCCGTAAAAACCATATACCGAACATATAGAAAAACGTATAAAAGGGAAAAACTGAGGAATCGAAACCATAACTCGTGAATCGAAGCTTTATAAAATTGGAGTGCTAGCAGTTGCTCCTCAGTGTGTGAAGCACTCTACCGGTATCCACCAAGAATGATCCTCTTCGATGATCCTTTTTATAAAACTAAGCTTTTATAAAAATGGAGTTTTTGGGAGAGAGAGAAGAAGAAGATGGAGGCTAGGGTTTTCACAAAACCAAAATTGTGTGTCAAAATAAATGAGCCATCCATCTCATTCTATTTATAGGGCTCTCCTAGGGTTTTATAATATATCTTTATATATATTAACCCCCACATTTTATCTTAATAAAATTCTTTAATAATAATTAAAACTATTTTAATCATTATTTCTTTTCTTAACTATTTAGAAAATAATTCTCTCTCTCATTATTTCATCAAAGAAAATATTCTTTTATGGTGTGACCCTGTAGGTTCAATATTATGCCGGTAGTAGAAATAAATAATAATAAACTTTTATTAATTATTTATATGAATATTAAAATTCACTAAATATAATTAACTGATTAATTATATTTATTCTACATCGTGAGTGATACTTCTCAACATATCGCGACTATCCGGATAATATGAATTCACTGCTTAGAATATCAAGAACCTGTCAGTGACTAGTTACCGTACAATGAATTCCTTCTACCCTTATAATATCCCGAATAAATACAAGACATTGATCTCGTGTCAAGCCTATCAAATTTAATCATATGATTTCTTATTCATAATGTAAAGTTCATATTAATGCAGATTGGAAACTCCTTTTTAATTTCATACACTCTGGCCAGAGATTCCAGAACTCGCATACTAAGAATAACATAGGATATTCTCTTCCTATACTGGAAGGGGTAGATCCTCTATTGACGTTAGCTATCTCTATACACAAATCCCTATGCCCAGAATAGACCTAATGGATGTCCTTGAGACTAAGGACTAAACCAAAGCACAGTTCATTATATATAAGATACCTTTAACGATCTCAAGTCTAAGGACACTTGTACAACTATCACTTAGTGAATAACTATTGACACGTGAGTAATATCCATTAGTTGTTCAACTTATCGAGTCATGTTCAGTGAACTTATTCCCTAATAAGCACCTACATACTAGCTATAGTGTCACCACACAAATGCCTATGAGAACAGACATCCTCCTGAAGGGAGCAAGCATAGTATGTACCAATCTT
This sequence comes from Apium graveolens, assembly GCF_009905375.1. NCBI lineage: Eukaryota > Viridiplantae > Streptophyta > Magnoliopsida > Apiales > Apiaceae > Apium > Apium graveolens. Next base: position 61,370,330 of record NC_133649.1, read on the forward strand.
TGCGGATCCACTAACATCCGATTAGTTATCCTATGATCAGGAACTGTTTAAGTCCAGAGTTATCATCTTCTAGATCTCACTATTATAATCTCATTATAATTCTAGAAGCTTTACTCTAAACTGTGGAACATCTTATTTAATACACTTTAAATAGATAAAGCCCATATAAATATAACAAGTCTTTTATTAATTCAAAATGAAATCAAATAGGTATACAAGAAAGTTCTTCCTAACTCATCATACATGATTGGATTTAGGACAAACACTTTCAGAAGGAACTTAATATGAGACAAAGGAGATGGTTAGAGTTGATCAAAGACTATGATTGCTCGATTAATTATCATCCTGGTAAAGCGAACGTGGTAGCAGACGCATTGAGTCGGAAGGAAAGGTTGAATGTGTTATCAGTACCTGAAGACATATATAAGGAATTTCAAAAATTGGAATTGGAGATTAAAGTTTGCAAGCCTGAGGAAGCGAAAGTATACAGTATTACTTTCCAACCGGAATTATTTGAGAAAATAAAGAAATGTCAGGAAGATGTAATGGATCAAGATATAAATCATTTGGTAGGTGAAGAGTTATGCACGCAAAAGGATGATCAAGGTATTCTGAGGTTTTTATCTAGAATTTGGATTCCACTAGTGACGGAGGTGAAAAATGAAATTTTACAGGAGGCACATAATTCAAGGTATTCCATCCATCCAGGGAGTACCTAAATGTACAAAGATTTAAAGAAGAATTATTGGTGGCCAGACATGAAGAGGGAAATTGCGGAATGGATTAGCAAATGGTATACCTGTTAGAGAGTTAAAGCAGAGCATTAGAGACCAAGTGGATTGTTACAGCCATTGGAGATTCCAGAGTGTAAATGGGAACATATTGCCATGGATTTCATAGTTGGATTACCAAGGACAAGGGCCAATCATGATGCCATTTGGGTTATAGTGGATAGACTTACCAAGTCAGCTCATTTTCTGCCTATAAATGAAAGATTTTCACTCGACAAGTTGGTCCATATGTACCTGAAGGAAATTGTAGTTCGTCATGGAGTTCCTGTGTCTATTGTATCTGATCGAGATCCAAGGTTTAATTCAAGATTTTGGAAGAGTTTTCAAGAATGTTTGGGAACAAAACTGAATATGAGTACGGCCTATCACCCCCAGACGGATGGCCAAAGTGAAAGAACGATTCAGACAATCGAGGACATGTTACGTGTTTGTGCTATTGATTTTAAAGGAAGTTGGGACGAGCATTTACCCCTGGTAGAGTTTGCTTATAACAACAGTTATCACGCCAGCATTGGGATGCCACCCTATGAAGCCCTTTATGGACGCAAATGTAGATCTCCAATATATTGGGACGAAGTAGGAGAACGCAAGATACTTGGACCTGAACTGGTACAGCAAACAAAGGAAATTGTTGAAATTATCCAGAAGAGATTGATAGCCGCACAAGATCGTCAGAGAAAATATGCAGATCAGTCAAGGAAAGACATGGAATTTGAAGAAGGAAGCTTGGTATTACTGAAAGTATCACCATGGAAAGGACTAACGAGGTTTGGAAAGAAAGGGAAGCTAAGCCCAAAGTATGTCGGACCTTTTGAGATTTTAAAGCGCGTTGGCAAAGTAGCTTATGAGTTGGCGTTACCACCGCACATGGAGCACATTCACAATGTTTTTCACGTATCAATGCTCAAGAAATATAATCCAGACTCCAGGCATGTAATAGAATATGAGCCAATAGAGATTCAGGCAGATTTGTCATATATAGAGAGTCCGATAGAGATTCTAGAGGAGAGAGAGAAAGTATTGAGAAATAAAGTGGTAAAGTTAGTAAGAGTATTGTGGAGAAACCCAAAGGTTGAAGAGTCAACCTGGGAGTTAGAAAGTGATATGCGAGAAAAGTACCCTCATTTGTTTTCTTAGGAGATTCTGAGGACAGAATCCTTTTAAGGGGGGAAGGATGTAATATCCGGGATATATCGTGTAATTATTTTGCTATTAAATAATTATTATGTGAGTTCAGTATCTATTCTGTGAGTTAATTGTTAAATGTTATCTGTACTTGGATATTCAAAAATAATATTAATTGAGTATTTTAATTTTTATATGTACAAAATAAAACATAGATAATTGTCATATCTTCCTAATTATTTCTATGTTGATTTGTGGATTTATAAGGATCATATGAAATTTATAAAATCTTTTTCCGAGTATTTAAAATCTATTTTATAAAAACGGGAACCAATCGACGTCATCCATTGTTACATTTTTGGAACCCGAAACTCTTCCGAGAACTCCTTCCTAACCTAATTATAATATTCCGACCATATTCCATGTTTTGACTTTTTCGATTCGGCGTACGGTTTGTTCTGCGCGGGTCCCGGCGCAACATTTTCGATACAATATTCGTTTCGGTAAATCAATAAAACCCGTATTTTCGATAAACAGGAGCTTTTTATTAAACTATCCAAATTATCACTTCGTAGTACGTGTAACCAGGCGCTGAGACCAAGACCGCAGTACAAATTTGTTATGGATAAAAAACTAAGGTTATTATTTTCTGTATTTATTGCTAAGGTTCGGGAGCTCAAGGCCTTTAATGGCTGCTCTCGTGTTTCGTAGCTTAACTCTGCCTTTATGAGATGCCTACGTATCTCTGTGAATTAGAGAATCAAGCCAAAAAAACGTAGTTCTGATTTTTGGGGTGAGGCCCCTTATATATATGTTGGGAGTCCTTAAATTGGACTTGGTATAGGTGACTTGGTGGGCAAGTCTCATAATTAGAATGGACTTAGGAGTCCTAAATAGTAGGAAACTGATTCCTTATCCTTTTAGGTCCCCTTGAGGATAATCTATAAGGATTTATATCCTTACCGGGACCCTTCTCAATAGCTGATTTTTGCCTTATTAATTAATTACGAAATTAATTAATAATCAGGGCTTTTGGGCCTTCTTTATTCCATCAGGCCTGATCTGGTCCATCAGGCTTAACCTTTCCGGTCTGAGTATCATATATCTTTTTATTGGGCCTAGCAGCCCACACCTTGCAGTATTTAATCATAATTTATTTATTCCTATCATTTGCCCCCCAACTTTTGGGAAACATTGATTAGGTTTCGCAGAAGTTAAGTCTGTTTATTCCCTTACAAGGTTTCGTTTTCGCGTAAAGTGTGGAGCGACCTACACATTTACAATGAATTTTCCTTTTATTCAGGAATTATCTTAATTCCAGGAATTTTTCCCTTATTTCCGGGATTTTCCCTAATTTTCTGGGATTTTTCCTTTAATTTCTGGATTTTCCCTAATTTTCTGGGATTTTTCCTTTAATTTCTGGATTTTTCCCTAATTTTCTGGGATTTTTCCTTTAATTTCTGGATTTTCCCTAATTTTCTGGGATTTTTCCTTTAATTTCTGGATTTTCCCTAATTTTCCGGGATTTTTCCTTTAATTTCTGGATTTTTCCTATTTTTCTGGGATTTTTCCTTTAATTTATGGATTTTTCCTATTTTTCTGGGATTTTTCCTTTAATTTCTGGATTTTCCCTAATTTTCTGATTAAATAATAGAACTTTTGCTGCTCAATACATCCTAGGCGTTGTTGATCCACGCCTAGGAGACAGTTTCCTAACAACGTCTAGGAAACTTGCGTCCTTGGCGTTGTTGGAGGCTGATGCTTCCTGGGCGTTGTTGATCCACGCCTAGGAGACAGTTTCCTAACAACGTCTAGGAAACTTGCGTCCTGGGCGTTGTTGGAGGCCGATGCATTCATAGATCCTAGACGTTGTGCACCCACGCCTAGGAGACAGGTTTAGTACCACGCCTAGGAGACATACATTCTGACAACGGCTAGGGATAATGCACCCTGGGCGTTGTTGAAGACTGATGCTTCCTGGGCGTTGTTGGACCAAGCCTAGGAGCCATACTTCTAACAACGGCTAGGGACAATGCACCCTGGGCGTTGTTGAAGACAGATGCTTCCTGGGCGTTGTTGGACCACGCCTAGGAGCCACACTTCTAACAACGGCTAGGGACAATGCACCCTGGGCGTTGTTGAAGACTGATGCTTCCTGGGCGTTGTTGGACCACGCCTAGGAGCCACACTTCTAACAACGGCTAGGGAAAATGCATCCTAGGCATTGTTGAGGCTTTTCGAGCCTTGATTCATTCAATGAACTTTGATTTTTGATTGCAAATCTTTTCAAAATTCAAATTTTATGGGCTTCCCGCCCTTTTTTAGGCCCAGGCACGTTTGTGCATCCTTAAGTTCTTCTATATAAGAGGTGGAGTGTGAGTTCATTTCTCACACTTTACTTTCACAAAAATCTCTTAACTTCTATTCTGCAATTAGTCTCTCAAGAATCGCCACCTCAAAGCGATTTCCGGCTTTCTACTCCGCCGCTTTCTGGGCTTATTTTGAAGATTCCGTTTGAATCTTCATCTTCTTCACTTACCTTCAAGAGCTTCCTGGGTTTTTGTCTTCATCCATGGCGGATTCTGATTCATCTCACTCCCATGTCCCCCAAGCTGTTGCCCGTCCCTCTAGGGCCAGCCGAGGTAAAAAATCTCTTGTACATTCCTCAGTTATTTCTCTTAGGGATCTTTTAACCGAATTCGGGCAAGACTTTCCTAACATGTTACACTTAGATGCATATAATTATCCTTCTAGATTTGGTCCAGATCAAGTAGGTACCATAGCCCGCCTTTTTGGCATTTCTCACCCTTATAGGGCCGAGGCTCCAGGCCCAAATGATAGGGCCTGCTACCCAAAGCCTGGGGCCATTCGGGTCTATAAGGAAACCTTCTATGCTGGTTTTCGCCTACCTCCTCATCCCTTTGTTTTTCGCCTTTTGGCTGAGGCCCGAGTCTGTCCGACCCAACTCACACCCAACTCTTGGCATTTTATTCACTGTTATATGGCCCAATCTCGTAAACACGGTTTTGAGCCAAATGTTTGTGTCTTTCGTTATTTATTTAAATTTGTAAATGCCTCTGAGGACCAAGGATGGGTCAAAATAGTTCATAGATCCCTTGCCCGTTCCTGCTTTATTTCTGACACCAACCCCGACTCGTATCCAACATGGAAGAGTGAGTGGTTTTATGTATTTCTGGATTCCGAGGAGGGTTGGGACCATTTTTTCAGGCCCGACTTCTCAAAAAGTATAGACGGGTCTTTAAGAGACCTAAAATTGGGGATAGATGAGGATGCGGCCATCAAGGCCATTACTGCTGATAACTTGCACCATTGCGCTCTCATCCTTTCAGAGGGTAATTTGCAAGGTTTAGGTCTAAGTGAGCTTGGTCCCGAGGGTATTTCTTTCCCCTTTTTGTTCCATTTTCTCCATTCTCTATTTGTCCTTCTTCTTATGTGCCTGTATTTGCCTGCAGCTAGGGCAGCTTTGGACATGATCTTCAAGAAGCGGGAGGCCCGTGCTGCCAAGGGCTCTGCTGTTGAGACCCACCGCGACAAGCGGGTTAGGATTGGTGACGGCCCTTCAGTCACAGTTCAGGAGGCCGTCCCTACCTTTTTATCCCAGAGGCCTCTTAGCCTTGATGAAGATACCTCTCCTTTCACCGTCACTTGGGGCCTTCAGAGGAGGGACACGGTGGTAGGGAGTTCCGAGGCTGTCGCCGTTTGGTCTGAGAGTGTGATCACGCCTCGTGACAGGGCTGAGATTGTAGAGTCTTCTGATGACCTACAGATTGAGCGTCTAGGTGCTCAGGCCGTGGCTTCTGTAAGCCTCTTCCTTTTTTATTAGTTTTTTTTTACTTACTGTACTTTGATATGTTTGTGTAGATGAATACCTATCTCCAGGCTGCCCTTCACAATTTGAAGGATGTGAGGACCAGCCTAACTATTGCTGAGAGAGACAGGGATAGGTACCTCAAGGCTTCCGAGGCCAACTTCACTCGTTTCCGTGAGGTAGAGAAGGAGCTGGCGGATGAAAAGGAGAAAGTTCGTAAGCTGGAGCTGGATGCTCAAAGGGCTCGAGCTGAGGTGATAGCTGAGTATAAGGCATCTCAGGACTTTCAGGATGTCCTAAATGCTGAGTACGATGCTAACTTCCCGGAGACCTTTTCTAGCTGTTGGGAGCAGATAGTAGAGAAGATTGGGAAGAAGATTCCGGAGGTGACTCTCACTGCCTATCCAGTCCCTGATATTCCTGGGAAAGAGCCTCTTCTTGATGATATCCCTCTTTCTCCTACTCTTACTACTTCTGCTGAGGCCGCAGCTGTTTCTCCTCGAGGTGCTGATCCTGTGCCAGTTCCTTCTTCTGCTGCCGATGAAGGAAATATCGATGATGACTTCTTCAAGGATCTTTGAGTATTTTGTTTTTCTTGTCTGGCCCATTGTGGCTTTCTATGTATTGACTTAATCGTATTCAGAACTTATTACCCTTCGGGGCTTATTATGCTATTTTAAGTTATTTGTTTGCTTTTCTACTATCCTTTTCAAGTACTTGTACTATCAGCTTGCTAGCTTTAAAAACTATCTCCTATTTTACCCGTACTTGTACTAAAATAGATAAGCAAACTTGATCATATAATAATACGAATCAAATAGTTCTATAATAAGATGAACTAAACAATTGTAAAATAGGTTTACGACAACTCTTGAGGTTCATCCCTTACACCACTCCTAAAAATAAAGCTAAAACATGTAAATCCTAAGCAATCAAAGCTTCAAGGTGCTTTTCAACCTACTTGTCAAGTGAGAATCATGTTTAATGGCTTTACACATAGTAAACCTTCAGGTTTTGTGCATGCCAAGTTCTCGGGACTTCAAAGCCATCCATAGTCTCCAGCTTGTAGGTTCCTCTACCCTGAACGCTCTTGACTTTGTACGGCCCTTCCCAATTTGGGGCAAGTTTCCCTTTCTGCCCTACACCAGAAGCTTCCACCTTCCTCAAGACTAGGTCACCCTGTTTGAAGAACCTTTCTTTAACCCTTAGGTTGTAGTAGAATGAAGCCTTTTTCTGATACTCTACTATCTTTGCATGTGCCTTATCTCGCACTTCATCAATTAAGTCCAGCGCCAACCTTTGCCCTTCCTCATTTTCCCCAGCATTGAAAGCTTGAATTCTTGGAGAAGAATGTGATATCTCCACGGGAACAACTACTTCTGCCCCATATGCCAACATGAAGGGAGTTGCTCCAGTCGTGACTCTACAGGTAGTCCTATAGGCCCATAGTATTGGAAGTATCTCATCCACCCAATTATTTCTTGACTTCTCGATCCTCTTCCGTAGTCCATCCAGGATTATCCGATTTGCTACCTCCGCTTGCCCATTGGCTTGCGGGTGAGCCACAGAGGTGAACCGTAACTCAATTTCATATTCTTCACAATACTTCTTGAATTCCTCATTGTTGAATTGTGTTCCATTGTCAGTGACGAGGATACGGGGAATTCCATATCGGCACATAATGTTTTCCCACAGGAATTGTGCAACCTGCTTAGTTGTGATTTTGGCCAAGGGCTTGGCTTCAATCCACTTAGTGAAATAATCAATGGCTACAATCAAAAACTTCCTTTGTGCCGTGGCCATAGGGAAAGGCCCTAGAATATCCATCCCCCACATAGCAAAGGGAATTGGGGAGTTGATAGAGGTCAGCATCTCGGGGGGTTGTCTAACAACCGGTGCATGCTTCTGACAGCGATCACACTTCTTCACATATTCTTTGGCATCAGCCATCATTTCTGGCCAATAGAAGCCTAAACGGGTTATCTTATGAGCCAAGGCCCTGCCCCCCAGGTGTTGCCCACAAATACCTTCATGCACTTCCTCAAGAGCCAAGCGTGCCTCATCGGGCCTGAGACACCTTAAGTAAGGAACCACGAAAGATCTTTTATACAGAATCCCATCTATCAAAGAGTACCTTAGTGCTCGAATAGTTAACTTCCGTGCTTCAGTTGCATCACTTGGCAACCAACCGGTCTGAATGTGAGCCTTGATGGGATCAATCCATGACGTCCCCAGGCCTATGGGAGCCACAAGCTTAACATCTATGCTTCGTGTCTTCAATACACGGAAGTATACACTTCCTGAACTTTCTTCTATCTCAGATGAAGCAAACTTTGATAGCACATCTTCCTTAGCATTTTCTTCCCTTGGAATGTGTTCAACATGGCATTCATTAAATTGGGTCATCACAACCTTTATTAGGCGTACATACTTAGCCATCGTATCATCCCTTGCCTCAAATTCTCCCTTTACCTGGGATATGATCAGCTTTGAGTCTCCGCGAACCTTTAAGTTTTTGACTCTAAGTGTCCCAGCTAGACCAAGGCCAGCTATCAGGGCTTCATATTCTGCCTCATTATTTGTGGTTGGGAAGTCTAGCTTCATAGCATACTCAATTAAGAACCCATCAGGGCTTTGCAAAACCAACCCTGCTCCACTGGAGTTTGTTTTTGATGCTCCATCAAAATAGAGAACCCAATACTCTTTATCATCCTTCCCTTTGCTTTCATTATCATCTCCCTGGTCTTGAGGTATGGCATCTTCCTGCCCCCCGACTTCTTGGTTGAGTATGGTACATTCCACCACGAAGTCAGCTAGTGCTTGGGCTTTTATGGCCGTACGTGGCTTATACTTGAGATCGAACTCTCCCAACTCTATTGCCCAATTAATCAATCTCCCACTTGCCTTGGGACTGTGAATGATATTTCTCAGTGGTTGATTCGTTAGCACCTCAATCCGATGAGCTTGAAAGTAAGGACGCAGTTTTCTTGAAGCCATTACCAAGGCTAGAGCGAATTTCTCAATAGTTGAATAATTCAACTTAGCACCATGCAAAATTTTTCTGACATAGTATACGGGTTTCTGGACTTTTAGTTCCTCCTTAACCAACACCGCGCTCAAGGCGCTCTCTGAAACAGCCAAGTACAAGAATAAAACTTCATTCAGAACTGGCTTGGCCAACAACGGGGCCTGGCCCATATACTTCTTTAACTCTTCAAATGCCTTCTGATTTTCCTCACTCCATATAAAGTTTTTGATGCTCTTTAGTGACTTGAAAAATGACAAGCACTTGTCTCCTGACTTGGAGATGAATCGTCCTAGCGCAGCAACCCTTTCTGTGAGCTTCTGAACATCCTTGATGGTTTTTGGTGGTTCCATGTCCAGGATCGCCTTTATTTTATCGGGGTTAGCCTCAATTCCCCTTTTTGAGACCATTAATCCCAAGAATTTTCCAGATCCTACTCCGAAAGCACACTTCGTAGGATTCAACATCATCTTGTGGTACCTCAGGACCTCAAAAGCTTCCCTCAAATGGGTTATGTGATCAGTCTTTACTAGACTCTTGACCAACATGTCATCAACGTAGACTTCCATAGTCTTACCAATAAGATCCTTAAAAATTTTGTTTACCAACCTTTGATAGGTGGCTCCTGCATTCTTGAGACCAAACGCCATAACAAGATAACAATAAACACCAAAGTCAGTGATGAATGATACCTTTGGAATGTCATCCTTATGCATTTTGATCTGGTTGTATCCGCTAAATCCATCCATGAAACTCAGCATCTCATGTCCAGCAGTGGCATCAATCAAAGTATCAATTCTTGGCAGCGGAAAATAGTCTTTAGGGCATGCATCATTCAGATCAGTAAAGTCTATACACATCCTCCACTTTCCATTAGCCTTCTTCACCATTACAGGGTTTGCTAACCACTCTGGAAATTGAATCTCCTCAATGAAACCAGCCTCTAAAAGCTTTTCTACTTCCTGCTTTATAGCCTCTTGTCTCTCCGGGGCAAAATTTCTTTTCTTTTGTTTCACTGTCTTCCGACTTGGATCCACATTTAGCTTGTGAGTAATCAGCTCCGGGTCTATGCCTGGCATATCAGCTGCTGACCATGCAAAGACATCACTATTTTCTTGCAAAAATTCCACCAACTTCCCTCTAAGGGGATACTTTAATGTGGCTCCAATGAAAGTCATCCTCTCAGACTTCTCAGGGTCTAAAGGAATAGAAACCAAGTCTTCTGCTGGCTTTCCTCTCTTCTCATCATTTTCTCGGACATCCATATCTTCAATAGGAAGAACCTGCCCCCCGACTCCATCCGCCCTCAAAGAGGCCACATAACAGCTTCTAGCCATTTTTTGATCTCCTCTCTCTTCTCCAATCCCGTTTCGGGTGGGAAACTTCATGACTGAATGGTAGGAAGAGGGGACTGCCTTGAAAGCATGTATCCATGTTCTACCCATGATAGCATTATAAGTTGAACTAGCCTTTACCACTACGAAATCCAGCATCTGCGTTGCTTGCCTTGGTTCCGTACCTATGGTGGTTGGCAACTTGATTATTCCTTCTACAGGACACTCTACTCCAGCAAATCCATATATCGGCATGTCGGTAGGTGTTAACTGGGAATCGTTATACCCCATCCTTAGAAAGGCGTCATGGAGCAAGATATCCACAGAAGCACCATTATCAACAAGAACCCTCTTGACTGGGCTGTTTCCTATTATCGGTGTTATGACCAGCGGGTCGTCATGAGGAAACTTGACTCCCTCTAGGTCAGAATCATCAAAAGCCAATGTTACTTCTGTCCTGGCCCTTTTCGGGGCTTCTCCTACAATATGCATAAACTCTCTAGTATATGCCTTTCTGGAATTTTTGGACAATCCAGCAGCAGTTGGACCTCCAAAGATCGTGTTTATCACATGCCCCCGAGGTCTCGGCCCTCTATAAATGGTGTTTATAACTGGTCCTCTAGGCTGGGGGTTTCGCCCCTGATCGTCTTGGTCCCTCCTACGATCTTCAAAGTTCTTCCTTCCACTATTATTCCAGTCCCCTCCTTCTCCAGTGTATTTGTTTAATCTTCCTTTTCGAATGAGGAACTCAATTTCATCCTTCAATCGCCTACACTCATCGGTGTCATGGCCAACATCTTTGTGAAACCTGCAGTACTTGCTCTTATCTAGCTTGGCGGGATCAGTCTTCAAGGGCTTAGGCCAGCGAATATCTCTGTCTTTCTCAATTTCCATCAAAATCTGACTTCTAGGAGCATTCAGCTTAGCGTATTTAGTGAACTTTTGCCCAGGTCCTCCCTTCTTGGGGGTTGAATCAGGGTTTTGTTCGGTTCTAGGATATTTGTCCTTTGCGATATACTCCAGATCAGTTTTTCGCTTCTTGCCTCTGGTGGGCTCATTACTTACTACGGTCTTCCTCATGCTTTCTTCAACTTTAATATACTTCCCTGCCCTCTCTTGGAGCTGCAACATGCTTTCAGGGGGACGTTTGGCCAAGGACATCTTAAAAAACTCATCCCTAGTTCCTTGTTGCAGCGCTATCATGGCTACCTTATCATCAAGGTCCGGGACTTTTAAAGCCTCCTTTGTGAAACGATTCAGGTAATCTCTCAAGGATTCCTTAGCTCCCTGCACAAGACTCATAAGAGATGCTGAACTTTTCTCATGGACTCTTCCACTGATGAATTGCTTAATAAAAGCCTGACTTAATTCTCTGAATGATCCAATAGAATTTGGGGGCAGATGACTGTACCATCTTTGAGCCATACCCGACAGGGTTTGAGGGAAGGCCCGACACTTTATAGCATCATTCACGGGTTGCAACAGCAGTGCATTAGAGAATGTCCTAACATGATTCGCGGGGTCTCCCATGCCATCATAGGCTTTGATAGTGGGCATCTTGAATTTCCTTGAGATATGGGCATTCATTATCTCTTCTGTGAAGGGCGGAGTTAGATCATCAGGATCTCCAAGGGGAAGTAGGTTGCTTGGATCAGTTCTTGGGACAACAGCCCTTCTTTGCACCGGACCATCCAGGTCTATGACAGGAGGAGGATTTCTCCCCCTAGGAGGTATCTGGGGTCTGGTGGCCTGGTGAGCCTCCAAATCACGCCTCAGCCTTTGGATCTCGGCCTCATGAGCCCTGATCCTTTCCTGCACTTCTTGGGGATTCGCCCCTGGGGTGCTTAGAGGGCGTTGCCTTCCATCGGTCATTGGCTCTTTGCCAGGACGCCTCCTTCTCGGGGCCACTTCATCATCCGAAGATTCGGAGTCTCTCTCAGTGTAAGGACCAGAAAATTCCCGATCCTCAGGGATAGGACCCAAACCTCGTATATAGGGGGCGACTGCCCTCGTGCTTCACTTCGTCCAGCATATCCGCTTCCTCCAACCTCAGGGTGAAGGGGCATCCCATAAGGGGGGTTAGTAGTAATAATAGTTGAATATTCATACCCGATGGGTCGAGAATTCATAGGTATATGTACTTGTTGAACTTGAGGATTCGTACCTTGAATAGTCGGGGGAGCTGTCCCTTGTGGTTGAGGTTGAGTTGCCCCTGTCTGGGCTTCCCCTTGAGCAGGTGCATAAGTTGAGTGGGGAGGAATCTCCACGGTGGACGAAATCACCTGAGTTGTCCCTGATGGTGTTCCTTCCTCCAGAGCTCTAATTGTTCTCCGTGTTTTCACCATGGTTATTGTTGTGCTTCCCACAGACGGCGCCAAATATTATGGATAAAAAACTAAGGTTATTATTTGCTGTATTTATTGCTAAGGTTCGGGAGCTCAAGGCCTTTAATGGCTGCTCTCGTGTTTCGTAGCTTAACTCTGCCTTTACGAGATGCCTATGTATCTCTGTGAATTAGAGAATCAAGCCAAAAAAATGTAGTTCTGATTTTTGGGGTGAGGCCCCTTATATAGATGTTGGGAGTCCTTGAATTGGACTTGGTATAGGAGACTTGGTGGGCAAGTCTCATAATTAGAATGGACTTAGGAGTCCTAAATAGTAGGAAACTGATTCCTTATCCTTTTAGGTCCCCTTGAGGATAATCTATAAGGATTTATATCCTTACCGGGACCCTTCTTAATAGCTGATTTTTGCCTTATTAATTAATTACGAAATTAATTAATAATCAGGGCTTTTGGGCCTTCTTTATTCCATCAGGCCTGATCTGGTCCATCAGGCTTAACCTTTCCGGTCTGAGTATCATATATCTTTTTATTGGGCCTAGCAGCCCACACCTTGCAGTATTTAATCATAATTTATTTATTCCTATCAAAATTGTACTGATTTGGATAATTATCCCGAACACCGATACCGTTTGGATCTGTTTTTATAAATAAACGTATCGTTTTATATCCGGAATGATCCAACGGGATACTAATTTTCCGTAATTATAAATAGCCTTTTTCCGTATTTTATTTCGTATCAAAATCATTTGCAGATAGTTAATTCTATGATTTTCAGAGGAAAACCCTAATTACATAAACTGTTCTAAGAATCAAACAGCAAAACGAAGGCGTTACCTGATCTCTGTTTTCAAAGCTTGAGTAACCAAAATGAAGGATTTGAAGTGTTCTATCAGATTCTGAGCTTTGTTTCACTGCAGAATCAAATGTTTATTTTCTGAAAATTTATTTATTTTCGAATTAAATTTATTAAAAGCATGAATTTTTGTTTGGATGATTGTTTGTATGATTTGATGATTGCATGTTGTAGAGCTTGTTTTCCTGATGATTTTGATATATTATACGTCTGATTTGGAGTTCAATAACATGTTCAAATTTGAGTTTGATTTTCGAATTTTAAAATTAGGGTTTATAACCCGTATGAATGTTCTTAATTGAAATTTGGGGGTTTCTTATTCTGAAATAGATTGATATTGTGGTATAGTGTATTGTATTCTCTGTGAAATTTGCAATCTATTCATACAAGTTTCATGAATCAACGAGTCTGTAGAGAAGGGAGTTGTGTTTTAAAGTTTACGTCGAACCCGCCGGAAACCGGCGAGTTTCTTGATCAAATCCCGGCCAAGTCTGGGGTTATTGATGAATTTTGATTGCAGATATAGGTTCCTGGTGTTGTGTAGTTTAATTCTGGAGGTGATGGTGGTGGGAGGATGCCGGAGGTGAGTTCTCCGGCAACCCCCGACTTTTCCGGCGACTAGAACTGCAAAATTGCAGTTTGGTCCATGTACTTTTGAAAACGATGAAGTTTGGTTCGCCAGGTTTCCAGACTTTGCAAAAATTGGATTCCTGTTTTAAAAATGTTTAAAAATCATATTTCTATTTATTTTTATTATAAAAATTCATTTTTAATTTCTGAAAATTCTAAAAATTATTATTTTAATTCCGAAAATTATTTTTAATTCAAAAATAAATCTGAATTAATTAGTTAATTAATTTCAGTTAATTTTTAATCGATTAATTGGTAAATTAATTTGGAAATTAATTGATTAATTGATTTAATTAATTATTAATTGATTTAAATTAATTATTTAATTAGATATAATTACTTAAAAATGATTTAAAAATTCCGAAAAATAGTTTCGAGCTTTAAAATATTATTCTAAATTATTTCCAAGGCTCGATAATTAGTATAAAATTATTTCGGAGCCAGAATTGGCCAACCGAACCCTGTTTATTAACCCGAAATTGATCCAACGACCCGTTTTAATTTCGAATAATGTTTTAAAAATCATTTTAAATATCAGAAAGCCTATTTATGACCCGAGACTTCTTTATAAATAATATATCATTGATTACGTGATGTATTATGTGCTATATGTAACTTGTTGATTAACTATCAGTCTATATATTCGGTGTTTACTTGATTATTGCATAACTTTCAATCCGTTAATCGGATTTGGGTAAAACGAAGGGTAGATAGAAGTATGTGTTGAATAGAACTCTATGAGTCGATTATTGATAGATGCTTATGATATATGAGCAGAAGAGGCATGGCGTAGGAAAGGGAAACAGGTAGTTGAGGAGTAAGACGATTGTGATTGGAAGCGAGTGCAGAATAGTAAGCTAGTACCAAGCAAGTGTTCTGAACTTTCTCGAGATATTGTAGTACTTGATAATCCTGTGATATTGCAAGTGCTTTGAAGCACAGAAACCTAAACCCTGATTCCAGTTATTGATCTTGAGCCGTAACCTGATTCTTTCTAGACCATTGATTTTTGCATACCAAACACGAACCACGAATCTACGATACTACTCCACAAATACATACAAACTAAATACGAAACGCTGAACTGAATTACTTATATACTCAATCCATGATATCTTATTCTTTGAAAGACCAAATCCTTGAAACCCTGAAACATTGATTCCTTTGTTATCCAATTCTTTCATTACCCAGCATCCAAGCTTTGAAATTACATTATTGATCCTTACAAGGATTGAAACCCTTTCATTGTTAAACACTCATTGTTGTTAATGATTCTGGTTATTGTTTATTATTGTTTATTCTGTTATTATGTTAGAATTAGGATTGTTTTTATAAAATTATGGACCAGATTCGTGGTCAGACCATATAATGGTCAAGTTAGGCCAATGTGTGCCTTGGATCCAGTAGTTAGAGCAATGTTGTGTGCCTTGCTCGGGGTTAGTGTATGACTGATCAGCAGCCTAACCTTGGTTTTTAAATTAAAAGTATAATATCCAATAATAAATCATAATCCATTGTTCACTTGATATCATAATCATGTTCTCTTGATGATCATTATTCTCAGTTTTGTCATTGTGACTTGTTGAGCTAGTTAGCTCATTTGTGCGATGTTGTTTATATTCTTTCCAGTTAAAAAAGAACCAGTTGGTAACGAGGATCCCCAGTCCAGCGCGAGAGCTAGGGGTTCAGGTTGAGAAAGCTAAGCTAGTAGGCTTCTTTTGGAATAATTTAAGTCTGTAAAAGTTTGTAATAAAGTTTAATACTCAGTTTGAGTTTGAATGATTGGGATTTGAACGGTATGTAATATAAGTAGATGTGTGGCTTGTGTGCATACTTTAACCTGTTGCGATCCGTGGTAGTTGGTAAATAGGGTCACTGCATATTATTGTTATCTTTATTATTGCTATAAGCAGGTTATAAATAAGGTGTGTGTGTGTGTGTGTGGACCCCAAACTTCTGACCCGGGTTTGGAGGGCGCCACACTTAGCACTTGTTCATTTTGGTCCATTACTCTTACCGGTTGCTCAACATAGGTCAGGTCTGGTTGTAAATCTACCTGCTCATACTCTATCACATGTCATGCATCGACATGGTATTTCCTTAGCATTGACACGTGGAACACGTTGTGCACTTCTTGTAGATTAGGAGGTAAGGCGAGCTCGTAAGCTAGAGGTCCTATTCTCTTCAAAATTTCAAAGGGTCCTATGAATCTGGGACTCATCTTCCCTTTCTTTCTAAACCTCATTACTCCTTTCCATGGAGATACCTTCAACAACACTGAATCTCCTACTTCATATTCTCTATCTTTTCTGGTCTGGTCGGCATACTTCTTTTGTCTGTCTTGAGCTGCTACCAGTCTCTTCCTAATGAGTTCCACCATCTCCCTGGTTTGCTGGACTAACTCGGGTCCTATTATCTTGTGTTCTCCAACCTCATGCCAACATAGAGGAGAGCGGAATCTCCTTCCATAAAGAGCTTCATACGGAGGCATTCTTATGCTAGTATGATAGCTATTGTTGTAGGCAAATTCGATCAGGGGTAAGTGGTCATTCTAATTCCCTTTAAAGTCGATGGCACATACTCGCAGCATATCTTCTAGGGTCTGAATAGTTCTTTCGCTTTGCCCATTAGTTTAGGGGTGGTAAGTGGTACTCATATTTAGTCTGGTGCCTACACACTCCTAGAAGCTTCTCTAAAATCGGGAATTAAACCTTGGGTGTCTATCTGACACTATGGCAAAAGGAACGTCGTGTCTCACTACAATTTCCTTCAAGTATATATCCACTAGCTTGTCTACGGTGTACCTTTCATTGATTGGCAGGAAGTGCACAGACTTGGTCAGTCTATCCATGATAACCCATATGGCATCGTGATTGGTTTTCGTTCTTGGTAGGCCTGTCATAAAATCCATGGCTATATGCTCCCATTTCTATTCCGGAATTTCCAAGGGCCATAATAGTCCACTCGGTTGCTGATGTTCAACCTTCACTCTCTGGAATGTCAAGCACTTGCTGACCCACTCTGCTACATCTCTTTTCATGTTAGGCCACCAATAATATTCCTTAAGGTCGCGGTACATTTTCGTACTTCCTGGATGGATTGAATATCTGGAGTTGTGCCCCTCGTGCAACAGCTTATCCTTTAATCCTTGCACATTTGGAATCAAAATCCGGGATGCATACCACAAAATCCCTTTCTCATCCTTCTCACATCTGACTTCCTCACCGTTCAAGGTTTCTCGTTCTTCATTCATCTTCTTTTTCTAACACACTCGTATCTTTTCAGTCAGTTCCGACACTAGCTTAATCTCAAATAATCCTTCTGTTCCTTTACCGGTTATTCTTACGTCAATTTCCATCTTTTCAAATTCCTTAACTAACTCCTAAGATGTCATCATCATTTTGAGTCTCTCTTTTCTACTAAGGGCGCCAGCCACCACATTGGCTTTACCCGGGTGATAAAAAATTTCACAGTCGTAGTCCTTAATCAAATCTAACCACCTCCTATGTCTCATGTTCAGTTCTTTCTGAGTAAAAATATACTTGAGGCTCTTATGGTCTATTTAAATCTCACATTTCTCACCGTACAAGTAGTGCCTCCAAATTTTGAGGGCAAACACTATGGCTGCTAACTCTAGATCGTGGGTTGGGTACTTGATCTCATATTCTTCAACTACCGAGAGACATATGCAATAACCTTTCTGTGCTATATAATCATACATCCTAGTCCTTTGTGTGAGGAGTCGTTGTATATCACAAACTCTCCCTTTCCATCGGGAAAAGTGAGCACTGGAGCTGACACCAGCCTCCTTTTATGTTTCATAAAGCTATTCTCACATTTTTCTGTCCATACAAACTTTTCCGTTTTGCGGGTAAGTCTAGTCAATGGGCCGACTATTTTGGCAAAGTCTTGCACGAATCTTCGGTAATATTTTGTTAAACCCACAAAACTCCTAACCTCGGTTGGGGTAGTCGGTCTTCCCAATTGGATACCGCCTCTATCTTGGCGGAGTTGACTAAAACTCCTTTACTGCTCTCCACATGTCCTAAGAACTGAACTTCCTTTAACCAAAACTCGCATTTCAAGAACTTGGCATATAATTTCTTATTCCTCAAGATTTCTAAGACTATCATTAAATGTTCTGCATGTTCTTGCTCTATCTTTGAGAAGATTAGAATATCATCTATAAAAACTATCACACATATATCTAGATACTTTTTGAACACTCTATTCATCAAATCCATAAAGGTTGGGGGTGTATTGGTTATCCCAAATGACATAACTAAGAACTCATAGTGTCCATACCTAGTGCGAAAAGCTATCTTGGATATATCCTCAGGTTTGATTTCTAACTGGTGATATCCTGTTCTCAAATCTATTTTGAAAAAGTGTACAACACCCTTGAGTTGGTCGAATAGGTCATCAATCCTAGGGAGAGGGTACCTATGCTTGATAGTCAGCTTATTCAACTCTTGGTATTCTATGCATAATCTCATACTGCCATCCTTTTTCTTTACTAACAGTATTGGCGCTCCCCATGGTGACACACTGGGTCTTATCATCCCGTTATCTAATATCTCTTGCAGTTGAGAAGCTAGTTACTTCATCTCAACTAGGGCTAGCCTATAAGGGTCTTGGACACTAGTGCCTTCCCTGGTTCTAGTTCTATAGCAAATTCTATTTCTCTGTCGGGTGGCAATCCTGGTAAGTTGTCTGGAAACACATCCTTGAATTCATTTACTATGGGTATGTCCTGTATGTTGGGAACTTCCTTCTTAGTATCCAGCACATAAGCCAAGTAGGCCTCACTACCTTTCTTTAACAATCTCTTCGCCTGAAGTATGGTCAGAAATTTCGGGTCTGTTGCTGACCTTTACACACTATTTTCTTTCCATTTTGCACTCTTATCTTTACTCTCTTTTGCTCACAATCTATTTGTGCTCCATTACTGGATAACCAAACCATTCTTAAGATTATTTTGAATTCTCCTAACGCAAATGGGATTAAGTCAACCTCAAAGACTTTCCCTTCTAATTTCAACTTGCATTTAGGGTGTACTTGATTTAAAGGAATTATTTCACTGTTTTCTATTTCCACTTGTAATACTTCACGTAAGGGTATGGCGTTAAGTTTTAACTTCTTAGAAAAATCTTGAGATATAAAAGACTTGGTTGCTCCAGAATCAAATAGGACATTTAAATGTTCGGAATTTAACAGAAGGGTACCTGCTATCACGTCAGTGTTCCAGATAGCGTCCTGAACGGTCATGTTGAAAGTCCTAGCAGCTGGGGGCCAGTTGGATGCAGCTCTGCTCATCCCCGAGGCTGGGGGCTTTAATGTCAGGAAATCCTTCCTCATGTGCCCTATCTTCCCACATTGGAAACACGTCACGTTAAGTCAGAGGCAGTTGAGGGCAAGATGTCCGGGTTCGTCGCACCTGTAACATTTAAGAGGGGCTCTCGCCTGGTTGCACACTCCAAGGTGTCTTTATACACATGTTAGACATTCTGGTATTTGGGCGCGGGGTTGACTATGAAATATTGCCCTAGATTGTCCGCAGCACTGGCCAATACTCTCACTTGGGGCCTTTCTAAATCCGGGGCCTCTCGCAGGTTGGGACACCACTCCCTTGAAAAACCTGTTTGGAAGGCTCCTGTTCCCAGTTCCTCCTCCTCCGCCTTGACTCCCTATCTTCCTTTTCCTATTTTCCTTTTCCTTCAAACTTTGATCACTACCAGCTTCAACAATCAAGGCTTTTTACACTAAGGTGGCGTAATCTGTCAGCTCTAGTACTGCCACTCAGGTTCTGGATCCATTATTTCAGACCAAGTTGAAACCTTCGCTCTTTCTTCTCCTCGGTACTCACAAACTCAGGCACAAATCGTGATAACTGCTAGATATATACTATAGGGTCTCCCAGATTATATCTTGGGGACAAAACAACTATCCGAGTTCATACATGACCTGAATATAATACATCACCACTTGTCCTGAATACTGAAATATAAATACATATATCGGGTACCCTGAAGGGCTAGAAATGCTATCTACTACTAGCTATCCTAACAAAATTGGTGATAAGTAACCCAGCCCTTTACAAGGTCCATAAATAATCACTATCCTCTCAGTCACTGTCACTGCGCGTGAGGTCTCGAACCCTCCTCATCGCTCCTGCCAACATCAGCTCTGCATCAACTACTGGAATGTATCCTCCCATCACTCTCAACCTCATCTGTACCCGGGTACGAAGTTCAATCCCATCAATCTCCCTGCGAGCTATGGCCGGGGAAGTAGCTCTAAAGTCCCCTGGGTATCCTAGCCTGATGGCTCTCTCTATGGTCAGATCCTGTCGTAGATCCACAATACGGGCAGATGCTGCGGTGATCTCAGCGTTAAGCTGGACCACTATCCAATCATGCACGGCTACATGTATGGTCGCTAGGGGTGGCAGAGGTGAGTCTGGGTCACTAGAGGACATGTAATGATATTTCTGTACATCTCTATTTCTGTCCAGTCTACGTCATCGCCCTAAGGCATCTTAACAACATCAGCTATGGGGGTAGGGAAAACAGTCTCATCCTCCGACTGTCGGGAAAGAATAGTTGACTTTAGAACCCTCTATAGGGTCATCATCTGAGTCATCAATGGATGGATCCTCCAGCTCGGGGGTAGGGTCACGCTTAGGGGCCATAACATCATCAAAAGGGTCAACATCCCCCATAAGCTCCACTGGTATCTGACACAATAGGCAAGGTGTTAGTAACTTAGAGTCAGAATTCCCTTGAGGGTAAAACTATCAAGAGTACCCATGTAGCCCGACGACGTACTCGACTTGAGCTCTAATTGATTATTTATTATCCTAATGTCTACATATTTTACATCATATCATTTCCAAGATTTGATAACCTAATGCTCTGATACCATTTCTGTGGCGCCCCAAAATTCGGGGTCAGGGATCTAGGAGGCCACGCCATCTTGAATGTTATGACCGGTATTTCTAAATCTTATTTATAATTGTATGTTTATATTTGAGATTTAAATTGTATTGAATTATAAATGTGGGTGATCTATATGTTGAGTGCCTATAAACTAAGTGTTTATTGTATTAGTTTATACAAAAAAATTTGAAAGGAAAATCTTATTATTTAGTATTTTTAAATGATAATCAAAAGTATTTCATTCTATATGAAAAATTGATTTTTAAAAATCTTTTTTAAAAAAAATTCAAATCTTATATCATTAAATTTCTAAAATCATAAGCTATTTTTTGATAAATATTTTATGATTTATGGAAGTGTATTTATATTTATAGAAATTGTTTTATATAGATTAGTTAATTTTTAATTTGCAAATTACTTAGTTGCCCATGCATGCATTTTACTCCCAACACAAGATAAGGGCAAACTTGGAAATTTCAACCCCATTAACTACTACTTCACTAGCCAAAGTACATAAATAACCTTGCATGCAAATCTTGCTAGTAGTGGAAGAAGGATAGAATAGTAAAAATTAAACTCCACTTACTACATACCTTTGAATATTATTATTTGAATAACCAAAAGCTAGTAAAAACACTCAATCTCACATCATTCTCACTTCACTCCACTCCACTCTCTCCCCTCTTCTCCATCTCTCGGCCGAAGCCCCCACCCCCCATTCTCCTTCATTTTTCATTCAAACATCCACCCTCCATTAAGTAATCTCACTTCCCATATATTGTTCATTTATAATCCAAAGGGTTTATGATGAAAAATCTATGTTTTAATCTTGCATGGTAGTGTTTTGTTAAACTCAAAGTGAACACCTTTTATTCTTGTAAATCTAAGATTTTCACCATGAGATATATTAACATGGGGTTGGGAATGGCTAGACATGAGTGTGTCACACTTGTGCAAATGTTGTTTTCACCCTAATCCATTCGGCCATGACTTGTTAGGAGCCGAATGGATGGTGTTTTTGTTGTTTTGTTTGATTTTTGTATGTTTATGTGATAATAGCATGGATTTGGAAGTAAAAACTTGATAAAACTCTTTGCATGCTAAGTGATCATATTAGTTATGGTTAATCCTAGGCTTGCATGTTGATTCTATGATGAAATTTATATGGAAACCATATTGTTTTTGGCTTGTAAGTTCGAGAGCATGCATGTATAGGTTCAACTCATGATTTTCGAAAGTTCTTGATCATTTGGATTGATTTTTGTTAATAAACTCTAATTTAAGTTGATTAAGATATTAACTACGATTTGTGCTCTTTGTTATGTGATTTTGATTCGTATATATATGGAGGATTTGAGTTGTTATTCTCGAAATTGTGATGACTTGTAATTAGTTTATTATTTTGACTCTTGTTTTGCTATATTGCATATTAGGTAAGGATGATCTCCACTAAGCCAATATTGTGTGTGGGAGTGTTATTTCAGTAGGTTTCCTTGGTTGAGGTTTAGTTTAGATTTTGGTTGATGTTTGGTTTGGCCTGTCAAGTGGGAAACATGGTGGAAAGGGGTACATTAGATTCTGCAATTTTCAGTTTTGTTACATGAGGTTTGGGGTGAGATATGACCTTGTCATTGTAATTCACTTTGAGGCCCAAGTCACCAGAAGCTATTAATAGGGGTATAATTCAGATTTTAGATGTTTGATAGAGGTTTGTAGGTTGTTTGGTTAGGTGCACGAGTGAAAATGCTAAATCTGTCCAGCAGGGGACAATTTGTCTGCAACCTAGAAATGAAGAGTTTTGACCATGTCATGGGTAGGCTCTCACTAGGCCTTCATTGGCCCTAGTTAGAGGGAGTGTCAGAGGTGGTTTTCCAGCCATAGTTCATAGGAATTGAGTTATAATCATGTGTCACAAGTTAGTACAAAACATGACATTTTTCTGTCTAGAAAATAGGGGAACCATGGACTTTAAGCTTAGGCCTAGGGAGGCCCAAGCTAGGCCTTTGAGTCACACCAAGTTTGGGAGTTACCTTATAATTAGAAGAGTCTAGTATAGAAGTTTGGGAGGTAAACTTGAGGTGTAAGGGTGTCAATTGTACTCCAGAAACCATTGATGTCATCTTGAAATCACTATAATGAGCACATTCACTTAACATTTAGTTTTAGAGCACTTATGAGTGAGGCCTAGGTTGACCATCATATTTGTAAGATAGTATGAGGTCAGTAGAGTGTAGGGCCTAGGTCAGGGTCAATAGGAACTTGATGGTTTAGGAAGGGCACTTCGAGTTATGAGGTCAATATTAGGAGTTTTGACTAGTTTTGCATAACTAAGTGACTTGAGTAAGTGGGTGAGATTATCCAAGTTTAGTGATGAAATATAATGTGTTGATATATTATTATGTACTTAAATGTGTTATGTGAGAATATGTGGCTATGTGAACTATTATGCTTATAAGTTAATTGTAAGCATGTATGTGTATATAGGCCTAAGTGCCAATGTGCTTAATTTCGGTTTATAATTAGGTTGAGTTGGTGAGAATATATTATAATGAGGTTATTATTATTTTGTGTAGGCTCACGAGACGAGGGTAAATTTGCCATTAAAGTCGAGTAAAGCTCCCAGTTGCTCCTACCTGCTAGTCAAGTCAAGCCTTTCTCAAGGCAAGTATTTCAACGTACCTTTTGTTTACACTACAAGTGTGTGCTAACCCAGCTTTTATATGTGATCCAAGTGTTTTCAAATCTATCTTTCGTGGTATATGCAAGTGCCATGAACCCTCAAGTATCTATTGCAAGTAGTTTAACTTTACTTGAAGATTGTTATGCAAGTAACTCAAAACTCATACCATGCTAGTATACCAAAGTAATTGTGATATTGAACCCTGTATAAGTTATACTCAATAACCTTATCTTGACACCTAAAATTCAGTTATTACTTAAATTTGTTCATGATTGCTTGATAACTCTATTCTTACCCCTAAATCATGATACCCTATTATACTTTAAACTGATGTTTACCTTCTTTATATTTTAATACCTATGTCTTATCTGGAACCACTACATTGAACCTAGTTTGACCTAGTTCTTTTATACTATTCAATAACCCTGTTAAACTTCATTACCAAATCCTTAAAAATCCTTTGTAAACTCTTTAAGCATTAAATTGATGATCTATCTCAAGCCCAACTCTATGTAGTTACAACTAACAACTTTAGTTCTTGCACCCTGAGTTAATGTCATGAACTCAATGTAACCCTGATTATTTGGTTAATACCCTTATGTTTAGTGATCAGATTCCTTGTGAATAGAAACTATGTAATACCCGTTGATAAGATATCAGTTTAGTTGATCATGGCCTTAAAATTGATTGAACCTATTCCATATGCTTTGAAGTTGACCTAGAACCCCTGATAAAGATGTTCATTGTTTAAGAATTTAACCGTCACTTGGCCTCAGTTTTTAAAATGAAAAGTTAAAAGTGGATTTTCAGTCTCAAATGGGGGGATGTTTTCTTTAAATAGTGAACCTGGACTGAGACACAAATCCTTTCCGCTCTTAAATTATAGGCTTAAAGATTGCCTAGGGATCCCATTAATGTTCTAGAACCCAGCGAGGTTCGGGATTACTTCGCGGCTGATCACCGGCTGTAATCTGTAGTGTCATAAAATGGTTTTTGATAAAGAAACTGGTTTTTAATTGTTTGTTATAAATAAATTATGCCATCACCCTGAAAGTTTATCTCTTGTTACTATATTATTGGATCTTTCCTTTCTGTGGTTATTCTTTCATTCTTGTTTATGTATTATAGCACTTGTTGAGCATTTGGCTCACTATTTGCTTTCACCCTGATATTTCAGCTAGCAGATATGGTTAAATTCAAGCAGACCACCCATAAGACTTGTGATGCCGATTCATATGTTCGAGCTTAGGTAGTATAATGATCGTTTTGTGTGAGGACTCGGTATTGAAATCAGGTTGTAATAGTTAATAGTGTTGGGTTGTTCCAAACCCTAAACTGTAAGATCCTGGATTCAGATGTATTTATTTCCTTTTGATAACTATTGTGATTATTCGTATAGTTTCTTTTGTTAAATTTGGGGTGTGACATTAAATACTATATAACACTTATCTCGTATCAAAATATATAAATACTCACACTTTTAAAACCCCACACTTATAGGTTATTGTCTTGGAAACGAACCATTCATTACTAGAGTAAATCAATCCACAAAGTGATAATTATTACAACCCAAACGTAATTAAGTCTTACCGCGCAAATAACCTCTAAGTAAGGTTAGTCCGCCGACCAAATATTCGATTCTTATTTATTATCTTACATAAGTCATACTTGTAAATAAGCCGGACCAAAAACAACTAAAAACCACTCCAGCTTATTCGATCTACCTGAGGTACAACACCAAACATCCTATGGAACAGCTGGCCGTTTCCTACCCGTTTCCTGGCTGTGAGTTTCATGATAGGCATCTTGATTCACTGTTGTGTTGTGTCAATTTAAGAAAACAAGTGTGAGCTGTGATGCCCAGCATAATAATGTACAGTATGAAATGACTGTATGATAAACTCAAGTATAATACCATATAGGATAATTATGTTTATTCAAAAATAGTTTTCCTTGGTGATACACACCTTCTTTTGAAAACAATTCTTTAGTGGATTTATTATCCTACGAATACCTTAATGGTAAACCTAGCACCTAGGCTTGGGTTACGGTATTGCATCACAATTCCAATTGGAATAATAGGACATTCACTTGGAGCTACCACATACGATGATCAGTCGTACTACAGACAATCAGTAAACTTTTCTACTAGTAGAAGGATGACACCTTCGTATTCCGGTTATCACCCATGCCGCATACGGGCTATGTGTCCTCATTTTGGGTATACACGCACTTCGCAGGTCCTTAGGTACATATAGTACCGTCTCCTACGGTACCGACAGTCTATCCAATACACGAAGTACTTGGATCCTTGCCCTTCTTTGTCATTTAGGAAATCCTATCATATACTTGGAATCATCGAACTATATCGAGGTTCCCCAAGCATTTTGCTTGTTGATAGGAGCAACTTGTCTCATATGTAAATATATATATGTACTTCTGAAAGTTTTTGGAAGAAGTACTAAGGATGTGAGTTGACCGTTGTTAACAGATAAATAAATGAGGGAAGTTTCTTTTGAAACTATATTCAAAATATTAAAATAGGTTGAGATAATATTTATCGACGATCTGGAATTATTAGAATGATTTTTTGAATTTCAGAAAGTATTTTAATTCTGGTTTTATGATTTTTAAATCATAATAATCATTTAATAAATAATTAATAATTAAATAATAATTATTAAATAATTAAACCTCGAGTAATTATATTTTAAAGAATACTTGAAATAATATTCCACAACTAATTTATATTTAGATAATTAAAGTAATCTTTATAATTAATCGAGTTTAAAATAAATAATCAATTAAGAATAATTCTCCTATATTAAATAAATAAATGAAATAATATTCATTATTCGAGTAATTAAATATACTTGAGGGAATACGGTCGTTGGAAATCGTTTTAATAAAGTTCGAGGTATTTAATGTTTCTCAAGTGGATGTTGAGTCCCTTGGAATAAAATAACTGCGGACTTTAATCGTCCAAAATATTACCGGAATGATTTCTGGGTTTTTTATTAAAAACTCTGACCGACTCTTGGTCTTAAAATTATACATCACGCTCATGGCGGCGTTAAATATTCTACGACATATACATATCGTACAACATCGCTAAATATGCGAAAACTCAATTACTTAGTATCATGGCAAGCATGGAATTTATGCACAAGATAATAAAACAATCCTTTCACAACACAACAGTATATGGATTTGGGTTCGTAAACTTTTCTGGGTATTTCGAGGTGGAAGATGCTCTAGGGTCCGCTCGAAAATCTATAACCATAAACATAAACCGTTTCGTTAGATCCCATTCTAATTTATGGTGACTCGTACTTATATGCTACTTATTATTCGTTCTCTCACTTATTTTACCCTTATTATTCCTTTAAGTACTTATTCATGTCACGGTCTCTTCCTTTTTGAAGTACCTTATGCCCGTTTTCATTTTCATCGTCGTCTCCGCTTATGATTTAACGGTTTTCTAATCGTGCGGTCTTGGTTCCGATATTTTTATAAAATTGAAAAATCTTTTTTTTACTTGAAATTTTTATAGATGTTAAGGAATTCTATTTACTACTCTCTGTAAAAATTTCATGATTTATGAATATTTTTAAGTCGATCATTTCTATTTCCAAAATTTGTAATTCGTAGCAGTTTTTGTCTCGTAAATCACTTTTAGTAAAACGGTCATAACGTTTGATCCGTAAATCGGAATCGAGCGATTGAAGCGCCCAAACGATCCTTATAAAATTTTCTATCATAATAAAGTGTTAATTTTCAAGAAACTATAGTTTACGAATTCGGGACCTTCTGCAGAAACTTAATGTTGTGTTTTGTTTGGTTCAGCGAGACTACGATTACGATCCGAGTTACATTTACGCCTTAAATCTCTATACTACCACCAACAATCATCAAATCATCATCACCACACTAACTTCTATCAATAACATCATGTTCTTGAGGCAAAAATCATCAACCTTAGAACTGATTAATCTAAACATCAAGACTACAACAAATCAACCACCAAAACTAAGTTTACAACTATTTTCCAAAAGATTCTTGAACTTAAACCTTAAATAAATATGGGTCAAAGATTTATACCTTTCTTGAAATTTTTAGATGTTTTATTGATAATTTTGAAGTCTTGGGAGTGCTTGGTAGGATTTTTGGAACCTAGATCAACCATTAAAATCAAGAAACCTAAGAAAAGTTACAATTCATACTATTCATTATCATCTTTCTTGAATTTATTTCACCCATCAAACCTTGATAAAATGAGTTTAAAAATTTATCTTACCTTAGTTTAGGATGTATGGGGCTTGGGAATTAATGGGGGAGTTTTTCCATGACTAGAGCTTGGGGTTTTGAATTTGATTTCTTCCTATTTTTGTGTTTGGCCGAATGAAGAAGAAGGTGAGGGAGAGAGAGAATTTTTATGATGCTTCTTGTTGCTTCTCTTGAAAGATTGTGTTTGTGTGTATATCTCATCCTAAATATTCATATCTAATACATATCTTTGCTAGCTTGCACAATTTCAAAGCTAGGTTATTAGCTAAGTACTCCCCTGCACTATTCATGGTCATTATTTGCTAGCTTAGGTGATCATTCCTACCTAGCTTAGGTTACTATTTGGTAACCTAGCCATGATTACTTATTTGACTTAATTCGATACGTTTATTTATTCGTTTACGTGTTCGTTCGGTCGCTTAATCGTTTTTGTAATAATTTCTTGTAAATGGTCTGCGGTGTAAATCCTTTCGTATACATTCTTTATGTTTTGAAGTATCGTTCTTGGATATAAATCCGTAGGGTTTTAAATTCATAATTATATAATCATGTTATCAATTTCGAAACTCAATTTATCATGCACAACATAGTGTGGGCTAAAAAGTTTTCCCCGTCTGTCAGGGTTACTATTCATTAAGCGTGTTTTTAAAGTCTTAAAAATTCAAGTTATTACAGTCTTCCCCTCTAACAAGGATTCCGTCCCGGAATCAATTAAAAAATAGGTGGGGATATCTATTCTTTATTGCGTCTTCTAGTTCCCAAGTTGACTCTTCAACATTTTGATTTCTCCACAAGATTCTAACCAGCTTCACAGTCTTGTTCCTCAGCACTTGTTCATTTTGGTCCATTACTCTTACCAGTTGCTCAACGTAGGTCAGGTCTGATTGTAAATCTACCTGCTCATACTCTATCACATATCGCGCATCAGCATGGTATTTCCTTAGCATTGACATGTGGAACACGTTGTGCACTTATTATAGATTAGGAGGTAAGGCGAGCTCGTTAGCTAGAGGTCCTATTCTCCCCAAAATTTCAAAGGGTTTTATGAATCTGGGACTCAGCTTCCCTTTCTTTCCAAACCTCATTACTCCTTTCCATGAAGATACCTTCAACAACACTGAATCTCCTACTTCATATTCTCTATCTTTTCTGGTCTAGTCGGAGTACTTCTTTTGTCTGTTTTGAGCTGCTACCAGTCTCTTCCTAATGAGTTCCACTATCTCCATGGTTTGCTGGACTAAATCGGGTCCTATTATCTTGAGTTCCTCCAACCTCATCCCAACATAGAGGAGAGCGGCATCTCCTTCCGTAAAGAGCTTCATATGGAGGCATTCTTATTCTAGCGTGATAGTTATTGTTGTAGGCAAATTCGATCAGGGGTAAGTGGTCGTTCCAATTCCCTTTAAACTTGATGGAACATACTCGCAACATATCTTCTAGGGTCTGCATAGTGCTTTCGCTTTGCCCATCAGTTTGGGGGTGGTAAGCGGTAGTCATATTTAGTCTGGTGCCTACACACTCCTGGAAGCTTCACCAAAATCAGGAATTAAACCTTGAGTCTCTATCTGACACTATGGAAACAGGAGTATCGTGGCCCACTACAATTTCCTTCAAGTATATATCCACTAGCTTGTCTATGGTGTATCTATGATAACCCATATAGCATCGTGATTGGTTTTCGTTCTTGGTAGGCCTGTCACAAAATCCATGGCTATATGCTCCCATTTCCATTCCGGAATTTCCAGGGGCATTAATAGTCCACTCGGTCGCTGATGTTCAGCCTTCACTCTCTGGCATGTCAAGAACTTGCTAACCCACTCTGCTACTTCTCTTTTCATGTTAGGCCACCAATAATATTCTTTAAGGTTGCGGTACATTTTCGTACTTCCTGGATGGATCTAATATCTGGAGTTATGCCCCTCGTGCAGCAGCTCATCCTTTAATTCTTGCACATTTGGAATCCAAATCCGGGATGCATACCGCAAGATCCCTTCCTCATCCTTCTCAGCATCTGACTTCCTCACCGGACAAGGTTTCTCGTTCTTTATTCATCTTCTTTTCTGACACACTCGTATCTTTTTAGTCAGTTTCGGCACTAGCTTAATCTCAAATAATCCTTCTGTTCCTTTATCGGATATTCTTACGTCAATTTCCATCTTTTCAAATTCCTTAACTAACTCCTCAGATGTTATTATCATTTTGAGTCTCTCTTTTCTACTGGGCGTCAGCCACCACATTGGCTTTACCCGGGTGATACAAAATTTCACAGTCGTAGTCCTTAATCGATTATAACCCCCTCATCTGTCTCATGTTCAATTCTTTCTGAGTAAAAATATACTTGAGGCTCTTGTGGTCTGTGTAAATCTCACATTTCTCACTGTACAAGTAATGTAATATCTGGGATAAATCGTGTAATTATTTTTTCTAATAAATAAATATTATGCATATTCAGTATTTATTCTGTGAATTATTTGTTAAGTGGTATATGTGTTTGGGTGTTTAAAAGTAATATAAATTGAGTATTTTAATTTTTATATTTCCAAAATAAAATATAGATAATTGTCATATCTTCCTATTTATTTTTATGTTGATTTATGATTTTATAGGAAATTTATGGATTTTATAAATTCTTTTTCCGAGTATTTAAAAACTATTTTATATAATCGGTGATAGGGATAAATAAGTCCTGATTTTATAATTAATGGGCTGATAGGCCCAATAAGAAGATGTATGATATTCAGACCAGAAAGGTTAAGCCTGATGGACCAGATCAGGTCTGATGGAATAAAAGAGGCCCAAAAGCCCTGATTATTAATTAATTTCGTAATTAATTAATAAGGAAAAAATCAGCTATTGAGAAGAGTCCTGATAAGGATATAAATCCTTATAGATTATCCTCAAGGGGACCTAAAAGGATAAGGAATCAGTTTCCTACTATCTAGGACTCCAAAGTCCATTCTAATTATGAGACTTGCCCACCAGGTGTCCTATACCAAGTCCAATTCAAGGACTCCCAACATCTATATAAGGGGTCTCACCCCACAAATCAGAACTACGTTTTTTGACTTGATCCTTGGCAATCAGCAAGGTACGTAGGCATCTTGTTAAGGCAGATTGAGTCACGAAACACAAGAGCAGTCAAATCGAGCCTTGAAGCTCACGTTCCTTAGTACTAAATACAGCAATTATATATATATTAGTTTTTTATCCATAACATTTGGCGCCGTCTGTGGGAAACAACAACAACCATGGCGAGAACACGGAGAACAATTAGAGCTATAGAGGAAGGAACACCATCAGAGACAACCCAGGTGATTTCATCAACCGTGGAGGTTCCTCCCCATTCAACTTATGCATCTACTCAGGAGGAAGCCCAGACAGGGGCAACTCAACCCCAGCTACAAGGGACAACTCCCCCGATTCAAGGTACGAATCCTCAAGTTCAACAAATACATATACCTGTGAATTCTCGACCCGTTGGGTATGAATATTCAACTATTGTTACTACTAACCCCCCTTATGGGATGCCCCTTCACCCTGAGGTTGGAGGAAGCGGATATGCTGGGCGAAGCGAAGCACGAGGGCGGTCGCCCCCCTATATACGAGTTTTGGGTCCTATCCCTGAGGATCGGGAATTTTCTGGTCCATACACTGAGAGAGACTCCGAATCTTCGGATGATGAAGTGGCCCCGAGAAGGAGGCATCCTGGAAAAGAGCCAATGGCCGATGGAAGGAAATGCCCCCAAAGCACCCCAGGGGCGAATCCCCAAGTAGTGCAGGAAAGGATCAGGGCTCATGAGGCTGAAATCCAGAGGCTGAGGCGTGATTTGGAGGCTCACCAGGCCACCAGACCCCACATACCTCCTAGGGGGAGAAATCCTCCTCCTATCATAGACCTGGATGGTCCGGTAAGAAGAAGGGCTGCTGTCCCAAGAACTGATCCAAGCAATCTCCTTCCCCTTGGAGATCCTGATGATCCAACTCCGCCCTTCACAGAAGAGATAATGAATGTCCATATCTCAAGAAAATTCAAGATGCCAACTATCAAAGCTTATGATGGCACGGGAGACCCCGCAAATCATGTTAGGACATTCTCTAATGCACTGCTGCTGTAACCCGTGAATGATGCTATAAAGTGTCGGGCCTTCCCTCAAACCCTGTCGGGTATGGCTCAAAGATGGTATAGTCGCTTGCCCCCAAACTCTATAGGATCATTCCGGGAGTTAAGTCAGGCTTTCATTAAGCAGTTCATCAGTGGGAGAGTCCATGAGAAAAGTTCAGCATCTCTCATGAGTATTGTGCAAGGAGCAAAGGAATCTTTGAGAGACTACCTGAATTGTTTTACAAAGGAGGCTTTAAAAGTCCCAGACCTTGATGATAAGGTAGCCATGATAGCACTGCAACAAGGAACTAGGGATGAGTTTTTCAAGATGTCCTTGGCCAAACGTCCCCCTGAAAATATGTTGCAGCTCCAGGAGAGGGCAGGGAAGTATATCAAGGTTGAAGAAAGCATGAGGAAGACCGCAGTAAGTAATGATCCCACTGGAGGCAAGAAGCGAAAAACTGATCTGGAGTATATCGCTAAGGACAAGTATCCTAGAACCGAACAAAATCCTGATTCAACCCCCAAGAAGGGAGGACCTGGGCAAAAGTTCACTGAATACGCTAAGCTGAATGCTCCTAGAAGTCAGATTTTGATAGAGATTGAGAAAGACAGAGATATTCGCTGGCCTAAGCCCTTGAAGGCTGATCCTGCCAAGCTAGATAAGAGCAAGTACTGCAGGTTTCACAAAGATGTTGGCCATGACACCGATGAGTGTAGGCAATTGAAAGATGAAATTGAGTTTTTGATTCGAAAAGGAAGATTGAACAAGTATACTGGAGATGGAGGGGACAGAAATAATAATGGAAGGAAGAACTTTGAAGATCGTAGGAGAGACCAAGACGATCAGGGGCGGAATCCCCAA
This sequence comes from Apium graveolens, assembly GCF_009905375.1. NCBI lineage: Eukaryota > Viridiplantae > Streptophyta > Magnoliopsida > Apiales > Apiaceae > Apium > Apium graveolens. Next base: position 61,403,134 of record NC_133649.1, read on the forward strand.
CCTAGAGGGCCGGTTATAAATGCAATTTTTGGAGGACCGCGACGCCCTCGAGGGCCAGTGATAAACACGATCTTTGGAGGTCCAACTGCTGCTGGATTGTCCAAAAATTCCAGAAAGGCATATACTAGGGAGGTTATGCATATTGTTAGAGAAGCCCCGAAGAGGGCCAGGACAGAAGTAATATTGGCTTTTGATGATTCCGACCTAGAGGGTGTGAAGTTTCCCCATGACGACCCGCTGGTCATAACACCGATAATAGGAAATAGCCCGGTTAAGAGGGTCCTTGTGGATAATGGTGCTTCTGTGGATATCTTGCTCCATGACACCTTTCTAAGAATGGGGTATAACGACTCCCAGTTGACACCAACCGACATGCCGATATATGGATTTGCTGGAGTAGAATGTCCTGTGGAAGGGATAATCAAATTGCCAACCACCATAGGTACGGAACCAAGGCAAGCAACGCAGATGCTGGATTTCGTGGTGGTAAAGGCTAGTTCAACTTATAATGCTATCATGGGGAGAACAGGGATACATGCCTTTAAGGCAGTCCCCTCTTCCTACCATTCAGTCATGAAGTTTCCCACCCGAAACGGGATTGGAGAAGAGAGAGGAGATCAAAAAATGGCTAGAAGCTGTTATGTGGCCTCTTTGAGGGCAGATGGAGTCGGGGGGCAGGTTCTTCCTATTGAAGATATGGATGTTCGAGAAAATGATGAGAATAGAGGAAGGCCAGCAGAAGAATTGGTTTCGGTTCCTTTAGACCCCGAGAATCCTGAGAGGATGACTTTCATTGGAGCCACATTAGAGGAGCCTCTTAGAGGGAAGTTAGTGAAATTTTTACAAGAAAATAGTGATGTGTTTGCATGGTCAGCAGCTGATATGCCAGGCATAGACCCGGAGTTAATTACTCACAAGCTAAACGTGGATCCAAGCCGGAAGACAGTGAAACAAAAGAAAAGAAATTTTGCCCCGGAAAGACAAGAGGCTATAAAACAGGAAGTAGAAAAGCTCTTAGAAGCTGGTTTCATTGAGGAGATCCAATTTCCGGAGTGGCTAGCCAACCCTGTAATGGTGAAGAAGGCTAATGGAAAGTGGAGGATGTGTATAGACTTCACTGATTTGAATGATGCATGCCCCGAAGACTGTTTTCCGTTGCCGAGAATTGATACTTTGATTGATGCCACTGCTGGGCATGAGATGCTGAGTTTCATGGATGGATTTAGCGGATACAATCAGATCAAAATGCATAAGAATGACATTCCAAAGGTATCATTTATCACTGACTTTGGTGTTTATTGTTATCTTGTTATGGCATTTGGTCTCAAGAATGCAGGAGCCACCTATCAGAGGTTGGTGAATAAAATTTTTAAGGATCTTATTGGGAAGACTATGGAAGTCTATGTTGATGACATGCTAGTCAAGAGTCTAGTAAAGACTGATCATATAACCCATTTGAGGGAAGCTTTTGAGGTCCTTAGGTACCACAAGATGATGTTGAATCCTACGAAGTGTGCTTTCGGAGTAGGATCTGGAAAATTCTTGGGATTGATGGTCTCAAAGAGGGGAATTGAGGCTAACCCCGATAAAATAAAGGCAATCCTAGACATGGAACCCCCAAAAACTGTCAAGGATGTTCAGAAACTCACAGGAAGGGTTGCTGCGCTAGGACGATTCATCTCCAAGTCAGGAGACAAGTGCTTGTCATTCTTCAAGTCATTAAAGAACATTAAAGACTTTGTATGGAGTGAGGAAAATCAGAAGGCATTTGAAGAGTTAAAGAAGTATATGGGCCAGGCCCCGTTGTTGGCCAAGCCAGTTCTGAGTGAAGTTTTATTCTTGTACTTGGCTTGTTTCAGAAAGCGCCTTGAGCGCGGTGTTGGTTAAGGAGGAACTGAAAGTCCAGAAACCCGTATACTATGTCAGCAAAATCTTGCATGGTGCAGAGTTGAATTATTCAACTATTGAGAAATTCGCTTTAGCCTTGGTAATGGCTTCAAGAAAGCTGCGTCCTTATTTTCAAGCTCACCAGATTGAAGTGCTAACAAATCAGCCGCTGAGAAACATCATTCACAGTCCCAAGGTAAGTGGGAGACTGATTAAGTGGGCAATAGAGTTGGGAGAGTTCGATCTCAAGTATAAGCCACGTACGGCCATAAAAGCCCAGACACTAGCTGACTTCGTGGTGGAATATACCATACCCAACCAAGAAGTCGGGGGGCAGGAAGATACCATACCTCAAGACAAGGGAGTCGACAATGGGGACAAGGAGAAAGAATATTGGGTTCTCTATTTTGATGGAGCATCAAAAACAAATTCCAGTGGAGCAGGGTTGGTTTTGCAAAGCCCTGATGGATTCCTAATTGAGTATGCTATGAAGCTAGACTTCCCAACCACAAACAATGAAGCAGAGTATGAAGCCCTGATTGCTGGCCTTGGTCTAGCTGGGACACTTAGAGTCAAAAACTTAAAGGTCCGTGGAGACTCGAAGCTGATCATATCCCAAGTAAAGGGAGAATTTGAGGCAAGGGATGATACGATGGCTAAGTATGTTCGCCTAGTAAGGGCTGTGATGACCCAACTTAATGAATGCCATGTTGAACACATTCCAAGGGAAGAAAATACTAAAGCAGATGCGCTATCAAAGTTCGCTTCGTCTGAGATTGAAGAAAGTTCTGGAAGTGTGTACTTCCGTGTTTTGAAGACACGGAGCATAGATGTTAAGCTTGTGGCTCCCATAGGCTTGGGGACGTCATGGATTGATCCCATCAAGGCTCACATTCAGACCGGTTGGTTGCCAAGTGATACAACTGAGGCACGGAAGTTAACTATTCGAGCGCTAAGGTACTCCTTGATAGATGGAATTCTTTATAAGAGATCTTTCGTGGTTCCTTACTTGAGGTGTCTCAGGCCCGACGAGGCACGCTTGGCTCTTGAGGAAGTGCATGAAGGTATTTGTGGGCAGCACTTGGGGGGCAGGGCCTTGGCTCATAAGATAACCCGTTTAGGCTTCTATTGGCCAGAAATGATGGCTGATGCCAATGAATATGTGAAGAAGTGTGATCGCTGTCAAAAGCATGCACCAGTTGTTAGACAACCCCCCGAGATGCTGACCTCTATCAACTCGCCTATTCCCTTTGCCATGTGGGGGATGGATATTCTAGGGCCTTTTCCTATGGCCACGGCACAAAGGAAATTTCTGATTGTAGCCATTGATTATTTCACCAAGTGGATCGAAGCCAAACCCTTGGCCAAAATCACTACTAAGCAGGTTGCACAATTCTTGTGGGAAAACATTATATGCCGATATGGAATTCCCCGTATCCTCGTCACTGACAATGGAACACAATTCAACAATGAGGAATTCTAGAAGTATTGTGAAGAAAATGAAATTGAGTTACGATTCACCTCTGTGGCTCACCCGCAAGCCAATGGCCAAGCAGAGGTAGCAAATCGGATAATCCTGGATGGACTAAAGAAGAGGATCGAGAAGTCAAAAAATAACTGGGTAGATGAGATACTTCCAATATTATGGGCCTACAGGACTACCTGTAGAGTCACGACAGGAGCAACTCCCTTCATGTTGGCATATGGGGCAGAAGCAGTAGTTCCAGTAGAGATATCACATTCCTCTCCAAGCATTCAGGCTTTTAATGCAGAAGAAAATGAGGAAGGGCAAAGGTTAGCCCTGGATCTGATCGATGAAGTGCGAGATAGGGCACATGCAAAGATAGTAGAATATCAGAAAAAGGCTTCATTCTACTATAACCTAAGGGTTAAAGAAAGGTTTTTTAAACAAGGCGATCTAGTCTTGAGGAAGATAGAAGCAATCTGGTATAGGACAAAAAGGGAAGCTTGCCCCGAATTGGGAAGGGCCGTACAGAGTCAAGAGTGTTCAAGGTAGAGGAACCTACAAGCTAGAGACTATGGATGGTTTTGAAGTCCCGAGAACTTGGCATGCACAAAACCTGAAGGTTTACTATGTGTAGGGCAGCCGGATACGATTCTCATTCGTCATGATGGCGAGTAGGTTGAAAAGCACCTTGAAGCTTTGCTTGCTTAGGATTTATATGTTTTAGTTTTATTACAAAGTTTATTAAGACTTGTGTAAGGGACGAATCCCAGACAATTTTATGAAACTCATGAATTCTTCAAAGTATGTTTGTGGCCTAACGAATAAAAACCAAATGCATGGATGCAAGCATAAAAGGTGATAAAATAAGATCAGATAAATATTACAAGAAATTTGATAAAAAAAAGGTCTCGAAAATAAAACAAGCCACGCAGGGCTGAAAAAGCTCTAAGAAGCTGAGGTGCCCTCAGCATCCATATTATCATCCTCTCCACTCTCGCTGGATGTCTCTGTCGTCTCGGAGGAAGAGGAAGAGCTGTCGTCTTCAGCAGGTCTGGAAGAAGACTCGGGAGGAGGAAGGAGTGGATCCTGAGGAACATGGTCCGAGACAACTACTCGGGTACGAAACCTCTGTAGCAAAGCCTCGTCATCAGGGCAGATGTAGTCCGCCGGGTTAATATCAGGACAAGCCTCGTTCACGGTCCCAAGGGCCGTGTCCCAACCAGTCCTAAAAAACCCGGGAAAGACTGAATCATCCCTAATCCTCATGGATTGGGCAAACTCCTCCGAGTCCAGATAGTTGTCTATAGCTTTATCCTTCTCCGCCCGAAGTACCACCAGCTCGGCGTTAGACTCTCCGAGTTCTTCCTCCTTGCGCTTGAGCTTCTTCTCCAGGGTAGCATACTTCTTCTGTTGCCTCCTGAGGGCATTATCGGCCTTATCAGAAGCCCGCTTCCACGATTCGGCTTGCCTCACAGCGCCTTGAAAGTAGGCGTTAGACTGGAACAAAGCAATTAACAAAGTATAAGGCAAGAAAATGCTACAAGAATGAAAAATAAGTTCAAAAAAGAGAAGGCATACCGAAGCCAGAGACTGAGCTCCCATGAGCTTAATCCTCTCAAGATCAGGGGTGGCCACCACATCAATAAAATCCTTGGGAGTCACGCTATGGTAGGACCAATCCCAAGCATGTTTCGTGGAACCAACTACGGTGTCCCCTCGGCGGAATCCCCAGAGAGGCGGAAAGGCGCCTGTGGCAGCAGCAGTAGGGGCAGCAGCAGTGATAGGAACACCATGGCCTCCAGCTCCTTCAGTTGAAGCCTCCCCTATAGGCTCTTTGTGCTTCTTCAAAAAGATAGGCTACGTGGCCTTTCCCCGGGTGTCTAGGCCTGCGAGCCGAGCTTTCTTCATCCTAGCTGTTTCCTCAACCAAAGGAACATTGTCCTCGTTAATCTCCTTAGCAGCTGAAACAAAGCAAAGGACAAAATAAGTGATGTTAATAATGCATGAAATGAAGTAAAATTGAGAAGGGAAGAAAAATACCCTGTTGAGAAACAGAGGATAGTCCCACATGAATCAGGGAAAACTCCTCTAAGAGAGTCCAGCTGGTGGTGGTGCCATCATCCTGAGTAAGCCCATTATAAATAATAGTTTCTTCAGGAGTTAAGTGAATGGATTTGAGGCTACCATCACTGACCTTCCCGAAGGAAGATCGAAAAAGTGTGCCCCAGTCACCATTCTCCCAACGTAACCCAACGAAACTATTCCTCCAATTTTGATTATTATCAGGAATAGAGGCGCTGTTAAAGATATGTTTGCTTTTGGGCCTTTGCTTGACATAGACCCAGCCACAGATATTGGAAGAACTATTATAACACTGAAAGACCTTCCTAAAAACGGCTACAGAAAGAGGAAAGCCCTCCCTAAGACTAACAAACCATAAAATATAGAATATTCCTCCAGGCGTTTGGAGGAAGCTGACACGGATTAATTTGTAGATCAGCCAAAAGATGAGGAATAAAAGGATGGAAAGGAAACCTAAGCCCAGCATTAAGGGCATCTGTGTAAATGAAGAGAGTGTCGGGTCTCCAGTGGCAAGTACGGTCACCACCAGAGACTGGAACTAATCTAAAAGGAGGAAGGACGTTATAACGAGCATTTAGTTTATTGAAATCTATGTTGTGCCAAGTATTACAATGATTAAAAGAGTCGAGATGTGCAGTGGAGGGATATTCATCCCCCCTAGTGTTAATCATATCAATTAAAGACATATATGAAGAGCGGATCTCGATATCCTTACCTCGTTTTGAAGCCGAGGCTATCTTGGTCGCTCTCTCGGAACTCTTGTCAGCCATTTAGTAAAGACTGGAAAAGAAGGCTGGGAGCTAAGGGAGGAAAGTTGAAAGAGGGAGAAATTTGTAGGATGATTGAAGAAATGAAATGAGAGGTGTGAGGAATCACACTCTCATCCCACCTCTTTATAGCCAAGAAGAAGGGGATTTGGGCCTCAAAAAAGCCCATATGGGCCCAAAAATGGAAGGATCTGGAATGTTCCAGAATATTTTAGAAAAGTCTTAGAAAAGTATGGAAAAATCTGGAATGATATGGAAAATTCCAGAATATTCTGGAAGTCAGGCTTAAGAGTTCAAGCCCAACCCAAGTTTGAATGGGCTTTGGATATTAAAGCATGATAAAGGCCCAGTCCAAGAAAGCCCAGAAAGAGGGCCCAATTAGTTGACAAATAAGGCCCAGATTTAAGAAATGGGCCCTGGATGAAGACCCATTAAGAGGGTGGCCCAAGAAACCCAGGCCAAATCAAGGACCCAAAAAAGTCCAGCCCAAACATATGGCCCAACTTCAAGGTAAAAGGATATGAAAATAATCATTCCTGACCCATTCGACCAGAAAAAGTGAGGAAATCTTGCTCGAATAACCTGAGATCAAAGTTCTGTCGATTAAGGCTAAAAATTAAGCATAAATCGACCAGAATTTAAACTCATTCGACTAGAAATCAAATGAAAACCCTGGTCGAAACAATCCTGCCCGAAATTGCTTCGACCAAGGCAAGAAAGGTGGCTAATTCGGTCAAAACAAAGAATTCTGACCCAACATCCTGACCAAAAATTTCCTGCTCGAAAAAGAACAAGGGGGTAGGAAAAATCCTGGCCGAAATTCGACCAGGACTTCTGCTCGAAACACTCCTGCTCGAAAAGCTGTCGACCAGGGCAATATGGAGGATAATTCGACCAGGATCCTGGTCGAATGGATTCCTGGTCGAAAATTGTATAAAAAAAAAAGGAAAAAGAAAAAAGGGAAGAAAAAATCCTGGAAAAATTACAAAAAAATAAGGAAATTCCTTAAATAATTTCTGAAAAATGTTAATATTTTCAGAAATAAGGAATAAATCCAGAAAATTAAAGGATAAATCCCAGAAATTAGGAAAAAAATCCAGAAATTAAGGGAAAAATCCAAAAATTAAAGGATAAATCCCAGAAATTAGGGAAAAAATCCAGAAATTAAGGATAAATCCCAGAAATTAAGGGGAAAATCCAAAAATTAAAGGATAAATCCCAGAATTTAGGGAAAAAATCCAGAAATTAAGGATAAATCCCAGAAATTAAAGGGAAAATCCAGAAATTAGGGAAAATCCTAGAAAATTAGGGAAAAATTCCTGGAAATTAAGATAATTTCTGAATAAAAGGAAGATTCATTGTAAATGTGTAGGTCGCTCCACACTTTACGCAAAAACGAAACCCTGAAAGGGAACGAATAGATTTAACTTCTGCGAAACCTAATCAATATTTCCCAAAAGTTGGGGGGCAAATGATAGGGATAAATAAGTCCTGATTTTATAATTAATGGGCTGATAGGCCCAATAAGAAGATGTATGATATTCAGACCAGAAAGGTTAAGCCTGATGGACCAGATCAGGTCTGATGGAATAAAAGAGGCCCAAAAGCCCTGATTATTAATTAATTTTGTAATTAATTAATAAGGAAAAAATCAGCTATTGAGAAGAGTCCTGATAAGGATATAAATCCTTATAGATTATCCTCAAGGGGACCTAAAAGGATAAGGAATCAGTTTCCTACTATCTAGGACTCCAAAGTCCATTCTAATTATGAGACTTGCCCACCAGGTCTCCTATACCAAGTCCAATTCAAGGACTCCCAACATCTATATAAGGGGTCTCACCCCACAAATCAGAACTACGTTTTTTGACTTGATCCTTGGCAATCAGCAAGGTACGTAGGCATCTTGTTAAGGCAGATTGAGTCACGAAACATAAGAGCAGTCAAATCGAGCCTTGAAGCTCACGTTCCTTAGTACTAAATACAGCAATTATATATATATTAGTTTTTTATCCATAACAATCGGGAACCAGCCGACTTCACCCGTTTTTACATTTTTATAACCCGAAACTCTTCCGAGAACTCCTTCCTAACCTATTGCAATATTCAGAGCATTTTCCATGTTTTGACTTTTTCGATCTGGCGTACGGTTTGTCCTTCGCGGGTCCCGGCGTAATATTTTCGATACAAGATTCGTTTCCGTAAATCAATATAACTCGTATTTTCGATAAACGGGATCTTTTTATTAAACTATGATAATTATCACCTCGTAATACGTGTAACCAGGTGTTGAGACCAAGACCATAGTACAAATTGTACAAATTTGGATAATTATCTCGAAAACCGGTACCGTTTGGATCTGTTTTTATAAATAAACGTACTATTTTATATTCGGAATGATCTAACGGGATACTAATATTCCGTAAATATAAATAGTCTTTACCGCATTTTATTTCGTACCGAGAATCATTTGCAAACATTAATTATAGAATTTTCCAGAGAAAAACCCTAATTTCGTAAAACCTTCTGAGAATCAAACTACAGTTTCAAGGTGTTATTGAAATCGGTTGAAAAAGTTGGAGTAACCAAAAAGAAGGATTTGGAGTGTACTTTCAGATTCCAGACCTCGTTTTACTGCAGAAATCAAGGTTTAATTTCTTTATTTTTATTTATTTTCGAATTATTTTGATTAAAATTATGAATTTTTGTTCGGATGATTGTTTGGATGATTTGATGATTGCATGTTGTAGAACTTTTCTTCCTGATGATTTTGATATATTATATGACTGATTTGGAGTTCAATAACATGTTCAAAATTGAGTTTAATTTTCGAATTTTAAAATTAGAGTTTATAACCCGTATGAATGTTCTTAATTGAAATTTAGGGGTTTCAGTTCTAAGGGTTATTAGATGTTTTGGTTGATTGCATCGTGTTCCTTGTTGAATTTGCAATCGATTCATGTATATTACAACAGCTGACGATTCGTGGTTTGCTCAAATCGAAGCAAACAAGTTCACCGGAAACCGGCGAACTTCTCGGCCATTTTCCGGCCAGTTCTGGGGTTATTAAGATGAATTAATTATTGGGTTGTGTTCCTTGTGAGTTGTAGATATGATCTAGAGGTGGTGGTGGTGTGAGGATGTCGGAGACGAGTTCTCCGGCGAACCCCGATCGTTTTCCGGCGAGGGGTGGTAAAAATTGCAGTTTGGTCCTTATATTATTGAAAATGAAACAGTAAGGCCCTGAGGTTTCCAGAAGTTTCAAATTTAGGATTCTTGTTTATAAATATTTTAAAAATCATATTTTCTATTTAATTTAATTATAAAAATTTGTTTTTAATTATTAAAAATTCCAAAAATTAATATTTTAATTCCAAAAATTATTTCTACTTCAAAAATAATTCTGAATTAATTAGTTAATTAATTTTAGTTATTAATTAATTAGTTAATTGGTCAATTAATTCAAAAATTAATTAATTAATTGATTTAATTAATTATTAATTGATTTTAATTAATTATTTAATTAGATTTAATTATTTATTATTGATTTAAAAATTTCAAAAAATTGTTTCGAGCTTTAAAATATTATTCTAAATTATTTTCAAGGCTCGATAATTATTATAAAATTATTTTGAAGCCAGATTCGGCCAACCGAACCTTGTTTATTGTTTCAAAACTGGTTCAACGGCCCGTTTAAATTCTAAAAAATGATTTAAAATTCATAGTAAATATATGAAAAATCATTTTATCATCAAACCTTCTTTGAAAAGTATTTTCCATCAAATATCTTACATGTTATGTGTTATATGTGCATGGAATAATGTGTTAAATGCATATGTGTATGTTATATGACTGTTTTGATTGTATCTTTTAATCCGTAAATCGGATTTGGGTAAAACGAAGGGTAGATAAAAGTTTATATCAAATAGAAACATATGAGTTGAGTATTGATAGATACTTATGATATATTAACAGAAGAGGCCAGGCGTAGGAAAGGAAAGCAAGTAGTCGAGGAGTAAGAGATTGTGATTGGGAGTTAGTAAAGTATAGCGGTCTAATATCAGGCAAGTGTTCTGAACTTTCTCGAAATATATATTATGAATAGTTGATAGTTATGTTTTATATTGCAAGTGCTTTGAGGCACTGAACCCTAAACCTTGATTCCAGTTATTGATCTTTGAGATGTAAACCTTATTCATTCTGAACCATTGATTATTGAATCTCTGAATACGAACCACAGATATACGATACTACTCCACAAATACAAACAAACTAAATACCGAACACTGAATCTAGATTGCTTACATATTCAAACCATTGTACCTTATGCTTTGAAAGACCAAATCCTTATAATCTTGAAACTTTGATTCTTTTGTTATCCAATTCTTTCACCACCTGATAGCCATTCTTTGAAATTGCCATATTGTTTCCTTGTGAAGATTGAAACACTCCCATGATTGGAAATCTAATATTATTTATGATTCTGTTTATTGCTTTACATTGTTTGTTCTGTTATTGTGATAGAGTTGGATTGTTTTATAAAATTGTGGACCAGATTCGTGGTCAGACCATATTGGTGGTCAAGTTAGGCCAATGTGTGCCTTGGATTTTTTAATTAGAGCAGAGCCGTGTGCCTTGCTTGGGGTTAGTGCGTGACTGATCAGCAGCCTAACCTTGGTTTTTAAAATGAAAATATAATATCAAATTCTAATTATCATTCATTGTTCATTCGATACCTTAACTTATTTCACTTGATCATTATTCTCAGTCTTGTCAATGTGACTTATTGAGCTAGTTAGCTCATTTATGCGATGTTGTTTATGTTCTTTTCCAGTTAAGAAGGAGCCTGTTGGTAGCGAGGATCCCCAATCCAGTGCGAGAGCTAGGGGTCCAGGTTAATCGAGTTAAGTTAGCTGACAGCTTTTGAGCTAGTTTAAGTTTGTAAAGTTTGTAATAATGTTTAATATTCAGTTGTAAGTTTGAATAATTGGGATTTGGTCGTTTGTAATATAAGTGTGTGTGTGTGGCTTGTGTGCATACTTTAACCTGTTGCGGTCTGTGGTAGTTGGTAACTAGGATCATTGCATATTATTATTATCTTTATTATTGTTATAAGCAGGTTATAAATATGGTATGTGTGTGTGGACCCCAAACTTCTGACCCGGGTTTGGAGGGCACCGCAAGTAGTGCCTTCAAATTATGAGGGCAAACACTATGGCTGCTAACTCTAGATCATGTGTTAGGTACCTGATCTCATATTCCTTTAACTTCCGAGAGGCATACGCAATAACATTTCTGTGCTTCATAAGCACACATCCTAGTCCTTTGTGCGAGGAATCGTTGTATATCACAAACTCTCCATTTCCATCGGGAAGAGTGAGCACTGGAGCTGACACCAGCCTCCTTTTTAGTTCCTGAAAGCTTTCCTCACATTTTTCTGTCCATATGAACTTTTCCATTTTGCGGGTAAGTCTAGTCAATGGGCCGACTATCTTGGCAAAGTCTTGCACGAATCTTCGGTAATATACTGCTAAACCCACAAAACTCCTAACCTCGATTGGGGGAGTCGGTCTTTCCCAATTGGATACTGCCTCTATCTTGGAGGGGTTGACTAAAAATCCTTTGTTACTCACCACATGTACTAAGAACTGAACTTCCTTTAACCAAAACTCGCATTTTGAGAATTTGGCATATAATTTCTCATTCCTTAAGATTTCTAAGACTATCCTTAAATGTTCTGCATGTTCTTGCTCTGTCCTTGAGTAGATTAGAATATCATCTATAAAAACTATCACACATATATCTAGGTACTTTTTGAACACTCTATTCATCAAATCTATAAAGGCTGCGGGTGCATTGTTTAGCCCAAACGACATAACTAAAAACTCATAGTGTCCATACCTAGTGCGAAAAGTTTCCTTGGGTATATCCTGAGGTTTGATTTTCAACTGGTGATATCCTATTGTCAAATCTATTTTGGAAAAGTGTACAGCACCCTTGAGTTGGTCGAATAGGTCATCAATCCTAGGGAGATGGTACCTATTCTTGATAGTCAGCTTATGGAACTCTCGGTAGTCTATGCATAATCTCATACTGTCATCTTTTTTCTTTACGAACAATACTGGCACTCCCCATGGAGACACACTGGGTCTTATCATCCCGTTATCGAATAACTCTTGTAGTTGAGAAGCTAGTTCCTTCATCTCAACTAGGGCTAGCCTATAAGGGGCCTTGGACACTGGTACCATCCTTGTTGCTAGTTCTATAGAAAATTCTATTTCTCTGTCAGGTGGCAATCCTGGTAAGTTCTCTAGAAACACATCCTCGAATTTATTTATTACGGGTATGTCCTGTATGTTGGGAACTTCCTTCTTAGTAACCAACACATAATCTAAGCAGGCCTCGTTACCTATCTCTAACAATATCTTCGCCTGAAGTATGGTCATAAATTTTTGGGTCTGTCGCTGACCTTTGAACACTATCTCCTTTCCATTTTGCACTCGTATTTTTACACTCTTTCACTCATAATCTATTTATGCTCCATTACTGGATAACCAATCCATTCCTAGGATTATATCGAATTCTCCTAACGCAAATGGGATTAAGTAAACCTCAAAGACTTTCCCTTCTAATTTCAACTTGCATTTATGGTGTACTTGATTTACAGAAATTATTTCTCTATTTGCTATTTCCACTTGTAATACTTCACGTAAGGGTATGGCGTTAAGTTTTAACTTCTTGGCAAAATCTTGAGATATAAAAGACTTGGTTGCTCCAGAATCAAATAGGATATTTACATGTTCGGAATTTAACCAAAGGGTACATGCTATCACGTCAGTGTTCCGGACAGCTTCTTGAACGGTCATGTTGAAAGTCCCAGCAGTTGGGGGCCAGTTAGATGCAGCTCTGCTCATCCCCAAGGCTGGAGGCTTTAATGTCGGGCAATATTTCCTCATGTGCCCTAGCTTCCCACATTGGAAACACGTCACGTTGAGTCGAGGGCAGTTGGGGGCAAGGTGTAATATCTGGGATATATCGTGTAATTATTTTTGCTAATAAATAAATATTTTGTATGTTCAGTATTTATTCTGTGAATTATTTGTTAAATGGTATATGTGTTTAGATGTTTAAAAATAATATAAATTGAGTATTTTAATTTTTATATGTCCAAAATAAAATATAGATAATTTTTATATCTTCCTATTTATTTTTAAGATGATTTATGATTTTATAGGAAATTTATGGATTTAATAAATTCTTTTTCCAAGTATTTATAAACTATTTTATATAATCGGGAACCAGCCGACATCACCCGTTTTTACGTTTTTATAACCCGAAACTCTTCCGAAAAAGCCTTCTTATCCTAATTGTAATATTCCGAGCATTTTCCATGTTTCGACTTTTTCAATCCGGCGTACGGTTTGTCCAGTGCGGGTCCCAGCATAATATTTTCGATACAATATTCGTTTCGGTAAATCAATAAAACTCGTATTTTTGATAAACGGGATCTTTTTATTAAACTATTATAATTATCACCTCGTAATATGTGTAACCAGATGCTGAGACCAAGATCGCAGTACAAATTGTACATATTTGGATAATTATCCTGAAAATCGGTACCGTTTGGATCTGTTTTTATAAATAAACGTACTATTCTATATCCGGAATCATCCAACGGGATAATAATTTTCCGTCAGTTTAAATAGCCTTTACCGTAATTATTTCCGTACCGAAAATCATTTGCAAACCAGTAAAATCTTTATAAAACAGTGAAAATACTATATTCATATTTCGCTCTTCATAATCAAACTCAAATCCGGAGGCGTTATCGATATCCGATTTTGGCGTTCATCTAGAATCCAAATCTTTCATCAATTTTAATACAGAAACATCAGGTGATTTTCTATTTAATGGTTTTAATTCGAATATCTTGATAATTATATTATGAATTTTTGTTCGAGCTATTTTTTGTATGATTTGATGCGTGCATGTTGTAGAGTTTTTTATGCTGATCATTTTGGTATATTATACTTCAAATTTGGAATTCTATAACGTGTCCAATTTGTGGTTTGATTATCGAATTATTGAATTAGGGTTTTCTTTGTTTGAATGTTTTCAATTCGATTTGGGGTTTTCTGTATCTGGGGTTATCTATTAATTTTGATGATTGATATATGTTCCTGGTTGAATATGGAATCGATTCGTATATAGCATAACAACTAACGATTCCCAGAAGTCTTTAAATCGAGCTTCGCCAGAGTTCTTCGCATTTCTGGACGGTTTTTGGCCGAAAATTCGACTAGGCAATTGTTGATGATGGATTGTTGTTTGACTGTGTTTCTGGAAGCAATTAGAGTTGTTTTGCATCAAAGAATAGATCAAATCGAGGTGATTTGGAGCCTAATTGAGGTCACCGGAATCCGGGAGGGGTCTCCGGAATCTGGGTTCATCCGGTGTTCTTCCCGACTCGGCAACCCGGATTCTGACCCGGTACCTGACCCGGTTTTGATCCGATTTTTGCCTAAATAAACTCTGCAATGTTGTTTTTGCAAATTAGTCCCTGGAAGTTTCAGAAGTTTTCAAAAATAGGATTTCTGTTTCAAAAATTTTTTAAATCAGATTTCTTTTATAAATTCATTTCCAAAATTGATTTTTATTTTCAAAAATTCAAAAAATTATTTATTTTCATTCCAAAATTCGTTTTCAAATCTAAAAATAAATCTAAATTACTTAGTTAATTAATTTTAATTTATAATTAATTGATTAATTAATCAATTAATTTAAATATTAATTGATTAATTAGTTTATTATTTATTAATTAATTTTAATTATTTATTTAATTAGATTTATTTATTTATTAATGATTTAAAAAATTCTGAAAAATAGTTTCGACCTTTAAAATATTATTTTAAATTGTTTTCAAGGCTCGATAATAATTATAAAATTATTTTGAAACCGGATTTGGCTAACCGAACCCTGTTTATTTTTTCAAAAATGGTTCGACGGCCCGTTTAAATCCGAAAAATGTTTTAAAAATCATATTAAATACCCGAATGACTGTTTATGACTCGAGTCCTCTTTACAAATGAAATTTTATTGATTGTTTGACGTGCTATGTGTTATATGTGACTTGTTTGTGTGATTATCGGTCTATGTGATCAGTATTTACTTGTTTTTATCATAACTTTCAATCCGTTAATCGGATTTGGGTAAAACAAAGGGTAGATATAAGTATATACCAAATAGAATCGTATGAGTTGAGTATTGATAGATACTTATGATATGTGAGCAGAAGAGGCAAGGAGTAGGAAAGGGAAGCAAATAGTCGAGAAATAGGAGATTGTGATTAGAAGTTAGTGAAGTATAGCAAGTTAATATCAGGCAAGTGTTCTGAACCTTCTCGAGATATTTTATAGATAATTGATAATCCTATTTTATATTGTAAGTGCTTTGAAGCACTGAACCCTAAACCTTGATTCTAGTTACTGATTTTTAAGCCGTAAACCTTATTCTTTCTAAACCATTGATTGTTGATTACCCAAATACAAACCACTGAGATACGATACTACTACACAAATACACACAAACTAAATACCAAACAATGAACTAAGATTACTTATGTACTCAAACCGTTGTACCTTATGCATTGAAAGATCAAATCCTTGTAACCCTGAAACTTTGATTCTTTTATTATCCATTTCTTTCACCAATTGATAGCCATACTTCCTTTGTGAAAATTGGAACCATCTCATTATTGGACATCCAATGTTGCTTATGATTCTGTTTATTGCTTTACAATGTTTATTCTGTTATCATGATAAAATTGGATTGTTTTATAAAATTGTGGACCAGATTTGTGGTCAGACCAGATTGGTGGTCAAGTTAGGCCAATGTGTGCCTTGGATCCAGTAATTAGAGCAGATCTGTGTGCCTTACTCAGGGGTTAGTGCGTGACTGATTAAGAGCCTAACCTTGGTTTTTAAAATGAAAATATAATATCCAATTCTAAATCATTATTCATTGTTCACTTGATACCTTAACTTCTTTTCACTTGATGATCATTATTCTCAGTCTTGTCAATGTGATTTGCTGAGCTAGTTAGCTCATTTGTACGATGTTGTTTATGTTCTTTTCCAGTTAAGAAGGAACATGTTGATAGCAAGGATCCCCAATCTAGTGCGAGAGCTAGGGTTTCCGGGTTGATCGAGTTAAGCTAGCTGACAGATTTTGGAATAGTATAAGTTTATGAAGTTTGTAATAATGTTTAATATTCAGTTATAAGTTTGAACAGTTGGGATTTGGGCGTTTGTAATATAAGTGTGTGGGTGTGGCTTGTGTGCATACTTTAACCTGTTACGGTCTGTGGTAGTTGATAAGTAGGGTCACTGCATATTACTATTATCTTTATTATTGTTATAAGCAGGTTATAAATAAGGTGTGTGTGTGGACCCCAAACTTCTGAACCGGGTATGGAGGGCGCCACATGTTTGGTATAAGAGCTATAGGTTATAAGTCACTAACACAAACCTAGGTTGACGGGAATGTATAGAGGGTTAGGATTAGAAGTAAGGAAATAGAAAGATAGAACATCGAGAGGTTGAGTGCGACGGTATAGCAGGTATTAGTATGATTCGTTTTGTGGTTAAAGATTCTTATTATTGCGATATGATTTCAAATAGTAGCGATGGCCAACTCTTTCATCCCCGTATCAGCTGATCACTCAGAGCCCTCAGTTGGAGGACCATGTTCAGATCCATATCCTTTTGTTCCACCAGTGTTGGTTATTTTACCTCCATCTGTGTTGCAGCCCGTACCACTGCAGGCTATTCCACCCCCAGGCATGAGGCCACCTATTAGAGGACCCCCACCTGCTGATTCAGATCTTACTGGTCACTCAGTTATAGGTGTACCTTTTCAGTTCTCTTCCTATCCTGTCCCATATCATCAGTTCGAGGCTTGCCTTATGGAGCAGCAATTTCTACGGGGTCAGATTCAGGAGTTATTACATATCATGCATACCAGAGAGGTTGGGAGTGGTGAGAGGTGACTCAGAGAGAGACTCTGGGTGTTTCGGAGATCAGCTACTGTGAGGATTGCTGAGGCTACTCATGAGGATATCACCCCTGATTTTCTTGTGGAGTGGGCTAAGTCGGTTCTAGAGGAGCTTGAGGAGATTGGAGGTCCAGGCTGGCCATGAGCCAGAGGCACAGAGATGGAGATGTTGATCAGTGCTGTTGTGGTTGTTTAGTATGTACAGTAGTGTGTAGTATGTATCAGTAGACTTTTGGGTTGTAATTATAGACTAGATCTGCTGACTAGTGAGTAGGTTTATTGTACCCTTTTTCTTTTACTTCCGAAGCGTCTTTATGTTTGTACTACCTAAAACTTTTGATCTATATATATCAGTACCTTTCCTTTCCAGCATTGTCATTTATATTACTACACTTGTTTTACTTTACTTTACTTATTGCACCAGTTATGCCTCATGTGATACCATGTACCCTACCCCCTTTTACTGTTTACAATCTGTAAAGAAGCATGCAATTTACTTACTTCGACTGTTACAACTATTTTCAAAAAGAGATATTTCTGTTTTACAAAACTTTTCTTTTATGCAAAGGATTTGATTTAAAATCTAAATAAGTTGTTTGATTCTTTACAGAAAATGCCTCCCAGAAGAAATACTCGCACCAACACCCAGAATGAAGAAACCAACAACAACAACAATGACCAAGACAATACCAACCAGAATGCAAACCCAGGACTCATAGACCCAGCAGTTGCCCAGATTCTTCAAATCTTAGCTCAAAAAATAGTTCACTTGACTCAACAACAACAAAGACAGACCAATCCCAGGTAACTTTCAAAACTTTCCAGGCGGTGAGCCCACCAGAATTCAAGGGTTTCTTAGATCCGATTGAAGTGAATGTTTGGTTAAAGGAAACAGAGAAGTCGTTTGCTTTAGTTAAAGTGAAGAAAGAACAGAAAGTTGAGTTTGCAAGTTATTATTTGAAGAATGAGGCCACCTATTGCTGGGAAACTGTGAAGACATTGGAAGGTACAGATGTTATTACTTGGGAGAGGTTCAAAGAATTGTATTTAGAATAATATTTTCCCCAGTTTATTCAGGATCAGATGGAGCTGAAGTTTTTAGAGCTAAAGCAAGGAAATATATCGGTAGCTGATTACGAGAGTAAGTTTGAAGAGTTATCAAGGTATGTGCCATCATATGTGGATATTGACAGAAAGAAGGCTAAGAGATCCAGCAAGGTCTGAAGTCATGGATCAGAGGGAAGGTAGCCATATTTGAATTGGATACCTATGCAGGAGTTGTACAGAAAGCTATGATTACAGAAACAGATAGCGAAATGTCACATAAAGAGAAGGAGAGTAAGAAGAGAAAGTTTGAAGGGAATGAAGGACAGTTACAACCAGGGAAGTTTCCAAATTTTAGGAAGGGCAAGTTTCAGCCAGGGAGAAATTTTAATTTCAAGAAGCAAAATGCAGGCAACGGAGGTCAAGGCAACCGTCCTGTCAATGTGAATCAGCCGAATCAGTTGAGGCTAACTTTTCCAGATTGCCAGGTATGTGGGAAGAAGCACGGAGGAGTTTGTAATAAGTTGAACATGGTTTGTTTCAAGTGTAATCAGAAAGGGCACTATTCGAGAGAGTGCCACAATCAGCCAGTGAGAGAGCCAGTTAACAAGGATCAGTCTACCCGGAATCCAGAAGTTAAGGTTCCAGCTATTAGATTTACATGCTTTAAATATGGGAAGCCAGGACATATAGCCAGGGATTGCAAGACACCATCCCCAGTCAGCAATGCATTGAGAATTATGGGATCTACTCCAGCGGTGAATGAGACTCCAAGGGTTAGAGTTTTTTTATGTCAGTAAAGGACGCTATCCAGGATACTGATGTCATGGCAGGCACACTTAATGTGAATTCTTTATGTGCTAAAGTGTTAATAGATTCGGGAGCAACCCGATCGTTTATTTCTCAAGATTTTGTTAGTAAGTTAAATTGTCCAGTTGAGTATTTAAATGAAATAATGACGATGGAATTAGCAAATCAAGAACGGGTATCTGTTAATCAAGTTTGTGGGAATTATAAAAATGAGATTTCTGGTAATAAGTTTTGTGTGAATTTGATACCATTTAAGCTTGGAGAGTTTGATGTTATCTTGGGAATGGATTGGTTATCTAAGCACGATGCCCAGATAGATTGTTGAAATAAGAAGGTAATAGTGAAGACGCCAGATGAAAGAATAGTAACATTTAAGGGCCAGAAACAAGCAAAGAAGTTCTTAACGATAATCCAAGCTAAAAAGTTACTACGACAAGGATGCGAGCATTTTGTTGCACATGTGATTGATAGAAGACAGGAGCCAGCAAAACTTGAAGATATTTCAGTAGTCAATGAATTTTAAGATGTATTTCGTGATGAGTTACCAGGACTTCCTCTAGACAGAGAAATTGAGTTTGCAATCGACTTAGCACCTGGAACGGAACCAATATCCAAGGCCCCATATAGAATGGCGCCCGTCGAGATGAAGGAACTAGCAACGCAATTACAACAGCTATTAGAGAAAGGAGTAATCAGACCCAGTGTATCCCTGTGGGGTGCACCGGTACTATTTGTCAAGAAGAAGGATGGAAGCATGAGATTGTGCATCGATTATCGGGAGCTCAACAAGCTTACAATCAAGAACAAGTATCCGATACCTAGAATTGATGATTTGTTTGACCAGTTGAAAGGAGCCAAGTACTTTTCCAAGATAGATTTGAGATCGGGATATCACCAACTAAAGATTAAGCCAGGAGATATACCAAAGACAGCTTTCAGAGCAAGGTATGGACATTATGAATTTCTAGTGATGTCTTTTGGATTAACTAATGCATCGGCAGCATTCATGGACTTGATGAACAGAATTTTCAAGGAATACTTGGACAAGTTTGTTATTGTGTTTATAGATGATATTTTGATTTATTCAAAGACAGAAGAATATCATGCAGAACATTTGAGGATAGCTTTGGAAATTTTGAGGAAGAAACAGTTATATGCTAAATTCTCGAAGTGTGAGTTTTGGTTACAGGAAGTTCAGTTCTTAGGACACATAGTCAGTAATGAAGGGATCAAAGTTGACCCAGCGAAGATTGAAGCAATTACAAATTGGGAAAGACCGAGAACACCGACTGAGGTAAGAAGTTTCTTGGGATTAGCAGGATATTATCGCCGATTTGTTCAAAATTTCTCAAGGATTGCGACACCACTGACAAAGCTTACACGAAAGAATGAAAAGTTTATATGGAATGATAAATATGAAGAAAGTTTTTAGAAATTGAAGCGAAGATTAATTACAGCACCTATTTTGTCACTTCCAGTTGACCAAGGGAATTTCGTAATCTATAGTGATGCTTCTCATAAAGGACTAGGATATGTTCTAATGCAGCACGACAAAGTTATTGCGTATGCGTCAAGGAAATTGAAACCACACAAACAAAAATATCCTACCCATGATTTGGAGCTAGTAGCCATAGTATTTGCTTTGAAGATTTGGAGACATTATCTATATGGAGAAAAATGCGAGATTTATACGGATCACAAGAGCTTGAAGTACATATTCACACAGAAGGAGCTTAATATGAGACAGAGAAGATGGTTAGAGTTGATTAAGGATTACAACTGCACGATTAACTATCATCCTAGTAAAGAAAATGTAGTGGCGGACGTGTTAAGTCGGAAAGAATAGTTGAATGTGTTGTTAGTACCCGAAGAAATACACAAGGAATTTCAGAAACTGGAATTGGAAACCAGAGTTTGCAAGCCTGATGAAGCGAAAGTGTATAGTATGACTTTCCAGCCGGAGTTGTTAGAGAAGATAAGGAAGTGTCAAGAGGAGATAATGGATCAGGACATTAATCATTTGGTAAGTGAGGAATTGTGCACGCAAAAGGACGATCAAGGTATTCTTAGATTTTCTTCTAGAATTTGGATTCCACCAGTAACGGAGTTGAAGAATGAAATTTTACAAGAAGCTCATAATTCAAGGTATTCAATCCATCCAGGGAGTACCAAGATGTACATAAATTTAAAGGAAAATTATTGGTGGCCAGATATGAAAAGGGAGATTGCAGAATGGGTTAGTAGATGTTATACATGTCAAAGAGTTAAAGCAGAGCATCAGAGACCAAGTGGATTGTTACAGCCATTAGAGATTCCGGAGTGGAAGTGGGAACACATTGCCATGGATTTCATAGTCGGATTACCAAGAACAAAAGCTAATCATGATACCATTTGGGTTATAGTGGAAAGACTTACCAAGTCAGCTCATTTTCTGCCTATAAATGAAAGATTTTCACTAGACAAGTTAGTCCATATGTACTTGAAAGAAATTATAGTTCGTCATGGAGTTCCTGTGTCTATTGTATCAGATCGAGATCCGAGGTTTAATTCAAGATTTTGGAAAAGTTTTCAAGAATGTTTGGGAACGAGATTGAATATGAGTATGGCTTACCATCCACAGATGGACGGCCAGAGTGAAAGAATCCAGACAATCGAAGACATGTTACGTGTTTGTGCTATTGACTTCAAAGGAAGTTGGGATGAGCATTTACCCTTGGTAGAATTTGCTTACAACAACAATTATCATGCCAGTATTGGGATGCCACCCTATAAAGCTCTTTATGGACGCAAATGTCGATCTCCCGTATATTGGGACGAAGTAGGAGAACGTAAAATACTTGGACCTGAATTGGTGCAACAGACGAAGGAAGTTGTTGAAGTTATCCAGAAGAGATTGATAGCAGCACAAGACCGCCAAAGGAAGTATGCAGATCAATCAAGGAAAGATATAGAATTCGAAGAGGGAAATCTGGTATTGTTAAAAGTATCACCGTGGAAGGGATTAACGAGATTTGGGAAGAAAGGAAAACCGAGCCCTAGATATGTTGGACCTTTTGAGATTCTAAAGTGTGTTGGCAAAGTAGCTTACGAGTTGGCGTTACCCCCGCACATGGAGCACATTCACAATGTTTTCACGTATCGATGCTTAAGAAGTATAATCCAGACTCCAGGCATGTAGTCGAATACGAGCCAATAGAACTTCAAGCAGATTTGTCATATGTAGAGAGTCCAATATAGATTCTAGAAGAAAGAGAGAAAGTGTTAAGAAATAAAGTAGTAAAGTTAGTAAGAGTACTGTGAAGAAACCCGAAGGTTAAAGAATCAACCTAGGAGTTAGAAAGTGATATGAAAGAAAAATACCCTCATCTATTTTCTTAGGAGATTCTGAGGACAGAATCCTTTTAAGGGGGAAGGATGTAATATCTGGGATATATCGTGTAATTATTTTTACTAATAAATAAATATTATGTATGTTCAGTATTTATTCTGTAAATTATTTGTTAAGTGGTATATGTGTTTGGATGTTTAAAAATAATATTAATTGAGTATTTTAATTTTAATACGTCCAAAATAAAATATAGATAATTGTTATATCTTCTTATTTATTTTTATGATGATTTATGATTTTATAGGAAATTTATGGATTTAATAAATTCTTTTTCCGAGTATTTAAAAACTATTTTATATAATCGGGAACCAGCCGATCTCACCCGTTTTTACGTTTTTATAACCCGAAAACTCCTTCCTAACCTAATTGCAATATTCCGAGCATTTTCCGTGTTTTGACTTTTTCGATCCGGCGTACGGTTTGTCCTGTGCGGGTCCCGACGCAATATTTTCGATACAAAATTTGTTTCGGTATATCAATAAAACTCACATTTTTGATAAACAGGATCTTTTTATTAAACTATTATAATTATCACCTAGTAATACGTGTAGCCATGCGCTGAGACCAAGACCGCAGTATAAATTGTACATATTTGGATAATTATCCCGAAAACCGGTACCGTTTGGATCTGTTTTTATAAATAAATGTACTATTTTATATCCGGAATGATCCAACGGGATACTAATTTTCCGTAAGTATAAATAGCCTTTACCGTAATTATTTCCGTACCAAAAATCATTTGCAAACCAGTAAAATCTTATAAAACAGAGAAAATACTATATTCATATTCCGTTCTTCATAATCAAACTCAAATCCGGAGGCGTTATCGATATCCGATTTTGGCGTACATATACTCAAAACGAAGCTACTGAAATCTAGAATCCAAATCTTTCATCAATTTCAATCCAGAAACATCATGTGATTTTCTATTTAATGGTTTTAATTCGAATTTCATGATAATTAAATTATGAATTTTTATTCGAGCTATTGTTTGTATGATTTGATGCTTGCATGTTGTAGAGTTTTTGATGCTGATCATTTTGGTATATTATCCTTCAAATTTGGAATTCTATAACGTGTCCAATTTGTGGTTTGATTATCGAATTATTGAATTAGGGTTTTCTTGGTATGAATGTTTTCAATTCGATTTGGGGTTTTCTGTATCTGGGGTTATCTGTTAAATTTGATGATTGATATGTGTTCCTGGTTGAATATGGAATCGATTCGTATATAGCATAGCAACTGACGATTCCCAGAAGTCTGTAAATCGAGCTCGCCGGAGTTCTTTGCATTTCTGGCCGGGTTTTGGCCGAAAATTCGACTGGGCAATTGTTGATGATGGATTGTTGTTTGATTGTGTTTCTGGAAGCAATTAGAGTTGTTTTGCATCCAAGAATAGATCAAATGGAGTTGATTTGGACCCTAATTGAGGTCACCGGAATCCGGGAGGGGTCGCAGGAATCTGGGGTCATCCGGTGTTCTTCCCGACCCGGCAACCCGGATTCTGACCCGGTCCATGACCCGGTTTTGATCCGATTTTTGCCTAAATAAACTCTGAAATGCTGTTTTTGCAAATTAGTCCCTGGAAGTTTCAGAAGTTTTCAAAAATAGGATTTCTATTTCAAAAAAATTTAAAAATCAGATTTAGCCAACCGGACCCTGTTTATTGTTTCAAAAATGGTTCAACGACCCGTTTAAATTCCGAAAAATGTTTTAAAAATCATATTAAATACCCGAACGATTGTTTATGACTCGAGACCTCTTTACAAATGAAATTTTATTGATTGTTTGATGTGCTATGTGTTATATGTGACTTGTTTGTGTGACTATCGGTCTATGTGATCAGTATTTACTTGTTTTTATCATAACTTTTAATCCGTTAATCGGATTTGGGTAAAACGAAGGGTAGATATAAGTATATATCAAATAGAATCGTATGAGTTGAGTATTGATAGATACTTATAATATATGAGCAGAAGAGGTAAGGAGTAGGAAAGGGAAGCATATAGTCGAGGAATAGGAGATTGTGATTGGAAGTTAGTAAAGTATAGCAAGCTAATATCAGGCAAGTGTTCTGAACCTTCTCGAGATATTTTATAGATAATTGATAATCCTATTTTATATTGCAAGTGCTTTGAAGCACTGAACCCTAAACCTTGATTCCAATTACTAATCTTTAAGTCGTAAAACTTATTCTTTCTAAACCATTATTGTTGATTACCCAAATACAAACCACTGAGATACGATACTACTACACAAATACACACAAACTAAATACCAAACACTAAACCAAGATTGCTTATGTACTCAAACCGTTGTACCTTATGCATTGAAAGATCAAATCCTTGTAACCCTGAAACTTTGATTCTTTTGTTATCCATTTCTTTCACCAATTGATAGCCATACTTCCTTTGTGAAAATTGAAACCATCTCATTATTGGACATCCAATGTTGCCTATGATTCTGTTTATTGCTTTACATTTTTTATTCTGTTATCATGATAGAATTGGATTGTTTTATAAAATTGTGGACCAGATTCGTGGTCAGACCAGATTGGTGGTCAAGTTAGGCCAATGTGTGCCTTGGATCCAGTAATGAGAGCAGAGCTGTGTGCCTTGCTCGGGGTTAGTGCGTGACTAATCAGCAGCCTAAATGAAAATATAATATCCAATTCTAAATCATTATTCATTGTTCACTTGATACCTTAACTCATTTTACTTGATGATCATTATTTTCAGTCTTTTCAATGTGACTTGTTGAGCTAGTTAGCTCATTTGTGCGATGTTGTTTATGTTCTTTTCCAGTTAAGAAGGAACATATTGGTAGCGAGGATCCCCAATCCAGTATGAGAGTTAGGGGTCTAGGTTGATCGAGTTAAGCTAGCAGACAACTTTTGGAATAGTTTAAAATTATGAAGTTTGTTATAATGTTTAATATTCAGTAATAAGTTTGAATAGTTGGGATTTGGGCTTTTATAATATAAGTGTTTGTGTATGGCTTGTGTGCATACTTTAACCTGTTGCGGTCTGTGGTAGTTGGTAAGTAGGGTCACTGCATATTTTTATTATCTTTATTATTATTATAAGCAGGTTATAAATAAGGTGTGTGTGTGTGGACCCCAAACTTCTGACCCGGGCTTGGAGGGCACCACACAAGGTGTCCGGGTTGGTCGCACCTGTAGCATTTCAGAGGGTCTCTCTCCTGGTTACACACTCCAAGGTGTCTTTTTCCACATGTTAGACATTCTGGTATTGGGTCGCGGGGTTGGCTATGAAACGTTGCCTTAGATTGTCCGTCGCCCTGACTAACACTCTCACTTGGGGCCTTTCTAAATCCGGGGCCTCTCGCTGGTTGGGACACCACTCCCCTGACAAACCTGCTTGGAAGGCTCCTGTTTCTAGTTCCTCCTCCTCTACCTTGACTTCCTATCTTCCTTTTCATATTTTCCTTTTCCTTCAAACTTTGTTCACTACCAGCTTCAACAATCGAGGCTTTCTACACTAAGGTGGCATAATACGTCAGCTCTAGTATTGCCACTCAGTTCTGGATCCACTATTTCAGACCAAGTTGAAACCTTCGTGCTTTCTTCTCCTCGGTATTCACAAACTCAGGCATAAATCGTGATAACTCTGTAAACTTGGCCTCACACTCCGCCACAATCATCTTATCTTATTTCAGCTCTAGAAACTTAATCTCAATCTGAGTTTCCATAAATCTAGGGAAATACTTGTCTAAGAACAATCGGGTAAATCTATCCCATGGAATCACAACATCAGTCTCGAGGTTTCGTTTGGACTCCCACCAGTAGTTAGCCTCCCCTTTCAGCATGTAAGAGGCAAAAATGGTCTTGTGTCATTCTTCCACACCTAGTATTTCGAAAGATTTTTCTATTTCCTTGAGCCAGGCCCGTGCCTCAATGGGGATGGCATATCCTAGAACTCTGGGGGTTTGAGGGATTTGAATTCCCTGAAGGAAGTGGTTACAGTCTGTTGGGCAATATGCGGATGTGGTGGAATGGGATGTTGGTTCAGATTTTCCCTTAAAGTTCCATAAACTCATTCATGGGGTTCCCTCCCTGATGGGTATCATCAGCCTCTTCTTCGACATACTCTTCCTCATCATACTCATTATAGTCCAGGTCTTCTTCACTTTCTCATTTATTATGTGGTCAGGTCCATTATGTTATTGGTTAACTGATTCTACGGGCTGTGCCCTGGTTCCTCTTCTACGGGGTGACATCATTCTGATAATGGAAATATGTCAATACAATTACAATAAAAATTATATTTAGGTTAATTTATTCATAGGTAAGCACGTCATTTATTATCTAGCATGTTTTTAACAAGTGCAATAATATGAAAATCAATTTCTTAATAACAGCTAGATATATACCATAGGGTCTCCTAGATTATATCTTAGGGACAAAACAACTATCTGAGTTCATACATGACCTGAATATAATACATTACCACTTGTCCTGAATCCTGAAATATAAATACATATATCGGGTACCCTGATAGGCTAGAAATGCTATCTACTATTAGTTATCCTAACAAAATTGGTGACAAGTCACTCAGCCCATTACAAGCACTACTAGAAAAAAGACCTTAGACATCGGTTAAAAACCGATGTCTATGTAAAATATGTATGATGTCTTTGCGACTGATGTTAAATATATTTTCTCATAGACATCGGTTAAAAACCGATGTCTATGTAATATTACACATCGTTTCTGGAAAATTTCTGATGTCTAATTCACATTCTTGTTATATAATTGTGTAATGTCAAGTTCAGATATGTAATATTAGGATGATTAGGCCTATTTAAAACTATAACACACAAGCAATATTTATAAATTAACATCGATTAAAAAAAAATTAATGTCTCTATCTTCTTAGACATCGGTCGTTGATAAAAAACCGATGTCTCTATCTTATTAGACATCGATTATTTTCTAAGTACCCGATGTCAATGTTGACAATAGACATCGGTTGTTTTCTAAAAAACCGATGTTAATATGATAAATAGACATCGGGTGTTTATTTTTAAATCGATGTTATTACCCTGTTTTCATGTGCTAATATTCCTTTATTAACATCGAATATTTTGTTTTAACTAATGTCTTTGTGATTGTAAGACATTGTTTTAATATGTGTAAACTGATGTGTATTTATGATTTTTAAGATCAGTTTTAAAAACTGGAAACAACCCTCCTGTAATAAGTTTTACAATGCATATACATGAATCGAGTAAAGTAATCTTCTACAATAGATTGATACAAAAATCCCTCCTGCAATAAATTTTATAATGCATGTACATGAATATCTCTAGCCGTAATTACATTTACTCAAGTAAATATTAACAAGTTTATATGAATTACATTTGGTCAGATGAATAATACAAGAGCTACTACATAGTTTCTATCAGACTACTACTACTATACTTTGTTAGATCATTGTATATGTCCTTGCATTTGTAGATATTCTTTCCAAGTGATTTAAGGAACTCGTTAGACATACCAAGAGTGCACTTGAGCTCGAATTTATACAAACCCACCCCACCTGTTAAGGTTACAGAATTGAAGGAAACTCAAACCCACCCCACCTCCAAAACATGATTGGAAGATTGACCATCAACATTTCTAGATTGCAGAAAATGAATCTTAAATACATCACCATTACTCTTTTCTGTAATTTGAACCTACCAATATAGGGGAAAGAATAGACAATACAATGCATCAAAGATTGGCGATGGGATAGAAGCGAATACTGCCTCAAACTTTCCTGCAGGATCATTGTCAAAGCGCTTGACAAGTTATTAAAAAACTGCACATAAAAAACAAAACCTATAAATTTTGACATAAACAAAGAAGCTTACCTAGGATGGAAAAGAAGATCATAAAGCATGCAGATATATGTACAACTCTTCGACTGCCCACCCGAGTTAATGCTAAAGGACCATTATTCTCGCTGTAGACAAAACAAGCATTGACTAATAAATATATGGTGCCCATGTTCAATCTTTATAAACATGGTCATCCAGGAAAAAGGTTGTCAAGTTGTGAGGCATCTTACATAGATACTGAAGATCCATTTCCAGTCCCCAAAATTATAAAGCTTTCAGTACTAAGATTATCAAATAGTAATCCGGATATCATACATATCCTTCAAAGGTTTTGTTTTTTTAAAAGGAGCCTTGTGGTCAATAAGTGTGTTTTTCCTAGGTCCAACTTAAGTCAGCTATCTGGTTTACATTGAGGATGTATTGTCTGGTACATTGCACCACAGAAAGTGACACACAATTACATGCTATATCATGTTTGGTCGTAAAGCTCACATATATGTTCACCTCTTTAAGTAAACCAGGATACTCGTTGCGGAACTCTTACATCATTATTCTTCATTTTAAGTATGCTTGTAGATCTTTGCTCTATTTATATGTGCATAGGTGGAGACTTGAGGACATAAATTCTACAAGGAAATGATCTAAGCAAAGGAATTTCAGTAAAATTTGAAATCATAAGGTCGACAAATTACCTGCCAACCCACACCACGGCTAAGAATAGAAGGGGTCAAGTGAGTCGCACTTGCATATCGTGCTACTGCAATAAAGCCACCAGTGGACTGCAGATAACAATTAAAAGGATATTGAAGTCAGTAACACTGAATTTAAGTACTTATGTGGGGTGGAGGCAGCATGCTTCAAGAATCTGCTTATACCTTTCTCTGTCCATCTCCTCACCAAATAGTACATTCTCTTCTATAGTTCCACTCTGTATCCAAGGTGTCTGGGCAACATAGGCCTTATTTCCACTCATCTCGATGACACCGGAAAATATGTTATTCCGGTATAGAAGTTCTTGAACAAGCTGTCCTTTTAGGAAATTAATATCTTCCCCTGGTTTATCATAGTGAACATCCCTAGTTTCTTCAGAACTTCTATTATTCTTTATTTTCATGTCCACATTGATATTCATATCTTTTGAGACTAACCCGGCTTCTATGGGGTCAATTACAGATAAAGCTTTCTCATGTGCAACCAGAAGTTCCATAAATTCACTCCCCAGCTTGAGTATTTCACCATATTTTCCAGATTGTGTAATACAACCATCTTTCATCACCTAATTAGAAATAAATTATACATAAAATTTACATTCATTTTTTTAAAAGAAGTTGGAGAAATTTAGCAAAAAAAAAGAGTTAGAGAATGAGATCCTGTCTCACAAGTATGACGTCTGCTGCAGGTAGAAACTCTACTTGATGAGTAACATATATCACTGTTTTTGACCCCAGAATCCCCTGTATGCACTCCTGCTAGTGTCACACATAACTTGTCAAATGATGTAATAAATACATTAATTGCTCAAAAAGTATAACATACAGTCACCAATAAAATATAAATTGATTCTCTGCTTCTGACCCCTGCTTAAATTGATTCCCCTCTCACCAATCACAGTTTGATTTCCATAGGAAAGAACTTCCAGATCTTTTTGGAGGCAGCATGCTTCAAGAATTTTCTTGTACCTTTCTTTGTCCATCTCCTCACCAAACAGTACATTCTCTTCTATAGTTCCACTCTGTATCCAAGGTGTCTGGGCCACATAGGCCTTAGTTCCACTCATCTCGATGACACCGGAAAATATGTTAGAAAAAATGATAATTTTCCGAAAAAAAATCAGACTAATGTACTATCAATATAGCACTGTCACAAATAATAGTTCAGCTATCACAAAATCTAATTAATAAAATTGATGAAAGCCCTTTTACAAAAAATGAGTTCTATGGACATCTAAATACAATTAGATATCTTACAACTCCACAAGAAAACACAGATTAAAGTATCTTACTCGATGGTATATCTCATGCATGTCATTAAGTTTCATTTTTTCATCATCGCATCCTTCACGATTAGGTCCTCTTCCAGTGTTGGAAGCCTGTTGAAATCAAAAGAGTAAATTTATCACATTGTACATTCAAAAATCATAAAATAAATCAAGAAAAACTAGTAAAAAACACCCGACAAAATCTTAAACATAAAAATTCAAAATAAGAACTTAAAATCCAAACACGCACAATAAAATCAAAGAAACACAAAATCGAATGTAAAAACATAATATTACTTAAAACTTTAAACCGACAAAAATCGGAAGATATCAACCAGAAAAAAACACATGCAAATATCAAACCTAATTGATATATTTAGGAAAACCTAAATATATATACACAAGAACACAATCTTAATTTATGTTCAAAAATATGCATATTTAAAACAACTCCAGAAAAAATAGAAAATTAGAGTACAAACCTTATGAAGCTCAGTGAATCTCAAAACCTGTTCAAAAAAGGAAAAAACCCATTAAAATTTATGAACAAACCTAATTGAACAAATTTAACCTAATCGAACATACAAACCTAAATGAACAAACATACCTGTTCAGAAATTAGGGTTTCTCGTAGATGGAGTTTGATTAATTGATGTTCTTCAATTTGGGGTTTAATTAAAACCCTATATACTTACTATAAACTAATATGGTGTGTGTGAGAGAGAGAGATGGAAGAGAGAGGGAGAGAAGCAGAGAGATGGAAGAGAGAGGGAAAGAGAACGAGAGAGAGCAGAGAGGGTGAGAGTGAGAGTGAGAGAGAGAAAAATAATTAGGGGGAAACGGGTTTTTTTATTAAGGGGGGAATATTTGGGTAATAAAGGGGGAAAGTTTTCGCGTGTTTTTTTAATTATTTTAAGTTAACCATCGACAACGGTTGTAAAATATAACCGATGTCTATAAAACAAAGACATCGATTACATAAAAAACCGATGTCTAATTAACGTTTTTCATTTTTGAAAAATAATTATAGACAACGGTTATTTTCTAGACCGATGTCTAAAATAAGCAGTAACATCGATTTTAAAATAACCGACGTCTAAATATAACTTTAACATCGGTCGTCTGAGCAACCGATGTCTAAGGACCGATGTCTATTGACAGAATTATAGTAGTGAAGGTCCATAAATAGTCATTGTCCTCTCAGTC
The DNA here is from genome assembly GCF_009905375.1 of Apium graveolens. Taxonomy (NCBI): domain Eukaryota; kingdom Viridiplantae; phylum Streptophyta; class Magnoliopsida; order Apiales; family Apiaceae; genus Apium; species Apium graveolens. The sequence continues at coordinate 61,434,660 of NC_133649.1, forward strand.
ACTGTCACTGCGCGTGAGGTCTCGAACCCTCCTCATCGCTCTTGCCAACATCAGCTCTGCATCAACTACTGGAATGTATCCTCCCATCGCTGTCATCCAAATCTGTACCCGGGTACGAAGCTCAATCCCATCAATCTCCCTACGCACTATGGACGGGGAAGCAGCTTTAAAGTCCCCTGGGCATCCTAGCCTGATGGCTCTCTCTACGGTCAGTGCATGTCGTAGCTCCACAATGTGGGTAGATGCCGCGGTGATCTCAGCGTTAAGCTGAGCCACTATCCAATCATGTATGACTACATGTATGGTCGTTGGGGGTGGTAGAGGTGAGTCTGGGTCACTAAAGGATATGTCATGAGCCTCGTAGGTCTGTACATCCATCTCATCATCCTCGTCATCATCAGTGTAGGGCAAAGGGCTCAGCATCCCTGGGTGTAGTGTAGGATGGTGAACAGTCGGGAGAGGGTACATCTCTATGTTTGTCCAGTCTACGCCATCACCCTGAGGTATCTCAACATCATCAGCTATGGGGGCAGGGAAAATAGTCTCCTCCTCCGGGGGATCCTCAGTAGAGTCATCATCTGAGTCATCAATGGGTGGGTCCTCTGGCTCGGGAGTAGGGTCATGCTCAGGGGCCATAACATCATCAACAAGGTCAACTTCCCCCATAGGCTCCACTGGTACCTGACACAATAGGCAAGGTGTTACTAACTTAGATTCAGAATTCCCTTGAGGGTAAAACTGTCAAGACTACCTATGTAGTCCGACGACGAACTCGACTTGAGCTCTAATTGATTATTTATTATCCTTATGTCTATGTATTTTACATCCTATCATTTCCAAGATTTGATAACCTAAGGCTCTGATACCATTTCTGTGGCGCCCCAAAATCCGGGGTCAGGGATCTAGGAGGCCACGCCATCTTGAATACTATATAATACTTATCTCGTTTCACAATATATAAATACTCACACCTTTACAACCCCAAACTTATCACACACACACTTATAGGTTATTGTCTTAAAAACGAACCATTCATTACTAGAGTATATCAATCCACAAAGTGATAATTATTACAACCTAAAAATAATTAAGTCTTAACGTGGAAATAACCTCTAAGTAAGGTTAGTCCGTCAGCCAAATATTCGTTTCTTATTTATTATCTTACATAAGTCATACTTGTAAATAAACTGGACCAAAAACAACTGAAAACCAATCCATCTTGTTCGATCTACCTGAGGTATAGTGTAACACCCCCAAATCCGGGGTCGGGGATTCGGGTTGTCACGAGTTCCATTTTCCTTATCAATACTTAATCTTAACAGTCAACCAACTACTGAGTACTGTGACCCCACAATATACACACGCACTGTAATATCCGGGATATATCGTGTAATTATTTTTGCTATTATATAATTATTATGTGTGTTCAGTATCTATTCTGTGAGCTAATTGTTAAGTGTTATCTGTACTTGAATATTCAAGAATAATATTAATTGAGTATTTTAATTTTTATATGTCCAAAATAAAATATAGATAATTGTCATATCTTCCTAATTATTTTTATGTTGGTTTATGGATTTATAAGAATCATATGAAATTTCTAAAATCTTTTCCCGGGTAATTAAAATCTATTTTATAAAAACGGGAACCAACCGACGTCAACCGTTGTTACGTTTTTGGAACCCAAAACTATTTCGAGAACTCCTTCCTAACCTAATTGTAATATTCCGAGCATTTTCCATGTTTCGACTTTTTCGATCCTGCGTACGGTTTGTCCTGCGCGGGTCCCGGCGTAACATTTTCGATACAATATTCGATTCGGTAAATCAATAAAACCCGTATTTTCGATAAATGGGAGCTTTTTATTAAACTATCACAATTATCACTTCGTAATACGTGTAACCAGGCACTGAGACCAAGACCGCAGTACAAATTGTACTGATTTGAATAATTATCCCGAAAACCGATACCGTTTGGATCAGTTTTTACAAATAAATGTACCGTTTTATATCCGGAATGATCCAACGGGATACTAATTTTCCGTAATTATAAATAGCCTTTTACCGTAATTTATTTCATATCAAAATCATTTGCAGACAGATAATTATATAATTTTCAGAGAAAAACCCTAATTTCCTAAAACTGTTCTAAGAATCAAACAAGCATTTGGAGGTGTTATTGAATTCGGTTTGGAAAGCTCGAGTAACCAATCTGAAGGTCTTGAAGAGCTCTACCAGATTCCGTAATCCATACACAGCAGAAATCAAGGTTATTTTTCTAAAAATTTATTTATTTTCGAATTTATTTTATTAAAAATATGAATTTTTGTTCGGATGATTGTTTGTATGATTTGATGAGTGCATGTTGTAGAGCTTGTTTTCCTGATGATTTTCATATGTCATACGTCTGATTTGGAGTTCAATAACATGTTCAAATTTGAGTTTGATTTTCGAATTTTAAAATTAGGGTTTATAACCCGTATGAATGTTCTGAATTGAAATTTGGGGGTTTCTTATTCTGTGATAGATTGATGTTGTGTTATAGTGGGTTGTGTTCTTTGTGAAATTTGCAATCTAGTCGTATAAGTTTCATGAACCAACGAGGTCTGTAGAGAAGGGAGTTGTGTTTTGAAGTTTTCCGATGTTCGCCGGAAACTGGGAAATTTCACGGCCAAATTCCGGCTAACTCAGGGATTGTTAGGTTGTTTTGATTGCATGGTTGTGTTCCTGGTAACCTGTAGATGTGATCTGGAGGTGTTGGTGGGGTGAGGACGCCGGGAACGTGTTCTCCGGCCATCCCCGACTTTTTCCGGCGACTAGACTGCAAAATTGTAGTTTGGTCCCTGTAGTATTGAAAACGATGCAGTTTGGTCCCTGTAGTTACCAGACTTTGCAAAAATTGGATTTCTGTTTTAAAAATGTTTAAAAATCATATTTCCGATTTATTTTTATTATAAAAATTCATTTTTAATTTCTGAAAATTCTAAAAATTATTACTTTAATTCTGAAAATTATTTTTAATTCACAAAGAAATCTAAATTAATTAGTTAATTAATTTCAGTTAAGTTCTAATTAATTAATTGGTCAATTAATTCGAAAATTAATTGATTAATTAATTTAATTAATTATTAATTGATTTTAATTAATTATTTAATTAGATTTAATTATTTAAAAATGATTTAAAAATTCTGAAAAGTAGTTTCGAGCTTTAAAATATTATTCTAAATTGTTTCCAAGGCTCGATAATTATTCTAAAATTATTTCGGAGCCAGAATTTGCCAACCGAACCCTGTTTATTAACCCGAAATTGATCCAACGACCCGTTTTAATTCCGAAAAATGTTTTAAAAATCATTTTAAATACCAGAAAGCCTATTTATGACCCGAGACTTCTTTATAAATAATATATCATTGATTATGTGATGTATTATGTGCTATATGTGACTTGTTAATTGACTATCGGTCTATATATTCGGTGTTTACTTGATTATTGCATAACTTTCAATCCGTTAATCGGATTTGGGTAAAATGAAGTGTAGATAAAAGTATGTGTTGAATAGAATTCCATGAGTAAATTATTGATAGATGCTTATGATATGTAAGCAGAAGAGGCAAGGCGTAGGAAAGGGAAACAGTTAGTTGAGGAGTAAGACGATTGTGATTGGAAGCGAGTGCAGTGTAGTAAGCTAATATCAGGCAAGTATTCCGAACTTTCTCGAAATATTGTAATACGTGATAGTCTGGTTGATATTGCAAGTGCTTTGAAGCACTGAAACCTAAACTCTGATTCCATTTATTGTTCTTGAGCCATAAAACTTATTCTTTCTAGACCATTGATTGTTGTATACCTAAACACAAATCTCAAGTATACGATATTACTCCACAAATACATGTAAACAAAATCCCAAACACTGAACTGAATTACTTGTACATTCAATCATTGTATTCTATGCTTTGAAAGCCCAAATCTTTGAAACCCTGAAATGTTGATTCCTTTGTTATCCAATTCTTTCATTACCCAGCATCCAAGCTTTTAAATTGCCTTATTGATCCTTACAAGGATTGAAACCCTTTCATTGTTAAACATTTATTGTTGTTAATGATTTCGGTTATTATTTATTATTGCATATTCTGTTATTATGTTAGAATTGGATTGTTTTTATAAAATTGTGGACCAGATTCATGGTCAGACCATATAATGGTCAAGTTAGGCCAATGTGTGCCTTGGATCCAGTAGTTAGAGCAATGCTGTGTGCCTTGCTCGGGGTTAGTGCGTGACTGATCAGCAGCCTAACCTTGGTTTTTAAATTAAAAGTATAATATCCAATTCTAAATCATAATCCAATGTTTACTTGATATCATAATCATATTCACCTGATGATCATTATTCTCAGTTTTATCATTGTGACTGGCTGAGCTAGTTAGCTCATTTGTGCGATGTTGTTTATATTCTTTCCAGTTAAAAAGGAACCAGTTGGTAGCGAGGATCCCCAGTCTAGCGCGAGAGCTAGGGGTTCAGGTTGAGAAAGCTGAGCTAGTAGGCTTCTTTTGGGATAATTTAAGTTTGTAAAAGTTTGTAATAATGTTTAATACTCAGTTTGAGTTTGAAATAGTTGGGATTTGAACGGTTTGTAATATATTAGTATGTTTGGCTTGTGTGCATACTTTAACCTGTTGCGGTCCATGGTGGTTGGTAAGTAGGGTCACTGCATATATTATTATTATCTTTATTATTATTATAAGCAGGTTATAATTAAGGTGTGTGTGTGGACCCCAAACTTCTGACCCGGGTTTGTAGGGCGCCACAGGTTTGGTATCAGAGCTACAGGTTATAAGTCACTGACACAAGCCTAGGTTGACGGGAATGGGTAGAGGGATAGGATTAGAAGTAAGGTATAAGATGATAGAACGTCGAGAGGTTGAGTGTTATGGTATACCCGGTATTAGTATAATTTGCGTCGTGGTACAAGATTCTTATATTACGATTTGATGTCAGATAGCAGAGATGGCCGACTCTTTTATTCCCGTATCAGCTGATCACTCAGAGCCTTCAGTTGGAGCACCAGCATCGGATCCACGTCCTGTTATTCCATCAGCATTGGCTATTCTACCTCCACCGGTGTTGCAGCCCGTACCATTGCAGGCTATTCCACCTCCAGGCATGAGGCCACCTGTCAGAGGACCCCCACCAGCTGATTCAGATTCCACTGGGCATTCAGTAGCGAGTGCCCCATTCCAGTCTACATTGCCCCCAGTTCTTTATTACCGGTATGAGGCTCTTCTATTGGAGCGTGATTCCTTGTTGGCTCAGATTAGAGAGTTACAGCATATCATCAGGACTACAGATGTTGATCGTGGTGTGAGGGAGCTTCGAGAGGAGATTCATGTGACACGGAGGGTTCTTGAGGCTAGGCTACATGGAGCTACACTACATGGCAGAGGCCCTGATGCACTGCTGGGCTGGGCTACTGAGGTGATGGAGGACTTTGAGAGGCTGGCAGGACCAGAGTTTCCTTGGAGCTAAGTTAGAGATTCTGAAATGGAGATGATGAGCAGTGTTGTTACGATTATGTAGTATGTACAGTAGTGTGTAGTGTGTATCAGTAGACTTTTGAGTTGTATTTATAGACTAGCGATGCTGACTAGTGAGTAGGTTGTTGTACCTTTTTTGCTTTTACTTTCGAAGCATCTTTACGCTTGTACTACCTAAAACTTTTGATCTATATATCAGTACCTTTTTCCTTTCCAACACTGTCATTTACTTTATTGCACCTGTTTTACTTTACCTTATTTATTGCACCAGTATACCCTGTGATACCATGTACCCTGTTTTCCATAACTGTTTATATTCTGTAAAGAAGCATGCAATTTACTTGGTTACAACTGTTTTCAAAAAGAGATATTCATATTTTACAAAACTTTTCTTTTATACAAAGATTTGATTCAAAAGCTAAATAAATTGATTGATTCTTTACAGAAAATGCCTCCCAGAAGAAATACCCGCACCAACACCCAGAATGAAGAAACCAATAACAACAACAATAACAACCAAGATGATACAAACCAGAATGTGAACCTAGGACCCATGGACCCAGCAATAGCCCAGATTTTTCAAATCTTGGCCCAACAAACAGTTCACCTGGCACAACAACAGTAGAGACAGACCAATCCCCAGGTAACTTTCAAAACTTTTAAGGCAGTAAACCCACCAGAATTCAAGGGTTCCTTAGAACCAATTGAAGCAAATGTGTGGTTAAAGGAAATAGAGAAGGCATTTGCCTTGGTAAAAGTGAAAGAGGAGCAGAAGGTTGAATTTGCAAGTTACTATCTGAAGAATGAGGCCACCTATTGGTGGGAGATGGTGAAGACATTGGAAAGCACAGATGTTATTACTTGGGAAAGGTTTAAGGAATTGTTTTTAGAAAAGTATTTTCCTCAGTTTGTTCAGGATCAAATGGAGCTGAAGTTTTTAGAATTAAAGCAAGGGAACATGTCGGTAACAGATTATGAGGGGAAGTTTGAGGAATTGTCAAGGTATGTGCCGTCGTATGTTGATACTGATAGAAAGAAAGCTAAGAGATTCCAGCAAGGCTTGAAGCTATGGATCAGAGGGAAGGTAGCTATTTTTGAATTGGATACCTATGCCGGGGTTGTACAGAAAGTTATGATCGCAGAGACAGAGAGTGAGATGTTCCAGAAAGATAAAGAAAGCAAGAAAAGGAAAGTTGAGGGAAATGAGGGTCAGTCACAAACAGGGAAGTTTCCAAATTTTAAGAAGAGCAAGTTTCAGCCAGGGAGAAATTTTAATTTCAGGAGACAAAATGCAGGAGACGGAGGCCAGGGCAATCGTCCAGCTAATGTGAATCAGCCAAATCAGTTGAGATTAACTTTTCCAGATTGTCAAGTATGTGGAAAGAAGCATGGAGGAGTGTGTAACAAGTTGAATGTGGTATGTTTTAAATGCAACCAGAAAGGGCCCTACTCGAGGGAGTGCCGAAATCAGCCAGCAAGAGAGCCAGCAAATAAGGATCAGCCTATCCGGAATCCAGCAGTGAAGGTTCCAGTCATTGGATTTACATGCTTTAAATGTGGGAAGCCAGGACATATGGCCAGGGATTGTAAGACACCAGCCCTAGTCAGTAATGCATTGAGGATTATGGGATCTACCCCAACAGTGAATGAGACTCCGAGGGCTAGAGTTTTTGACATGTCGGTGAAGGATGCGATCCAGGATACGGATGTCATGGCAGGTATGCTTAATGTAAATTATTTATGTGCCAAAGTGTTAATAGATTCAGGAGCAACTCGATCGTTTGTTTCACAAGATTTTGTTAGTAAGTTAAATTGTCCAGTTGGGTATTTAAATGAAATAATGACTGTGGAATTAGCAAATCAAGAACGTGTAACTGTTAACCAAGTTTGTGGGAATTGTGAGATTGAGATTTCTGGTAGTAAGTTTTGTGTATATTTGATACCGTTTAAGTTAGGAGAATTTGACGTTATATTAGGGATGGATTGGTTATCTAAGCATGATGCTCAGATAGATTGTCGAAATAAGAAAGTAATGGTAAAAATGCCAGACGAAAGAATAGTAACGTTCAAGGGACAGAAGCAGGTAAAGAAGTTCTTAACGATGATTCAAGCCAAGAAGTTACTACGACAAGGATGTGAGCATTTCGTAGCATATGTGATTGACAGAAGTCAGGAGCCAGCAAAACTTGAAATTATTCTAGTAGTGAATGAATTCTCAGACGTATTTCCCGACGAATTGTCAGGACTTCCTCCAGATAGAGAAATTGAATTTGCAATCGACTTAGCACCTGGAACCGAACCAGTATCCAAGGCCCCGTATAGAATGGCGCCCGTTGAGATGAAAGAGTTAGTAAAGCAATTACAAGAGCTGTTAGAGAAAGGAGTAATCAGACCCAGCATATCCCCGTGGGGTGCACCGGTATTATTTGTCAAGAAGAAAGATGGAAGCATGAGACTGTGCATCGACTATAGGGAGCTCAACAAGTTGACAATCAAGAATAAGTATCTGTTACCTAGAATTGATGATTTATTTGACCAATTGAAGGGAGCCAAGTATTTCTCCAAGATCGATTTAAGATCGGGATATCATCAACTGAAGATCAAACCAGAAGATATACCAAAGACAGCTTTCAGAACAAGGTATGGGCATTATGAATTTATAGTAATGTCTTTTGGATTGACCAACGCCCCAGCAGCGTTTATGGACCTGATGAATAGAATTTTTAAGGAATATTTGGACAAGTTCGTTATAGTATTTATAGACGATATTTTGATCTATTCAAAGACGGAGGAGGATCAAGCGAAACATTTAAGGACAACTTTGGAGATTTTAAGGAAAAAGAAGTTATATGCTAAATTGTCGAAGTGTGAGTTTTGGCTACAGGAAGTTCAGTTCTTAGGACACATAGTCAGAAATGAAGGGATCAAAGTGGACCCGGCAAAGATCGAGGCAATTATGAATTGGGAAAGACCGAGAACACCCACTGAGGTAAGAAGTTTCTTGGGATTGGCAGGATATTATCGACGATTCGTTCAGAATTTCTCAAGAATTGCAACACCATTGATAAAGCTTACACGAAAGAATGAAAAGTTTATATGGAATGACAAGTGCGAAGAAAGTTTTCAGGAATTGAAGCGGAGATTAATCACAGCACCTGTTTTGTCACTTCTAGACGATCAAGGGAATTTCGTAATTTATAGCGATGCTTCTTACAAAGGATTAGGATGTGTTCTTATGCAGCACGACAAGGTGATTGCGTATGCATCAAGGCAATTGAAACCACATGAACAGAAGTACCCTACTCATGATTTGGAGTTAGCAGCTATAGTTTTCGCTTTGAAGATTTGGAGACATTATTTGTATGGAGAAAAGTGTGAGATTTTTACGGATCACAAAAGTTTGAAATATATATTTACCTAGAAGGAACTTAATATGAGACAAAGGAGATGGTTAGAATTGATCAAGGATTATGATTGCTCGATTAATTATCATCCCGGTAAGGCGAACGTTGTAGCAGATGCGTTAAGTCGAAATGAAAGGTTAAATGTGTTATCCGTACCTGAAGAGATATATAAAGAATTTCAAAAATTAGAATTGGAGATTAGAATTTACAAGCCTGACGAAGCAAAAGTGTACAGTATGATTTTCCAACCGGAGTTATTGGAGAAAATAAAGAAATGCCAGAAAGAGGTAATGGATCAAGATATAAATAGTTTGGTAGGTGAGGAATTATGCACGCAACAAGATGATCATGGTATTCTTAGGTTTTCTTCAAGAATTTGGATTCCACCATTAACGGAGCTGAAAAATGAAATTTTACAAGAGGCACATAGTTCAAGATATTCCATCCATCCAGGGAGTACCAAAATGTACAGAGATTTAAAGAAGAATTATTGGTGGCCAGATATGAAGAGGAAAATTGTGGAATGGGTTAGCAAATGCTATACCTGTCAGAGAGTTAAAGTAGAGCATCAGAGACTAAGCGGATTGCTACAGCCATTGGAGATTCCAGAGTGGAAGTGGGAACATATTACCATGGATTTCATAGTTGGATTACCAAGGACAAGGGCTAATCATGATGCCATTTGGGTTATAGTAGATAGACTTACCAAGTCAGCTCATTTTCTGCCTATAAATGAAAGATTTTTGCTCGACAAGTTAGTTCATATGTACTTGAAAGAGATCGTAGTTCGTCATGGAGTTCCAGTGTCTATCGTATCTGATAGAGATCCAAGGTTTAATTCAAGATTCTGGAAGAGTTTTCAAGAATGTTTGGGAACAAGATTGAATATGAGTACGGCCTATCACCCCCAAACGGATGGCCAAAGTGAAAGAACGATCCAGACAATCGAGGACATGCTACGTGTTTGTGCTATTGATTTCAAAGGAAGTTGGGACGAGCATTTACCCCTGGTAGAGTTTGCCTATAACAACAGTTATCACGCCAGCATTGGGATGCCACCTTATGAAGCCCTTTATGGACGCAAATGTAGATCTCCAGTATATTGGGACTGAAGTAGGAGAACGCAAAATACTCGGACCCGAATTGGTGCAGCAGACAAAGGAAGTTGTTGAAATTATCCAGAAAAGATTAATAGCCGCACAAGATCGTCAAAGGAAATATGCAGACCAGTCAAGAAAAGACATGGAATTTGAAGAAGGAAGCTTGGTATTATTGAAAGTATCACCGTGGAAAGGACTAACGAGGTTTGGGAAGAAAGGGAAGCTAAACCCAAGATATGTCGGACCTTTTGAAATCCTAAAGCGTATTGGCAAAGTAGCTTACGAGTTGGCGTTACCTCTGCACATGGAGCACATTCACAATGTTTTTCACATATCAATGCTTAAGAAATATAATCCAGACTCCAGGCATGTAATAGAATATGAGCCAATAGAGCTTCAAGCAGATTTGTCATATATAGAGAGCCCAGTAGAAGTTCTAGAGGAAAGAGAGAAAGTATTGAGAAATAAAGTGGTAAAGTTAGTAAGAGTATTGTGGAGAAACCCAAAGGCTGAAGAGTCAACCTGGGAGTTAGAAAGTGATATGAGAGAAAAGTACCCTCATTTGTTTTCTTAGGAGATTCTGAGGACAGAATCCTTTTAAGGGGGAAGGATGTAATATTCGGGATATATCGTGTAATTATTTTTGCTATTATATAATTATTATGTGTGTTCAGTATCTATTCTATGAGCTAATTGTTAAGTGTTATCTGTACTTGAATATTCAAGAATAATATTAATTGAGTATTTTAATTTTTATATGTCCAAAATAAAATATAGATAATTGTCATATCTTCCTAATTATTTTTATGTTGGTTTATGGATTTATAAGAATCATATGAAATTTCTAAAATCTTTTCCCGGGTAATTAAAATCTATTTTATAAAAACTGGGAACCAACCGACGTCAACCGTTATTACATTTTTGGAACCCGAAACTCTTTCGAGAACTCCTTCCTAACCTAATTGTAATATTCTGAGCATTTTCCATGTTTCGACTTTTTCGATCCGGCGTACGGTTTGTCCTGCGCGGGTCCCGGCGCAACATTTTCGATACAATATTCATTTCGGTAAATCAATAAAATCCGTATTTTCGATAAACGGGAGCTTTTTATTAAACTATCACAATTATCACTTCGTAATACGTGTAACCAGGCGCTGAGACCAAGACCGCAGTACAAATTGTACTGATTTGGATAATTATCCCGAAAACCGATACCGTTTGGATCAGTTTTTACAAATAAACGTACCGTTTTATATCCGGAATGATCCAACTGGATACTAATTTTCCGTAATTATAAATAGCCTTTTACCGTAATTTATTTCATATCAAAATCATTTGCAGACAGATAATTATATAATTTTCAGAGAAAAACCCTAATTTCCTAAAACTGTTTAAAGAATCAAACAAGCATTTGGAGGTGTTATTGAATTCGGTTTGGAAAGCTCGAGTAACCAATCTGAAGGACTTGAAGAGCTCTACCAGATTTTGTAATCCATACACCTGCAGAAATCAAGGTTATTTTTCTAAAAATTTATTTATTTTCGAATTTATTTTATTAAAAATATGAATTTTTGTTCGGATGATTGTTTGTATGATTTGATGATTGCATGTTGTAGAGCTTGCTTTCCTGATGATTTTCATATGTCATACGTCTGATTTGGAGTTCAATAACATGTTCAAATTTGAGTTTGATTTTCGAATTTTAAAATTAGGGTTTATAACCCGTATGAATGTTCTTAATTGAAATTTGGGGGTTTCTTATTCTGTGATAGATTGATGTTGTGTTATAGTGGGTTGTGTTCTCTGTGAAATTTGCAATCTAGTCGTATAAGTTTCATGAACCAACGAGGTCTGTAGAGAAGGGAGTTGTGTTTTGAAGTATTCCGATGTTCGCCGGAAACTGGAAAATTTCACGGCCAAATTCCGGCCAACTCAGGGATTGTTAGGTTGTTTTGATTGCATGGTTGTGTTCCTGGTAACCTGTAGATGTGATCTGGAGGTGTTGGTGGGGTGAGGACGCCGGGAACGTGTTCTCCGGCCATCCCCGACTTTTTCCGGCGACTAGACTGCAAAATTGTAGTTTGGTCCCTGTAGTATTGAAAACGATGCAGTTTGGTCCCTGTAGTTACCAGACTTTGCAAAAATTGGATTTCTGTTTTAAAAATGTTTAAAAATCATATTTCCGATTTATTTTTATTATAAAAATTCATTTTTAATTTCTGAAAATTCTAAAAATTATTACTTTAATTCTGAAAATTATTTTTAATTCACAAAGAAATCTAAATTAATTAGTTAATTAATTTCAGTTAAGTTCTAATTAATTAATTGGTCAATTAATTCGAAAATTAATTGATTAATTAATTTAATTAATTATTAATTGATTTTAATTAATTATTTAATTAGATTTAATTATTTAAAAATGATTTAAAAATTCTGAAAAGTAGTTTCGAGCTTTAAAATATTATTCTAAATTGTTTCCAAGGCTCGATAATTATTCTAAAATTATTTCGGAGCCAGAATTTGCCAACCGAACCCTGTTTATTAACCCGAAATTGATCCAACGACCCGTTTTAATTCCGAAAAATGTTTTAAAAATCATTTTAAATACCAGAAAGCCTATTTATGACCCGAGACTTCTTTATAAATAATATATCATTGATTACGTGATGTATTATGTGCTATATGTGACTTGTTAATTGACTATCGGTCTATATATTCGGTGTTTACTTGATTATTGCATAACTTTCAATCCGTTAATCGGATTTGGGTAAAAGGAAGTGTAGATAAAAGTATGTGTTGAATAGAATTCCATGAGTAAATTATTGATAGATGCTTATGATATGTAAGCAGAAGAGGCAAGGCGTAGGAAAGGGAAACAGTTAGTTGAGGAGTAAGACGATTGTGATTGGAAGCGAGTGCAGTGTAGTAAGCTAATATCAGGCAAGTATTCCGAACTTTCTCGAAATATTGTAATACGTGATAGTCTGGTTGATATTGCAAGTGCTTTGAAGCACTGAAACCTAAACTCTGATTCCAGTTATTGTTCTTGAGCCATAAACCTTATTCTTTCTAGACCATTGATTGTTGTATACCTTAACACAAATCTCAAGTATACGATATTACTTCACAAATACATGTAAACAAAATCCCAAACACTGAACTGAATTACTTGTACATTCAATCATTGTATTCTATGCTTTGAAAGCCCAAATCTTTGAAACCCTGAAATGTTGATTCCTTTGTTATCCAATTCTTTCATTACCCAGCATCCAAGCTTTTAAATTTCCTTATTGATCCTTACAAGGATTGAAACCCTTTCATTGTTAAACATTTATTGTTGTTAATGATTTCGGTTATTGTTTATTATTGCATATTCTGTTATTATGTTAGAATTGGATTGTTTTTATAAAATTGTGGACTAGATTCGTGGTCAGACCATATAATGGTCAAGTTAGGCCAATGTGTGCCTTGGATCCAGTAGTTAGAGCAATGCTGTGTGCCTTGCTCGGGGTTAGTGCGTGGCTGATAAGCAGCCTAACCTTGGTTTTTAAATTAAAAGTATAATATCCAATTCTAAATCATAATCCAATGTTCACTTGATATCATAATCATATTCACCTGATGATCATTATTCTCAGTTTTGTCATTGTGACTTGCTGAGCTAGTTAGCTCATTTGTGCGATGTTGTTTATATTCTTTCCAGTTAAAAATGAACCAGTTGGTAGCGAGGATCCCCAGTCCAGGGCGAGAGCTAGGGGTTCAGGTTGAGAAAGTTGAGCTAGTAGGCTTCTTTTGGGATAATTTAAGTTTGTAAAAGTTTGTAATAATGTTTAATACTCAGTTTGAGTTTGAAATAGTTGGGATTTTTGTAAATATTAGTATGTTTGGCTTGTGTGCATACTTTAACCTGTTGCGGTCCGTGGTGGTTGGTAAGTAGGGTCACTGCATATATTATTATTATCTTTATTATTGTTATAAGCAGGTTATAATTAAGGTGTGTGTGTGGACCCCAAACTTCTGACCCGGGTTTGGAGGGCGCCACACACACACACCATAAGTTAAAGTCTCAGAGATGAATACCAAAAGTAACACAAGTCCTTTTATTCCACAGTTATAAACTGTTACACCTTAAAAGGGTTTCTGAATAAATTTACATTTCTTTGCCATTATTACAATTCATATAGATACATAAGTCTGGTACATCAGAAGTTGAAAGCCTAGCCTATTCGTAATTTCTACCTCATCTACGGCGGCATCAACGCTTCCAGAAAACTGCGTAACGTTTCCTAACCGCTTGCGAATTGGGAGCTTGGTCCTGTTCATCTTTTCTATATGTTGTTGTGTGATGAAAGAAGAAAGCAAGGGTGAGCAACAAGCCCACTGAAATAATATGTATAATAATTAACAATATATGAGCATTCTCATAGTACTCATGAAAGTCTTGGTCAAGAAGAAATGAACCAAGTTGATATTTTAACGCGACCAAGTCACAAAATATTCAGTATATATATACATATATACTTTTCACAATCTTTCAAATCCTCTGACATGTATAATATACACAGAGTTCCAATTTATAACTGTATAAAAATATCGTTGCAAGGTGATCTCATATATCTAACCTTGTCTCAACGTTTTTCTGAAAATCTTTGACATGCACGAGATAATCATTTACTAGATATAAGTTTAAAAGATGAAGTTACAAGATACTCCAATATACTTATATCTTTTCCGGATACTGCTTGAACTACCACCGTCCCGATATATATATCCGCATATATATCTCTTATACATTTCCTGGAAACCTCTGTTATGTAAAGTATGAACAGAGTTTGCAACATCCAATACATTTTGGAAAGGAAAAGAATTTGGCATAAACCCGAAATCTTGTTGATCAGGCAAAGATACCAATAAGTAACCTTTTCTACTGTAGATGGATGAATTCCTTGTCGGTCATCACCCTGGCCGCATTAGGACCTCGCGCTAGACCGTTACCCGGCCACTCACGCGTGGATGGACTGTCACCCAGCCTCTTACACCTTCATAGACCGTACCCCGGCCTGTCGCTTATGCCGACTCAATCAGATGGACTTACTTCCCGAACATTGGGCAAGTAATCAAATTGTTTTCTCAAAATAGCAACCATGTTGCGAATATAAAATACACCACAGAACCGAATCCCTTAGATTTTTGAGTGAGTATTCAAGTCCCCTTTGAAAGGAAGAGCTTAAATTTGAAAATGAGTTTTGGGATCCGCTCTAACTTTTAAAATCATTTTGAAGACTCGAAAATATTTTTAAGAATGTTTAGAGTAATGCTGATTTAATGAAATAAATCAGTCCCGATATATTAGAAAATATCTGAATATTATTATTTAAATAATATTCCCATAAGGATAATCCTTATAAAAATAATTGAAGTAAAAGTTTTAAAACTCATACTTGAAATGAATATTAATAACCAAAGATATACTTATACGAAAGTATGATCTTTATTTGAATAATCGAAAATAAGTTTGATTATCGAAACATTATTCTTTATTTTATAAACGGAGTCATAAGTTCTTGAATAAATATTCAACTAATAATCATTAATTAAAATAAACGGAGTCATAAGTCCTCGAATGAATATTCAACTAATATTCATTAAATAAAATAAACCGAGTCATAAGTCCTCGAATTAATATTCAAAGTAATATTCATTAATAAAAATAAAGTTATCGAATAAACCTCATTCGATTAATAGTTTTGAAAACTATATCTATATATATATATATATGTATATAAATATATATAATATACTCAGGAACATCGACTCCCGGTTTTAGAAAATATCCACCTTTGGGTCCCCTATACTAAGGATATACGCAATTACTGCTTATCTCTAGCATAGGTATTATGCAACTATAAGCAATTGAATCAACAATATATATCAAGATTACGAAACAGACATGCATATATACCATATCACATGCTCCAATATATCGCAAGATTTTCTAATTAATCACCATGCATCTATCACAAGATAATGCATATACATATGTATACATCACAACAACAGTATAACGGGTAGAAAATTTGCCTGAGCGACTGGGGGTGATAAATGGCTTGGGACGAGTCTGGTAACCTATAAACAACATATAAGTTGGAATTAAACCGAAGTCGCTTATGAATCTATACTTTAACCAATTAGACTCTAACACTCGATTTGTGCTCAACGATTATCTTAAGTCGCTCGAGTACCATCGGCTCCACCATTTTTAATAAATTAACCATTAAGGGTTTTAAGGTGATTCTTTCGCGAGTGCCTTACCAATTGCCTAATACACTTCACATAAATGATTCATACTCCAATTAGTCATTTAAGGTCTTTAACCTATGTTTCAAAGTAAGGCGAGGGGCTAATGGTTCGTTCAGCGAAACACCGTTACTTAAAACGGTCGTTTCTCCTAAACCGTACATCGGATTCAAACGAACCACATATCAAAATGAAGCTCGTAACATGAACTATCTAATCATGGCAATGGTCAAAACCTAACAGTGAGTCCTCGGGTCCTTATTGTTAAGAACAAAATAGTCTAAAGTAAATCGGACATTACGACGGCTGTATTTACACGATTACCAATTTTTATCCTACTCTAAATCAACCACCAATCAACCACAATTCAACCATACAACCAAACTCCATACTTACAATGCTACAACAGCCCCAACAACTCAATATTTCCAAATTTATACTACTTCCCATCATGAACTAAAAGCTTTACTTAAGTTCTTTAACTAATCAACAAGATTTACAACTCCAAACACATCACAAAACCAACACATCTCTAAATACTCAATAATCAATCTTTTCATGAACCATACAAAACACAAAAGCTCTAAATATACAAAAGTAGGGCTAGGGTTTTAGATTATACCTTCCTTGGTGAGTAGGAGTAACTAATTAGCTTGGAATCACCCTTGAAAGTCCTTACCCAAGCTTAACCTAAACAAAAACTCAAGAACAAAATTTTAAGTTCTTGAAAAACACTATTCACCCTCTTCTTCCATGAATTTTAGGAAGAGATTGTGAAGTAATTTAAAGCTTAAACTTATAGGATAGCTATATCTATGCATAAGGAGTCTTATATAATTACCTCACTAATTAATGAAGCTTGGAACTTGGATTTTGGTTTTTTTCTTCTTGAAATGGAAAAGAGGCCGAGAGCTTTTCTTGAAGAAAAGTGAAGTCAACTTGTGTTTTGGTGAAATGATTTGTTGGTTGGTTGTTTTTGTCTTTTGTTTTTTAATTATTTACCTTTTAACCATGGTGATTTTTGTGTGGTTCTTAATCAACCAACAACACACATCTCTTTGGTCATGCTTAGGTCATCAATCCTATGTCATCTTCCCATGCTTGTCCTATTCTTATTGGTTTGATGATATCATACTCACTAATCTCTTTAATTAGCTTCTAATTACTTGGCTAATGACCACTGATCTGTTATACGGTTCGCTTAAGTTTCGTTTTCGTTTATCGTTTGAGGGATCATACCCGGGATCTTATTACTTGGGTTTCCTTAACCTTTCTCAATACATTATATTCCTTTTATGACCCTCTCTTATAATCCTTGAATTTAAATCATTTTTATCATGTTACCTTATACTCAATTCTTTCGGTATCTGGTGGATTTTCGGGAAAAATCAAAGTGTTTAAATTTGGATTCTGACGATCTTTACATACACTTATATATCATATAGAGTACTAAAAAGATCTCAGAATAACAATAAAAGAACCCCTACATAGTGTGGCATGAAAAGTTTTCTTATTCAGCATAATCAGCAAAAACACTATTCATAAGGTTTACAAAAAAAGTTCAAAATTCTGGGGTTATTACAGTCTCCCCTCCTTAAAAGGATTCCGTCCCGGAATCAGGAAAAAATGAATAGGGATACTTTCTTAGCATTGCACTTTCTAACTCTCAAGTCAATCTTCCCACATTGTGGTTCTACCATCAAACTCTGACTAGTTTGATAGCCCTTGTCCCAAGCACTTGTCCCTTTTTAATCTATAACCTTTCCTGGTTGCTCCATATAGGTTACGTCTGGTTGCATGTCTATGCGCTCATATGCCCCTATTTGTCTGGCATCCGGATTACACTTCCTTTACATTGATATGTGGGACACGTTATGAACTTGCTACAGGTTTGGGGGTTGGGCTAGCTCATATGCTAACTTCCCAATACATCTTAATATCTTCAAGGGTCCAGCAATTCGTAGGCTTAGCTTTCCTTTCTTTCCGAACCTCATCCATCCTTTTCAAGGGAATACTTTTAACAGCACTAGGTCCCCTACTTCCTATTCTTTGTCCTTTCATGTCAAATCAACATACTTCTTATGTCCATCTTGGGTTACTACCAGCCGTCCTCTGATTAGATCTATTATATCCTTGGTCCTTTGGACTACTGCGGGTCCGAGCATCTTGCGCTCTACAACTTCATCCTAACATAAGGGAGATCGACATTGTGTTCCCTCAAGGATCTCATAAGGCGATATCTCGATACTGACATATGATCTATTATCGTAAGAAAACTCAATCCACGTTAAGTGATCATTCCAAATTCTTTCAAGTCTATTGCACCGACTCTCATCATAGCTTCTAGCACTATAGCTTTTGCTTTTCAATACTCCTTCTTTTCTTGTTCGTAGTCATTACTATCTTCCGTACATAATACAATACTGGTTACACTTTTGCTCGTTAGTATTCTATAACCTTTTAATAACCGCGTCAACCTTAGTATCACGAACGCGTTAGATTCGGAATACCACCGCACTGATACTACTTCCTTTAGCTGCTTCCATCTTCGAAAGCTTGATCTATCATATAGGAGTAAAATATTTTATTGAGAGATCACTATGATCATGAACCCTTGTTACATCGCATAGTTAGTACAGAAGGTGGCCAGCCTTTAGTACTTGACAAGCAATTAAACAACATGTGGTATCCTACTAGGCTTCTATCACACAGATAGATAGTCATTCGGCAATACCTCCCCTTCTGGAAGGGTTGTTCTTCTCAGCTTATATGAAATGAAAAGGAGAGAAAAGAAAGAATTGAAGAGAATTGTATATATATAAAATATACTGCCACAAAATATCTGGCTTGGAATCTACCTCTGAACTATAGAGGTTTATCATAGGAGAACAAAATATATGCGTATATATATCAACATCAGGTATTATAGCATCGTATTTCACATGCCTAAATATTTTTGATATTCTGTCCATCATTCTATGGACCCATGCTCTTGCTCGAGCTTATACCCAATCACCTTTGATACTCCCTCGACGTCAAAAATCGAATATGGGATCTCATTCTAGACATCATCGTTACTAGAATTCTATGCTTGCACCGCAACCTTCCTCGTATAGTAATACGACTCTCTATTCATAAGAGGGAATAAATATATAACATGTAGATAATCGACTTAATTAGTCTATCAATGATAACTTATACATCACCATGACCCAATTAGTGGTACTCAATCTTAACATCCATTCTAACACAATTCTTACGGTTGTAATTGACTCATTACTCGCAGAATCATTGTTGCATTACTATGGTCCACCACTGACCTATTGTAGTCATTCATTTTCTATGAAATCTTAATAGCTAACCATACGAGTCCATACATGTTGTATCGGATTCTTCTAAGGAGGCAACATAATCACCATTCCATGATTCATGAAGAACACTCCTGAACTTGGCGTACACATGACATGAAGCAGATAAAATTGCAGAAGAGTTTCAATAAAAGCAACGATAGCAGGTTAATACCATTATTAACCATATGTCTTTATTAGGAGACATGAAGCTCAAAGGTTCATTCAGTCCTTTCGTAATATGGTCCCGACTTATCTCAAGATATAACCTTGTAAGATAGATAGCCCGCTCACGGAGATTTCATAAATTAATTTTTTACCAAACTACTATCACGGTTGAGTATCGCACAATCATCAGAAGGAATGTCAATCTTTCAAACCATAATACAACCTTCACGGCTTCAACCATCATCACTGTATTCCTCTGGCATGAGCACCTATAATTATCCTCTTACATTTAAAGTGTCGGCCACCTCTTTGGCCTTTCCTGATAGTAAAATTTCCTTACAATCAATGTCTTTTAAATGACCTTCAACTAAATTTTCTACCTCATTTCCAATCACTGCTTGTGTGAAAATGCTCTTCATTACGCCTTGGTAAAAAAATATATCATCACTTTTCCATAAGTTATTGCCTCGGTCTTTTAGAGGTTAACATTGTCACGATTGACTCTTGATCATACTTAGGACGTCTCTTATTATAGGTCCTTCTTGATTTCACCAATCTCGACCCTTATTGGGTCAATCTATACTTTCTTATGGTTCAACATGTGCCCCATCTGGCATTATTATAATTACGTCACATTTCCTTTATCAAAATTTCTATTCTTGAGAACTTTGAATATTACCTTTCTCCTTGTAACACCTCTAAGGTTATCCTTAAATCCTTCATCAGGTACACCCTAGGCACAGGGCATATCAAGATACCATTTACTAATACCAGAATTATTTTCTATATACTTCTGAAAAATTTCTCCACTGATCCTTAAAGGTTGTTGTTACCTTAATCCTTTCCAATTTATACTGTCAAAACTCATACAATCCCTATTAAGGGTGAAATGCCAACCTTTATGCATTCCCCTAGGATTCATTCTAAGTTACAAATGTTCTATCCTTAATTCCACCTTTAAAAAGGTACATGCATCCTTCCATGGATAAATCAAGTCATATATCCCTTATAAGGGTGTCTTATTCAATCATTCCCACCCAGATAGTCTATACCGATTTCACAATAGCATCCTTATTCAAACTGAGGTCAACATATATGGCCTTCAAAAGATAACAATGGTTACCCGCTTTTCTTTCCTAATTTGGTAATGACAACAGGGATGTCCTGGAAGATATTGGTCGTGTTCAACGTGAACTTCTTCTTAATAATTCCTCATTTACTTTTGTTGTTTATCTCAACAGTCATCTCAATGTTGGGATGTCTTTCATACCTGGCGTCTCCCTTTCTGGGTATCATGCCACCGGTCTTACACTTCACATTCTTGAATGTCACTTCCTTCATCCAATTTTCCTAATTTCTTACTTCCTTCTTCTCATTCTATTCGCGTCTCATTATTTATCCTTCGAACTATCTCAAGGTTTCCTCGAATCCTCCCAACTTACAGGGGATAAAATATATGTATCTCTTATGCCTTCAACCATCAATTTTAACTCATGGTGAATCACCCTCATCCTGACGATTACATATTTTTCTATTTCTATTGCTACGAGTCTTTAGGGTTTCCTCATACCCAACTTCCTTATCATTCCTCAAACTCTATTGCCTTTATTTTCCTTTCCACTTCAGTTTCTTTTTATTATCCTTTCTCTTATTGTTATTTCATGAACCAACCCAACATAAGCATTGATTTCAAACATCCCGTCATTCTGGATTCGTGTCCTCAGAACGAATCTTGACAACTTTTACAATTTAGATTCATAATTCATCATACTCGTCCGCCTTTGTTCTGGCTCTAAAGCTTTTACACTATCTCCATAACCTTGGGAAGTACTTTCCTGAAAACAATTGATTGAACTTTAATCAGTTTATTCTAACCTCTGGCTCCGTGCCTTTCTTGGTCTTTCACCAGTGGGTGGCCTCTCTCTTAGGAAGGTAAGTGACAAAAATAGTCTTTTGCGCTTCATCAATCATTTACAATATAAAATCAGCCCTCTATTTCCTTTGGCCAGGCTCTTGCCTCGGCTAGGTTAGCTTGTTCCTTGGAACTCTGAGAGCTTAGTGACTTAAAGGTCCTGAAAGAATTTCCCACCGCATTGTTTCCTCAGGGTGGTGTTTGGGGAATAAAAGTATATTTTTTGTTTTAGGCAGGTCCATGGATTGCCCAGTAGGAGTACCATCCTGGTTCTTCCTATCTTGCTCGACTTCTAGTTTTCTCAGTCTATATATTTCTTCCTACTCCCCATAATTGGGGTCATCTTTTAATTTAATATCCTCATTTTCCACTTCATTATATTCTGGGTTCCTTGTATCTTAATTACGACCTCCCTGATTATCACATTCAAGGTTTGCCCCTAATCTTATTCCTCGTGGGGGCATGATGCTTGGAATTTTTTTTGAGAATCTCTGGATATTTGTCTTACTTACTTTGCTTAAATATTTCCCTCGTTCAGTCCTTGCATGATTGCAAATTATGAATTCTCAAGTTATATAAACTTCATGACACACTCTTAAGTGTTAACCGCGCAATTAACAATATGAACTTATCACAAACAAACTGATATGTACTGAAATTAACGAATATATACTTAACTATTTGTTCGAGGGTACAACAACTAACACATTAAAGAGAATTACATCATTTGATCTGATCGCTTCTATCCCAAAAGTACTACCATAGATAATCATCTAGTCATTAAAACTAATCATTCATAACTTAGGCTAATCCTCCAAAAGTGGTGCTGTATGAAATTCTTGTCAGAATTGCTCAGACTCTGCACACTATTATGGATCAAGAAATGCGGGTACGCACGACATCCCTAACCTGCTCCATTAAAGTGGTGATGAGGTCTAAGATAGTTGCAAGTAGAGCTGGATCAATCTGACCCTCAAGATGGCCTCTAGCTGTAACACGGGTGGTAGCATCAATCCTTTCCATGCTATAAGCTAATCCTGCCGGAAGTACCCCTGCCCTCAATCCTCGGTGCAGTAAGTCGATCCAACATATCACTCCTAACATTACGGGCCTTAGACAGGCCACCCAAAGTCATATAATAATCGGCGATAAGAGAAGCCTGACTGGTAGCATCTAGCAGTCCATGGGGTGCAGGTGGTGCAGGCCCAGGCGATCCAAATGGATAACCAAGCACGGTATCAGGTGACAATGGTGCAGGAGATAAAGGTGGCATTTCCTCAGTAGGTGATGTGCTCTGTACAGGGGAGGGAACAGGAATTGGTGGAACCTCATGGATGTCTACAGGAACCTCCAGAAGAGGGTCTGATACTGGTATAATTGGTGTCGTGGAAGGCCTCACTCCTTCTGCCCTCATTATCCTTTGTGCCCTTGGTAACTCTTCATCCTCTTGTGCTACCCTCGCGGCCATTCTAGCTCTGGTAGTCGCCCTGACTACGGACATCAATTCCTCAGTGGTCCTTTCTTCATTCTCGTCAGGATCCTCCACGAGATCCTCCTCAGCAACAATCCCATCTGGGATAACATCCTCAACCGCAACATTTTCAATATGAGTCTCATCCGGTCCCTCGTTAGGGTACTCTATTGGATTCACAATTTGATCTCCAATATGTAATAAAACATCCTCATGCTGATGCTCCTGAACCTCAGGGTTCGGTGCCCCGCTGCCCTATACGAGAACGAACTATGTTACTATCATAATATTTATAAGGGTTCCCATAAGGGTTTTAACTGTCAGTACTACGTTAGGTAGCCCGACTATGAACTTGGCAAGAGTTCTTATTATCTTTGTGAACTTATTATCTTAACAGTCACATCATCTCTGAGGTTTATAACACTTGGCTCTGATACTATTTCTGTAACACCCCCAAATCCGAGGTCGGGGATTCGGGTTGTCACGAGTTCCATTTCCCTTATCAATACTTAATCTTAACAATCAACCAACTACTGAGTACTGTGACCCCACAATATACACACACACACACCACAAGTTATAGTCTCAGAGATGAATACCAAAAGTAACACAAGTCTTTTTATTCCACAGTTATAAACCGTTACACCTTAAAAGGGTTTCTGAATAAATTTACATTTCTTTGCCATTATTACAATTCATATAGATACATAAGTCTGGTACATCAGAAGTTGAAAGCCTAGCCTATTGGTAATTTCTACCTCATCTACGGCGGCATCAACGCTTCCAGAAAACTGCGGAACGTTTCCTAACCGCTTGTGAATTGGGAGCTTGGTCCTGTTCATCTTCTCTATCTGTTGTTGTGTGATGAAAGAAGAAAGCAAGGGTGAGCAACAAGCCCACTGAAATAATATGTATAATAATTAACAATATATGAGCATTCTCATAGTACTCATGAAAGTCTTGGTCAAGAAGAAATGAACCAAGTTGATTTCTTAACGCGACCAAGTCGCAAAATATTCAGTATATATATATATACTTTTCAAAATCTTTGAAATCCTCTGACATGTATAATATACACAGAGTTCCAGTTTATAACTGTATAAAAATATCGTTGCAAGGTGATCTCATATATCTAACCTTGTCTCAACGTTTTTCTGAAAATCTTTGACATGCACGAGATAATCATTTACTAGATATAAGTTTAAAAGATGAAGTTACAAGATACTCCAATATACTTATATCTTTTCCGGATACTACTTGAACTACCACCGTTCAAGGTATCATCAGTTTCAAAAGTTCATCACATAGATGAGACTACAAGTTAAGACTTGAATAGATTCAATTTTTGAAATATTATTGAATGAAATGAAGTTACGAGATACTTTATTTAGTCCCGATATATATATCCACATATATATCTCTTATACATTTCCTGGAAACCTCTGTTATGTAAAGTATGAACAGAGTTTGCAACATCCAATGAATTTTGGAAAGGAAAAGAATTTTGGCATAAACCCGATATCTTGCTGATCAGACAAAGATACCAATAAGTAACCTTTTCTACTGTAGATGGATGAATTCCTCGCCGGTCATCACCCTGGCCGCATTAGGACCTCGCGCTAGACCGTTACCCGGCCACTCACGCGTGGATGGACTGTCACCCAGCCTCTTACACCTTCATAGACCGTAACCCGGCCTGTCGCTTATGCCGGCTCAATCTGATGGACTTACTTTCCGAACATTGGGCAAGTAATCAAATTGTTTTCTCAAAACAGCAACCATGTTGCGAATATAAAATACACCACAGAGCCGGATCCCTTAGATTTTTGAGCGAGTATTCAAGTCCCCTTTGAAAGGAAGAGCTTAAATTTGAAAACGAGTTTTGGGATCCGCTCTAACTTTTAAAATCATTTTGAAGACTCGAAAACATTTTTAAGAATGTTTGGAGTAATGCTGATTTAAAGAAATAAATCAGTCCCGATATATTAGAAAATATCTGAATATAATTATTTAAATAATATTCCCATAAGGATAATCCTTATAAAAATAATTGAAGTAAAAGTTTTAAAACTCATACTTGAAATGAATATTAATAACCAAAGATATACTTATACGAAAGTATGATCTTTATTTGAATAATCGAAAATAAGTTTGATTATCGAAACATTATTCTTTAATAAAATAAAGAATATTAATTAGTAAATAAACGGAGTCATAAGTCCTTGAATAAATATTCAACTAATATTCATTAATTAAAATAAATGGAGTCATAAGTCCTCGAATGAATATTCAACTAATATTCATTAAATAAAATAAACCGAGTCATAAGTCCTCGAATGAATATTCAAAGTAATATTCATTAACAAAAATAAAGTTAACGAATAAACCTTATTCGATTAATATTTTTGAAAAATATATCTATATATCTATATATAAATATATATAATATACTCGGGAACATCGACTCCCGGTTTTAGAAAATATCCACCTTTGGGTCCCCTATACTATACTAAGGGTATACGCAACTACTGCTTATCTCTAGCATATGTGTTATGCAACTATAAGCAATTGAATCAACAATATATATCAAGATTACAAAACAGACATGCATATATACCATATCACATGCTCCAATATATCGCAAGATTTGTGTTAGGTCCCAATGTGTTTGTAGAAGGGGGGTTGAATACAAACAGTATCAAATAATCGAATAAATGCGGAATAAAAAATGTGAAACAAAATTCAAGTTAAATAAAAATATTATTGAACTTGAAAGGTATTACAACAACTGTATCGATTACAAGGTATTAATCTCAAATCAATTATCACAAATCTAGAATAAATTCGACATGAACTTTTTCTATTTTTGCAATAATTAGAATCAAATGCTAAACGCGATTTGAGATTAAGTTCTAGGGATTTTGATCCACTAGATTGTTAAACAAGAACAAGAGAATGATTTCTAGTTGATTGGATTTAACTTTACAAGCTAGAAATTTGATCTTTAAATTAGCAGATAAGATGAAATATTTGGCTGCTTTTTCTCTCTGTATGTTCTTGACTTCTTTTCTCTGGATGGATTATTGAACTGCTGCTTGTCTGCTTCTTTTTAATCAACAGAATAGAATTGAACTGGCAAGACAATCCTAAGCTCAGCAAGACAATCGGTAGGACAATGGATTGAACTAGCAAGACAATCTGAATGAACTATCATGACAATCAGAATGAACTAGCATGACAATCAGAATGAACTAGCATGACAATCCTCCTCCTAGTGTAACTTTCGGTGAGACTATTGAAAATGGCCTAGCATGACAATCGGTATGACAATCCTGATTGTCATGCTAGTTCATTTTCAATTGTCTTGTTGATTTAATGCAGATTTTAATCCAATTTAAATTCTGAAAATTCCTAAAATTAATTCAGAATTAATTAATCAATTAATTCAATTAATAAATAAATTATTCTTCGCAGATATAATTTATTTTCTTAATTAAATTAGATGACTTAATTAATTAATAGAGAATTAATTCTAGTCTTCAACAGCACCCATCCTTCTGCAGATCTTCTGAAAATCACTGAAAATTATGAATCAATTCCACCACTTCAATGTTGACACTCGATGTACTGTCTGGTTCATGAGTGACTAACTTCCGTGACGTTTCTTCATGTCTTGACTTTGACGCTTTGATTTTCTTCAGATTAAATCCTTGTAATTAATGATACTCTGACGAGATCTCTGTCACTTGATTAAATCCACGATCTTGATTTATATCACTGAGGCATGATCAACTTCTTGAACTTCTTCCAGTGAATTAACTCCTCAAGTCTGTAGATGAACCTTGTTCTGAATCCTTTGACAGATATTACTTTGCGAGATCTCTCTGATGGTTGATCCACTATTTACTTATTACATTCTTATTTGAGTTGAGTTGAATCCTCGAATATACAAATAGTGTAACACCCCCAGATCCGGGGTCGGGGATCCGGGTCGTCACGGTCTTTCTTTCCACAATATCACTTCACTTAATTAATAATAAACAAACTTATGCTGTGACCCCACACTAACATACACCACAACCCGTTATAGTCTCAGAGATGAAATTCAAATAAGTACAAGTCTTTGAATCCACAATTTAAAAGTTATTACAACCCGAAATGATTACTTGATAAATTTACAGTTAATTGCCATTATCTGCCACAAGTTATAATTATACATAATTGATTCTCAAAAGTAGAATGCCTGATCTACCAATAGATCTACCTCTGCAGCTATAGCAGCCACAACATCATCGGGAAGACGCGGGACGCTTCCCACGCGCTTGCGCTGGGTCTGCTGGAGTCTGGCCATCTTTCCTAACTGTTGTTGTGTGATGAAGAAATAAAGCAAGAGTGAGCCTTACAGCTCGCAAGATAATATATAGTGATAACAATAATATAAGTATCTAAATGGATACTTACTAGAATCTTTTATCGTGTGTAAGATAATTACTAGTATATACTTACTAGTATATGAGCCTTCTCATAGTACTCATGAAAGTCTTGGTCGAAAGAAATGAACCAAGTTTGATATCTTAATGCGATGAAGTCACAAAATATTCAGTATATATATATATACATATATATACTTTTCAAAATATTGGAAGTCCTCTTCCATGCATAATACACACAAAGTTCCAGTTTATAACTGTATATATAAAAAAAATATCGTTGCAAGGTGATCTCATATATCTAACCTTGTCTCAACGTTTTTCCGAAAATCTTTGTCATTCATAAGACAATCATTAACTAGATATAAGTTTCAAAGATGAAGTTACAAGATACCCCAATATACTTATATCTTTCCCAAATACTACTTGAACTACCACCGTTCAAGTTATAATTAGTTTTAAGAAAAACATCCCATAGATGAGACCACAAGTTAAGACTTGAATAGATTCAATCTTTGAAATATTATTGAATGAAAAAGTTATGAGATACTTTATTTAGTCCCGATATATATATATCCACATATATATATCTCTTAAACATTTCCTGGAACCTCTGTTATGTAAAGTATGAACAGAGTTTGAAACATCCATTGAATTTTGGAAAGGAAAAGAATTTTGGCATAAACCAGATATCTTGTTGATCAGGCAAAGATACCAATAAGTAACCTTTTCTACTGTAGATGGATGAATTCCTCACCGGTCATCACCCTGGCCGCATTAGGACCTCGCGCTAGACCGTTACCCGGCCCCTCACGCGTTGATGGACTGCCACCCAGCCACTTACACTTTCATAGACCGTACCCCGGCCTGTCGCTTATGCCGACTCAATTAGATGGGCTTACTTCCCGAACGTTGGGCAAGTAATCAATTCATTTACCAAAACTGCAACCTCGTTGCGAATATAAAATACACCCCAGAGCCGGATTCCCCAGGTTTGAGCGAGTATTTAAATCCCCTTAAAAAGGAAGATCTTAAATATAAAAATGAGTTTTGGGATCCGCTCTGACTTTAAAAATCATTTTGAAGACTCGAAAACACTTTAAAGAGTGTTTGGAGTAAAGCTGATTTAATGAAGTAAATCAGTCCCCAGAATATTTAGAAAATGACTGAATATTATTATTTAAATAATATTCCCATAAAGAATAATCTTTATAAAAATAATTGAAGTAGAAGTATTAAAACTTATACTTAAAACGAGTATTAAATAACCAAAGATATACTTATATGAAAGTATTATCTTTATTTGAATAATCGAAAATAAGTTTGATTATTAACACCTTATTCTTTAATAAAATAAAGAATATATTTCAGCAAATAATCGGAGTCATAGATCCTCAAATGAATATTCAAATAATATTCATTAAATAATATAAACTGAGTCATAAGCCCTCGAATGAATATTCAAATAATATTCAATAATAATATATAAAAGAGTCATAAGCCCTCGAATGAATATTCAAATAATATTCAGATAAATAAATAAAGTTAAAGTTATCGAATAAATCTTATTCGATTAATAGTTTGGAAAACTATAACCATATATATATATATAAATATATATATATATATCCATATCCATATATACAAAATCTACTCGGGATCCTCGACTCCCGGTTTTAGAAAATATTTTCACCTTTGGGTCCCTATACTAAGGGTATATGCAAGTTACCGCTATCCTCTAGCATAGGTATTATCAACTGAATCAACAATTATATATGGAAAGAATATGAAACAGGCATGCATATATATACCATAGCAGTATGCTTCAATATATTGCAACATTTGCTAATATAAACATCATGCATCTATCGCAAGATAATGCATATACATATATACATCACAACAACAGTATAACGGGTAGAAAACTTGCCTGAGCGACTGGGGGTTACGAATGGCTCGGGACGAGTCTGGTAACCTATAAGCAACATGTAAGTTGGAATTAAACCAAAGTCACTTGTAAATCTATACTTTAACTAACTTAGACTCTAACGCTTGTTTTGCGCTCACTGATTCGCTTAAGTCACTCGGGTACCCTCGGCTCCACCATTTTTAATAATTTAACCTTTACGAGTTTTAAAGCGATTCCTTCGCGAGTGTCTTACCAACTGCCTAACACACTTACCATAAATGTTTCATACATTAATTAACCCTTTAAGGTCTTTAACCTATGTTTCAAAGTAAGGCGAGGGGAAAAGTTTCGTTCGCGAAACGCTGTTACTTGAAACGGTCGTTTCTCCTAAACCGTGCATCGGAATCGAACGAACTACATATCAAAACGAAGCTCGTAACATGAGCTATCTAAACATGGCAATGGTCGCAATCTAGCAGGGGGTTCTCGGGTCCTATTGTTATGCACAAAAACAGTCTAAAGAAAATCGGACGTTACGACGGCTATGTTTACGCGATTTCCCAAATTTAAACCAATTCAAACAACCACAATTTCAACTCCAATTCACAACCCAATCAAACCTCCAATTAAACTACACCACAACAGTCCCAAATCAACTCAATATTACCAATTTATTCATCTACACCAAGTCAAAAATGTGACCAAGAACTTCAAATCTAACAAGCATCACTCCTAACTCCAAAATCAACAAAACCACTTACTAAACAAAGCTCTATCATGAGTACACACTCATTACACTAACCCATCATCTAACATTATGAAATCCAAACCAACAAAACTCAATACTAAGGGTTTGAGAAGTTATACCTTCCTTGGAGAGTGGAGAATCAAGAGAATGGCTTGGAATCACCCTTAAAGTCCTTATCCAAGCTTAATCTAAACAAAACTTCAAGAACACAAATTTTAGTTCTTGAAAACACTATTCACCATCTTCTTTCATGATTTATAGAAAAAGATTGGCTTGGAATTAGAAGCTTAAACTTATAGGAAGTATGTAACTATCCATGGGGAAGCTTAGATAATTACCTTGCTAAATAGTAAGTGGAGGAGCTTGGACTTTCATTTTTTAAGAAAACCACCCGAGAGCATGAAGAAGAAGAAGAGAGAATTTTGTGTTTTGGCTTGATTTGCTTTTGGTTGGTTGATTTTTGTTGTTTGTTTTAGTGAATTACCTAGTTGCCCTTGGTTTTGTGTGGTTAAAAAGTCACCACATCTCCTTCCTTTCTTGTCATGCCTATGTCACCTTGCACATGTCATAATGCTCCCACTTGTCCACACCTTGTGGTTTGATGATGTCACAATCCCTGGCTTCTTGTACAAGCTTGTCTCTTGGTCACTTATTTGTTTTACGGTTCGCTTATCTTTCGTTCTCGTTTATCGTTTGAGGGATCATACCCGGGATCTTATTACTTAGGTTCCCTTAACCTTTCTCAATATATTATATTCCTTTTATGATCCTCTCCTATAATCCTTTAATTTAAATCCTTTTTATCCTGTTACCTTATACTCAATTCTCTCCGTATCTTGTGAATTTCCGGGAAAAATCAAAGTGTTCGGAATTGGATTCTGACGATCTTTACATACACTTATATACCACATAGAGTACTAATAATATCCCATAAGATCAATAACAGAACCCCTACATAGCGTGGCATGAAAAGTTTTCTCGTTCAGCAAAAACACTATTCATAAGGGTTTCAAAATTTCTCAAAAATTGGGGTTATTACAGTCTCCCCTCCTTAAAAGGATTCCGTCCCGGAATCAGATAGAAAACAAATGGGGATACTTTCTTAGCATTACACTTTCTAACCCTCGAGTCAATTTTCCCACATTGTGGTTCTACCACCAAACTCTGCCTAGTTTGATAATCCTTCTCCTAAGCACTTGTTCCTTTTCACTCTATAACCCTTCCTGGTTGCTCTATATAGGTTACGTCGGGTTGCATATCTATGCGCTCATATGCCTCTATTTATCTGGCATCTGAATTACACTTCCTTAACATTGATACATGAAACACGTTACGACCTGCTACAGGTTCGGGGTTAGGGCTAGCTCATATGCTAACTTCCCAAACGTCTTAATATATCCAAGGGTCCAACAAATTGTAGACTTAGCTTTCCTTTCTTTCCGAACCTCATCAATCCTTTCCAAGGGATACCTATAACATTACTAGGTCCCCTATTTCATACTCTTTATCCTTTCGTGTCAAATCAACATACTTATCATGTCCATCTTGGGCTACTACCAGCCGTCCTCTGATTAGATCTATCATATCCTTGGTCCTTTGGACTACTGCGGGTCCGAGCATCTTGCGCTCTACAACTTCATCCTAACATAAGGGAGATGACATTGTCTTCCCTCAAGGATCTCATAAGGCGATATCTCAATACTGACATATGATCTATTGTCGTAAGAAAACTCAATCCGCGTTATGTGATCATTCCAATTTCTTTCAAGTCTATTGCACAGACTCTCATTATAGCTTCTAGCATTATAGCTTTTGCTTCTTAATACCCATTCTTTTCCAGTTCGTAGTCGCTACTACCTTCCGTTCCTAATATTATACTAGTTATACTTTTGCTCGCTAGCGTTCTATAACTTTTTAATAACCACGTCAACCTTAGTATCACGAATGTGTTTCCATTCCGCATACTACCACCACTTTATTACTCCTTTTTCAGTTGTTTCTATTTTCCAAAATTTGATCAATCAAATAGAAGTAAAGGAATTTGTTGAGAGATCACTATGATCATGAACACTTGTTATATCGCATAGTTAGTACAAAAGGTGGCCAGCCTTTAGTACTTGACAAGCAATTAAACAACATGTGGTATCCTACTAGGCTTCTATCACAAAGATAGATAGTCATTCGGCAATACCTCCCCTTCTAGAAGGGTTGTTCTTCTCAGCTTACATGAAATGAAAAGAAGAGAAAAGAGCGAACTGAAGAGAATTGTATATATATGTAAAAAAAAATATTGCCATAAAATATCTGGCTTGGAATCTACCTCTGAACTATAGAGGTTTGTCATAGGAGAACAAAACATATATGTATTTATATCAGCATCAAGCATTATAGCATCGTATTTCCCATGCCTAAATATTTCTATTCCGTCCATCATTCTATGGACCCATGCTCTTCCTCGAGCTTATACACAATCACCTTTGAAACTCCCTCGACATCGAAAATCGAATCTGGGATCTCATTCTATATATCACCGTTACTAGAATTCTATGCTTGCACCGCAACCTTCCTCATATAATAATACGACTCTCTATTGATAAGAAAGAATAATAATTCACTAGGTAGATACTCTACTTAATTAGTCTATCAATGATAACTTATACACTACCACGACCCGATTAGTGGTACTCAATCTCAACACCCATTCCAATACAACTCTCACGGTTGTAATCAGCTCATTACTCGCAGAATCATTGCTGCCTTACTATGGTCCACCACTGACCTACTGTAGTCATTCATTTTCCATGAAGTCTTAATAGCTAACCATACGGAGTCCATACATCTCGTATCAAATCCTTCTAAGGAGGTAACATAATCACCATTCATGATTCATGGAGTACACTCCTGATTCTGACATACATAAATGATATAAAGCAGATAAAATTTGCAGAAGAGTTTCGCTCAAAGCAACGATAGCAGGTTAATACCATTCTTAATCATATGCCTTCAATAGAAGACTTAACTCAAAGGTTTGTTTAGTCCTTTTTGAACTATGGTCCTGGCTTATCTCAAGATAGTATCTTCTGAGATAGATAGCCCGCTCATGGCGATTACACGAATTAAACCTTTACTAACTACTATTACGGTTGGGTATTGCACAGTCATCAGAAGGAATGTCAATCTTCCAAACCATAATTCAACCTTCACATTTTTAACCATTATCACTGTATTCTTTTGGCACACGCGCCTATAATTTTTCCTTTTACCGTTAAAGTGTCGGCCACCTCTTTGGCCTTTCCTGATAGTAATAGTTCCTTACAGTCAATGTCTTTTAACCACCATCAACTAAATTTTCTACCTCATTTCAATCACAGCTTATGTGAAGATGTTTTCCTTAAAATCTGATAAGTAAAAAAAAAATATCACCATTTTTCCATAAGTTATTGCCTCAATCTTTAGAGGTTAATCACTGTCACGACTGACTCTCAATCATACTTAGAACATCTTTTATCTTAGGTCCTACTTGCCCTGAACAATTTCGACCTTTACTGGTTCGATCCATACTTTCTCGTGGTTTAACACGTGCCCCACTTGGCATCATTATAATTATGTCATATTCCCTTTATCAACATTTTTATTCTTGAGAATTTTGAATATTTCCTTTCTCCTTGTAAAACCTCTAGGGTTATCCTTGAATCGTTCCTCCTGTATTCCTTAGATACAGGGCATATCAAAATACCATTTACTACTACTAGAACCATTGTCTATATACTTCTGAAAAAAATTCTCCACTGATTCTTAAAGGTTATTATTACCTTAATCCTTTCCAATTCATCCTGTCAAAACTCATACTGTCCCTATTAAGGGTGAAATGCCAACTTTTATGCATTCCCCTAGGATTCATTTTAAGTTACCGATGTTCTATTCTTAATTCCACCTTTAAAAAGGTACATGCATCCTTCCATGGATAAATCAATTCATATATCCTTGATAGATTATCTTATTCATCATTCCCACCTCGATAGTCTATACCTAACTTCATAATAGCATCCTTATTCAAATTGAGGTCAATCCATATGGCATCCAAAAGATAACAATGGTCATCCACTTTTCTTTCCTGATTTGGTAATGATAACATGGATGTTCTGGAAGATATTGGTCATGTTCAACGTGAACCTCTTCTTAATAATTCCTTATTTACTTTTGTTGTTTATCTCAACAGTCATCTCAATGTTGGGATATCTCTCATACCTGGCGTCTCCCTTTCTGGGTATCGAGCCACCGATCTTACATTTCACATTATTGAAGGTCACTTCCTTCATCCAATTTTCCTGATTTCTTACTTTCTTGTCTCCTCAGTCTATCCGTGTCTCAATATTTATCCTTCGAACTATCTCAAGGTTTCCTCGAATCCTCCCAACTTAAAGGGGGTACAATATATGTATCTCTTATGCCTTCAACCATCAATTTTAACTCATGGTGGATCATCATCATCCTGACGATTACATACTTTTCTATTTCTATTGCTATGAGTCTTTAGGGTTTCCTCATACCCAACTCCCTTATCATTCCTCAAACTCTATTGCCTTTATATTCCTTTCCACTTCAGTTTCTTTTTATTTTCCTTTCTCTTATCATTATTTCTTGAACCAACACAACTTAAGCATTGATTTCAAACATCCCGTCATTCTGGATTCGTGTCCTCAGAATGAATCTTGATAACTTTTACAACTTAGATTCACAATTCATCATACTCGTTTGCCTTTGTTCTGGCTCTAAAGCTTTTACACTCTCTCCATAACCTTGGGAATTACTTTCCCGAAAACAATTGACTGAACTTTAATCAGTTTATTCTAACCTCTGGCTCCGTGCCTTTCTTGGTCTTTCACCAGTGGTGGCCCTTCTCTTAGGAGGGTAAGTGACAAAAACAGTCTTTTGTGGTTCATCAATCATTTTGAATCTCAAATGATTCCTATATTTCCTTTAGCCAGGCTCTTGCCTCGGCTGGGTCAGCCTGTTCCTTGGAACTCTGAGAGCTTAGCGATTTAAAGGTTATGAAAGAATTTCACACCACATTGTTTCCTCAGGGTGGTGGTTGGGGATAATAGTCTAAGTTCTGTCTAAACTGGTCCATAAATTGTCGTATAGGAGTACCATCTCGGGTCTCCTTTCCTTACTCGACTTTCTGTTTCCTTAGTATGAAATGTTTCATCCTACTCCCCATAATTGGGGTCATCTTTTAATTTAAAATCCTCATTTTCCACTTCATTATATCATGGGTTCCTTCTATCTTGATGGCGACCTCCCTGACTATCACGTTCAGGGTTTGCTCTAAATCTTATTCCTCAAACTATGGCTCTCATCTAAGTTCTCATCCTTACGCTCTTGAACTTTCGGAACCCAAATTCTATAGGAATACCTCATTATTCCCTTATCATCTTTCTCGATATTAATCTTTTATCTAATTGTTGGCTCTCTGCCTTCATTCATAACTTTTTCTGGCACAATATGATCTTTTCCAATAATTCGGGCTGTATTGCAATCTCAAACAGCTTTTCGGTACCGGCTCCGGTTACCTTCACTTCTATTCCCATTTTCTCAAAATCTCTTATAAACTCTCCAAAAGACATTATCATCTTGAGTCTCTCCTTTTTACTAAGGGCATCAGCCACCATATTGGCTTTCCCCGCATGATAAAGAATCTCCCAATCATTATTCTTGAATAGCTCTAACTGCCTCCTCTGGCATATGTTGAACTCTTTCTACGTGAAAATGTACTAGAGCACTTATGGCTTAGGTAATTCTCGCACTTCTCTCCATACAAGTAGTGCCTCCAATCTTTAGGGTAAACTATTGCCACGAGCCTAAGCTCATGAGCGGGGATATCGAATTTCATATTACCTTAATTGTCTTGACATGTACGCGATTACCTTACCGTGCTGCATAAGCACGCACCCTAAGCCCTTGTGCGAAGCGTCACTACACTTCACAAAATCTCCTTTTCCATCCGGCAACGCCAGCATAGGGGCCATCACCAACCTCTGCTTCAGTTCTTGAAAGCTGTTCTCGCATTTCTCTGTCCATTCGAACTTCTCAGTCTTACGAGTAAGCCGCGTTAAAGGGGCTACTATCTTACAACTTGAACGAACCTCCGGTAGTGACCGACCAATCCTACCTCTGGTAGTCGACCTAACCATGGTCATCAATTCATCAGTGGTCCTTTATTCATTCTTGTCAGGATCCTCCATGGGATCCTTCTCAGCAACTATCCATTCTAGGACAACATCCTCAACCGCTACATTCTCAATATCAACATCATCCGGTCCTGCATTAGGACACTCTATCGGATCCACAATCCGATCTCCAATTAGTAATAAACATCATCGCGCTGTTGCTCCTCAACCTCAGGGTTCGGAGTCCCGCTACCATCTACGATAACGAACTACGCTTCTATCGTTACATTTATAAGGGTTCCCATAAGGGTTTTAACTGTCAGTACTACGTTAGGTAGTCCGACTATGAACTTGGCAAGAGTTCTTATTATCTTAGTTAACTTATTATCTTAACGTCCCATCATCTCTGAGGTTTATAACGCTTAGCTCTGATACCATTTCTGTAACACCCCCAGATCCGGGGTCGGGGATCCGGGTCGTCACGGTCTTTCTTTCCACAATATCACTTCACTTAATTAATAATAAACAACCTTATGCTGTGACCCCACACTAACATACACCACAACCCGTTATAGTCTCAGAGATGAAATTCAAATAAGTACAAGTCTTTGAATCCACAATTTAAAAGTTATTACAACCCGAAATGATTACTTGATAAATTTACAGTTAATTGCCATTATCTGCCACAAGTTATAATTATACATAATTGATTCTCAAAAGTAGAATGCCTGATCTACCAATAGATCTACCTCTGCAGCTATAGCAGCCACAACATCATCGGGAAGACGCGGGACGCTTCCCACGCGCTTGCGCTGGGTCTGCTGGAGTCTGGCCATCTTTCCTAACTGTTGTTGTGTGATGAAGAAATAAAGCAAGAGTGAGCCTTACAGCTCGCAAGATAATATATAGTGATAACAATAATATAAGTATCTAAATGGATACTTACTAGAATCTTTTATCGTGTGTAAGATAATTACTAGTATATACTTACTAGTATATGAGCCTTCTCATAGTACTCATGAAAGTCTTGGTCAAAAGAAATGAACCAAGTTTGATATCTTAATGCGATGAAGTCACAAAATATTCAGTATATATATATATACATATATATACTTTTCAAAATATTGGAAGTCCTCTTCCATGCATAATACACACAAAGTTCCAGTTTATAACTGTATATATAAAAAAAATATCGTTGCAAGGTGATCTCATATATCTAACCTTGTCTCAACGTTTTTCCGAAAATCTTTGTCATTCATAAGACAATCATTAACTAGATATAAGTTTCAAAGATGAAGTTACAAGATACCCCAATATACTTATATCTTTCCCAAATACTACTTGAACTACCACCGTTCAAGTTATAATTAGTTTTAAGAAAAACATCCCATAGATGAGACCACAAGTTAAGACTTGAATAGATTCAATCTTTGAAATATTATTGAATGAAAAAGTTATGAGATACTTTATTTAGTCCCGATATATATATATATCCACATATATATATCTCTTAAACATTTCCTGGAACCTCTGTTATGTAAAGTATGAACAGAGTTTGAAACATCCATTGAATTTTGGAAAGGAAAAGAATTTTGGCATAAACCAGATATCTTGCTGATCAGGCAAAGATACCAATAAGTAACCTTTTCTACTGTAGATGGATGAATTCCTCACCGGTCATCACCCTGGCCGCATTAGGACCTCGCGCTAGACCGTTACCTGGCCCCTCACGCGTTGATGGACTGCCACCCAGCCACTTACACTTTCATAGACCGTACCCCGGCCTGTCGCTTATGCCGACTCAATTAGATGGGCTTACTTCCCGAACGTTGGGCAAGTAATCAATTCATTTACCAAAACTGCAACCTCGTTGCGAATATAAAATACACCCCAGAGCCGGATTCCCCAGGTTTTGAGCGAGTATTTAAATCCCCTTAAAAAGGAAGATCTTAAATATAAAAATGAGTTTTGGGATCCGCTCTGACTTTAAAAATCATTTTGAAGACTCGAAAACACTTTAAAGAGTGTTTGGAGTAAAGCTGATTTAATGAAGTAAATCAGTCCCCAGAATATTTAGAAAATGACTGAATATTATTATTTAAATAATATTCCCATAAAGAATAATCTTTATAAAAATAATTGAAGTAGAAGTATTAAAACTTATACTTGAAACGAGTATTAAATAACCAAAGATATACTTATATGAAAGTATTATCTTTATTTGAATAATCGAAAATAAGTTTGATTATTAACACCTTATTCTTTAATAAAATAAAGAATATATTTCAGCAAATAATCGGAGTCATAGATCCTCAAATGAATATTCAAATAATATTCATTAAATAATATAAACTGAGTCATAAGCCCTCGAATGAATATTCAAATAATATTCAATAATAATATATAAAAGAGTCATAAGCCCTCGAATGAATATTCAAATAATATTCAGATAAATAAATAAAGTTAAAGT
Source organism: Apium graveolens (assembly GCF_009905375.1). NCBI lineage: Eukaryota > Viridiplantae > Streptophyta > Magnoliopsida > Apiales > Apiaceae > Apium > Apium graveolens. The sequence goes on from NC_133649.1 coordinate 61,473,616, forward strand.
TATCGAATAAATCTTATTCGATTAATAGTTTGGAAAACTATAACCATATATATATATATAATATATATATATATATATCCATATCCATATATACAAAATCTACTCGGGATCCTCGACTCCCGGTTTTAGAAAATATTTTCACCTTTGGGTCCCTATACTAAGGGTATATGCAAGTTACCGCTATCCTCTAGCATAGGTATTATCAACTGAATCAACAATTATATATGGAAAGAATATGAAACAGGCATGCATATATATACCATAGCAGCATGCTTCAATATATTGCAACATTTGCTAATATAAACATCATGCATCTATCGCAAGATAATGCATATACATATATACATCACAACAACAGTATAACGGGTAGAAAACTTGCCTGAGCGACTGGGGGTTACGAATGGCTCGGGACGAGTCTGGTAACCTATAAGCAACATGTAAGTTGGAATTAAACCAAAGTCACTTGTAAATCTATACTTTAACTAACTTAGACTCTAACGCTTGTTTTGCGCTCACTGATTCGCTTAAGTCACTCGGGTACCCTCGGCTCCACCATTTTTAATAATTTAACCTTTACGAGTTTTAAAGCGATTCCTTCGCGAGTGTCTTACCAACTGCCTAACACACTTACCATAAATGTTTCATACATTAATTAACCCTTTAAGGTCTTTAACCTATGTTTCAAAGTAAGGCGAGGGGAAAAGTTTCGTTCGCGAAACGCCGTTACTTGAAACGGTCGTTTCTCCTAAACCGTGCATCGGAATCGAACAAACTACATATCAAAACGAAGCTCGTAACATGAGCTATCTAAACATGGCAATGGTCGCAATCTATCAGGGGGTTCTCGGGTCCTATTGTTATGCACAAAAACAGTCTAAAGAAAATCGGACGTTACGACGGCTATATTTACGCGATTTCCCAAATTTAAACCAATTCAAACAACCACAATTTCAACTCCAATTCACAACCCAATCAAACCTCCAATTAAACTACACCACAACAGCCCCAAATCAACTCAATATTACCAATTTATTCATCTACACCAAGTCAAAAATGTGACCAAGAACTTCAAATCTAACAAGCATCACTCCTAACTCCAAAATCAACAAAACCACTTACTAAACAAAGCTCTATCATGAGTACACACTCATTACACTAACCCATCATCTAACATTATGAAATCCAAACCAACAAAACTCAATACTAAGGGTTTGAGAAGTTATACCTTCCTTGGAGAGTGGAGAATCAAGAGAATGGCTTGGAATCACCCTTAAAGTCCTTATCCAAGCTTAATCTAAACAAAACTTCAAGAACACAAATTTTAGTTCTTGAAAACACTATTCACCATCTTCTTTCATGATTTATAGAAAAAGATTGGCTTGGAATTAGAAGCTTAAACTTATAGGAAGTATGTAACTATCCATGGGGAAGCTTAGATAATTACCTTGCTAAATAGTAAGTGGAGGAGCTTGGACTTTCATTTTTTAAGAAAACCACCCGAGAGCATGAAGAAGAAGAAGAGAGAATTTTGTGTTTTGGCTTGATTTGCTTTTGGTTGGTTGATTTTTGTTGTTTGTTTTAGTGAATTACCTAGTTGCCCTTGGTTTTGTGTGGTTAAAAAGTCACCACATCTCCTTCCTTTCTTGTCATGCCTATGTCACCTTGCACATGTCATAATGCTCCCACTTGTCCACACCTTGTGGTTTGATGATGTCACAATCCCTGGCTTCTTGTACAAGCTTGTCTCTTGGTCACTTATTTGTTTTACGGTTCGCTTATCTTTCGTTCTCGTTTATCGTTTGAGGGATCATATCCGGGATCTTATTACTTAGGTTCCCTTAACCTTTCTCAATATATTATATTCCTTTTATGATCCTCTCCTATAATCCTTTAATTTAAATCCTTTTTATCCTGTTACCTTATACTCAATTCTCTCCGTATCTTGTGAATTTCCGGGAAAAATCAAAGTGTTCGGAATTGGATTCTGACGATCTTTACATACACTTATATACCACATAGAGTACTAATAATATCCCATAAGATCAATAACAGAACCCCTACATAGCGTGGCATGAAAAGTTTTCTCGTTCAGCAAAAACACTATTCATAAGGGTTTCAAAATTTCTCAAAAATTGGGGTTATTACAAATAGGCTATGACATATGACTTACAATCTCCCCCTATTTGTTTGTTAGACAATAACACACAAATACCTAGAGGATAACTCAACTAACAAATAAGAAAAAGATATAAAATACATGCAAAGTAAATAGTAGAAAAGTTCTGGACTAGATTTAACATTTTCCAGATTCCAAGTAGATGTTCCTCTAGACTGAACATATCTTCAAGTAGTTCCATCTTCATTTGTACAACCACATTTCCTGCTGAGAAGCCCATATCTCTCTTGCTTCTCCCCCTATGAGAATCAACTGATTAAAGAAGATCACCTTCGTTTACCACCTCTCCCGTACGATAGGATCCGCAGATAAAAACCAATGGTACTCCCCTTTTGAAAACAGCTTCTTCCCTTACTAGAAAATCACCCTGTGTTTACCACCTCTCCCGTACAATAGGATCCGTAGTTACAAACAACAATGGTGTGGTTTAGTGTACATTTTTAGGATCTTTTTCTTCCTCCCTGCTATTTCTCCCCCTTAGTTGAGGAATCCTCCAAACTATTTCTTAAGCTTTTATCTCCCCCTTAAAGAAGGAATGTATGCCGTCGTCTGAAGGAGTTCTCATATTTCACTTGGTTGGAAAAGAAATAACAAGTAGTTTCTCTTTCTACCTCACTGTGAGTGTGTGATTCTGTTTAGTGTACCTCACATGTGTTTCACTCTTCTCTCCACTCGTGTTTACACTCTTTCTCACAAGTGTATCACTCCTCTCATAGCTCCATAATCCAGCTGTACCTGCAAGGAAAATCACCGTAGCCATCCTTAAGGAGGTCACAGGTGGTGCAATGGGAGTTCACAAATCCCCATCCTTGTTAAACTCGTCAGATAAATCTGAGTCATAATCTACAAGTTGCTAGTTTCCCTTTTAGGGTTCCAGATTTGAATTCTGGGAAGGTAAACAATGATCCAACGATTTTAGCATAAAGATCACAGTTCCCTTCTAATGCCTGTGAAGACATTTCCTTGTGACTCATCAGGTAATATCTGAATCATTGTCAACAAGTTGCCGATCTGCGCCTATGTCAGATCCACTATCCGCAGATGCATCCAGGGGATTTAAGCCTGGGGAGGTAGACACTGACCACTGACATATGGCTTTTGGATCAGTATCCTCTCCTAACACCTGTAAAGGCAATTGGTCCACTAACGAACCTTGAACAATCGAATCTGACCTTAAAATGGTCGAAACTCTTATTTCCGTCAACTCATCCTTTGTGTGTGTAACCTCTCCTTGTGCATCAAGAATTATTTATGTTTGAAGTGGTGACACTACATCGGATACCTTGGCTGACAGGCAAAATTCAATAGACGCACCCTGTTGAGAGAATGAATCTAGTAACTGTTTTTGTGCCTTTTCAGCCATTACATCTTTTTGAGAAGATGTATGGGGGCTAGCAGTTGTCTCGGTTTAAATACTACTCATCTATGTAGGAGACAGAGCTACTGGGTTGACTACAGAACCTTCCTTATGTGGTGCACTAGGCACTATCTCCCTCACGCTCATTCATACTACATTTAGTGGTAAGAGAGTGTTGGTTGGTTCTGTTTTTGTGTTTGTCTTTACAGTCTGGGATAGACGTTGTGGGTTTTCAACCTCATGATTGTCAATGAAAGAAAGTCATTGGAGACTGAACCTGTAACACAGAACATATGGTGATAGAGAGAAAATGATTTACAATAGTGATTTCAAAAGATTTTACATGACATAAGAAATCACTAATGTAGAAAGAAGTTTGATTTTGTTTTTCAATATGAATGAGTTTTTGATAAAACATTGATCACTTAGGGTAAAGTCTAAGTAATTCTCATTCATGTCAAAAGCTTACAAATATCTGCAACATAATGTTAACAAGATATCATTGACCGATACTTGTCAAGTACTTTATATACTAATTATTATGTTGCATAATCAATATACCACTACACATATAAAACAATATGATTGTGCTTAGTGATAAGATAGTTACTAATATGACGACTCTACTTATTCATATAAAATTATAACTTCTGTTAGAGTGCCATACCATGTCCTTGACGATTGCTTGAGCAGTATACTCGTTCATACCAACCTGAAGTGAGATTGTGAAGAAGAGATTGCATAGTCCAATAGATCTGTAACTGCAAAGTCCATGAACTGTGGTGCACTGACTTCCTCTTTTGACTCACCAATCAGGAGTACACTTGTACACATCTTACTAGAGTACAATTCCAAGTGTAATGTACAGCAGGTGTCTGATATGTCGTAATATTCTCAAGTCTCGTCACTGGTGCTATATGTTAGATACTGCTTCCTGATAATAACCTACACTTATACAAAATTTCAGTGATAACATTCCCAGCTTGCAAACAGCCATATCCCTCAGATAAACCTTTGCTGTTATCTCCAAAGGTAATCAGGGGCCAGCTTTCGCAATCCTCATTTGATAGCAGGGCTCTATCTCCGGTCATATGTCTTGATGATCCACTGTCAAGAATCCATACTACCGGTTACACCTGTTTAATGCCCTGCACTTCAAATGGATTAGACCTTCTTCGGAACCCAAACTTGGTTAGGCCCGGCATACTTGTAGAACTGTCCTTTGTCAGGAAAAACAACATTTTTAATTTTAATTGTCTCAACTTTCTCAATGACTGAACATTTGACCTTGTAAACAGCCTTAACAAATTTCTGTTTAAGCTTAGGCACAAATGTCTCCTTTCTAGCCTTAGAAGGACTGGCAGTCTTAGACCTATCATGCTTCTTGTTATTCACATGCTGACGAGGAGTAGTCTTATCATTAGACACATGCTTACCATTAAAATAAGCATACATCATATTAAAAGCACAAGACATACAATTAGAAACACCACATGCTTTATGAGAGTGATTAACAGCAGGCAATTTATGCATGGTAGACATGGCATTTTTGTTATCCAACTCATGTGTGTCTGAGTTAGTCTCAGTTGCTTTCATAACTTTGACTGGAACTTTCGACACACTTGACTTGGAAACAACCTTCTCATTAGCAAGATCTTCAGCACGTATTTCTTCTTGAATAACAGAAGAGGTCGCATCAAATGGTTCAGCAATTGATGCTTTATAGAGGGGTTCATCAACACCCTTAAGCACATGTGGTACTTCCCTCCCTTTAGCACAGACATGAGGAGGGGAGTTTATGCCTAATTCTCCAATAGCAGCATTGTAATCATAACCTATTCCAGATGTTTGATTAACAGCTTGCTTACTGTAGAACTCTTTAGCCTTCGAACAAGAATTGAAGTAGGCTCTAACCTTAGTCTCAAGACCGGTGATCTTGTCTTTGAGAATAGTTTCGAGTTTTCTATAACAGTCAACTCTATTCTCTAGAAAAGATACCTGTTCTTTTAATTTGTCTTGATTAATATGCACAAGTCTTAATTCATTGACCTCTTTCTCAAGGTCTGTGATCTTTAAACTTAACAGTTCATTATCACGACGTGCACAATCTAAGTTACCTCTTAGATGATAAACCATTTCAGCATCAGAAAGGTTTACCTCTATTCTTGACGATGAAGCTTTTCCATCAATAGCCATAAGAGCAAGATTTCCTTCATCTTCATCTTCACTGTCAGTATCATCCCAGCTTCTTCCCTTTGCCAGATAAGCCCTTTCAGAGTTCTTTCTTACTTGCTTTGGCTTCCTACATTCTGTGGCAAAGTGTCCCAACTCATTGCAGTTATAGCATCTAATGGTGCTCCGATCAACCATCCCTATTTTGTATCAACCACTGCTGGTGTTAGAGGATGAAGATCCACCTTTCTGGAATTTGTTGTAGTGGGACTTGTACTTAAGCTTGGGATTCTTCTTGAATCTGACATGGGAGAATCTCTTGACAATTTGGGCCATTGACTCGTCTTCCAATTGCTCCAGCTCTTCCAAGGAATAAAAATCATCACTTGATTGATTTGTAGTAGGAGGATCATATTCTGCTACTAACATATTTTCCTCAGCCTTGGAACACTGTACCATTCTCTCCAATTGTTGAGATTGCTGTTGTTGTTGACCTTCAGCTACAAGTGCAGTAGATGTGCTGACCAATCTATCCTTCCCGTAGACTTCCTTCTGTTGAATCTGCTCCAACTCATAGGTTTTTAACACTCCATAGAGCCTGTCCAAAGAAATCTCACTCAGATCTCTAGCTTCTCTAATGGCAGTGATTCTATGTTCAAGATGAGCTGGCAGTGTTAAAAGGAACTTTTTGTTGACCTCCCTGATTGAATAATACTTTCCATTGATGTTCAGGTTGTTGATCAACGCATTGTACCTCTCAAACACTTCAGTAATTCCTTCTCCTGGATTTGATTTGAAATGTTCATATTCAGAGGTTAGGATTTCCAACTTGTTCTCCCTAACTTCCTCTGTGCCTTCATTAATTACCTCAATAGTTTCCCACATGTGTTTAGAATTTTTACAGTTCATCACATGTCTATTCATCAAGGGATCAAGGGAATCAATTAATATTAATTGAAGGCTGGCATCCAAGGAAGCTTCTTCCTTCTCAGCAGGAGTAAAATCTTCGGGCTCTTTTGGATATGTTCTAGCTTTAGTAGTCACCACACCATCTATTATTACCTCCGGTTCAATAACCATCGGAGTTTTTATACCCTTCTTTAACAAGTTTGAATATTTGGGATTTGCAACTTGTAAAAATAATAGCATCTTCTTCTTCCACATGATATAATTCTCTTTATCAAATTGTGGAATTTTAACGGTTCCAACTTTATGTGAAGTCATTATGAATTTTTGAATAAATAAAAATTCAAGGAGTTGAAAAATCACAAAAGTCTAGGATCTTGATTTGTTCGTTAATCAGAAGGCTCTGATACCAATTGTTAGGTCCCAATGTGTTTGTAGAAGGGGGGTTGAATACAAACAGTATCAAATAATCGAATAAATGCGGAATAAAAAATGTGAAACAAAATTCAAGTTAAATAAAAATATTATTGAACTTGAAAGGTGTTACAACAACTGTATCGATTACAAGGTATTAATCTCAAATCAATTATCACAAATCTAGAATAAATTTGACATGAACTTTTTCTATTTTTGCAATAATTAGAATCAAATGCTAAACGCGATTTGAGATTAAGTTCTAGGGATTTTGATCCGCTAGATTGTTAAACAAGAACAAGAGAATGATTTCTAGTTGATTGGATTTAACTTTACAAGCTAGAAATTTGATCTTTGAATTAGCAGATAAGATGAAATATTTGGCTGATTTTTCTCTCTGTATGTTCTTGACTTCTTTTCTCTGGATGGATTATTGAACTGCTGCTTGTCTGCTTCTTTTTAATCAACAGAATAGAATTGAACTAGCAAGACAATCCTAAGCTCAGCAAGACAATCGGTAGGACAATGGATTGAACTAGCAAGACAATCTGAATGAACTATCATGACAATCAGAATGAACTAGCATCACAATCAGAATGAACTAGCATGACAATCCTCCTCCTAGTGTAACTTTCGGTGAGACTATTGAAAATGGCCTAGCATGACAATCGGTATGACAATCCTGATTGTCATGCTAGTTCATTTTCAATTGTCTTGTTGATTTAATGCAGATTTTAATCCAATTTAAATTCTGAAAATTCCTAAAATTAATTCAGAATTAATTAATCAATTAATTCAATTAATAAATAAATTATTCTTCGCAGATATAATTTATTTTCTTAATTAAATTAGATGACTTAATTAATTAATAGAGAATTAATTCTAGTCTTCAACAGCACCCATCCTTCTGCAGATCTTCTGAAAATCATTGAAAATTATGAATCAATTCCACCACTTCAATGTTGACACTCGATGTACTGTCTGGTTCATGAGTGACTAACTTCCGTGACGTTTCTTCATGTCTTGACTTTGACGCTTTGATTTTCTTCAGATTAAATCCTTGTAATTAATGATACTCTGACGAGATCTCTGTCACTTGATTAAATCCACGATCTTGATTTATATCACTGAGGCATGATCAACTTCTTGAACTTCTTCCAGTGAATTAACTCCTCAAGTCTGTAGATGAACCTTGTTCTGAATCCTTTGACAGATATTACTTTGCGAGATCTCTCTGACGGTCGATCCACTATTTACTTATTACATTCTTATTTGAGTTGAGTTGAATCCTCGAATATACAAATAGGCTATGACATATGACTTACAATTTGCTAATTAACCACCATGCATCTATCACAAGATAATGCATATACATATGTATACATCACAACAACAGTATAACGGGTAGAAAACTTGCCTGAGCGACTGGGGGTGATAAATGGCTTGGGATGAGTCTGGTAACCTATAAACAACATATAAGTTGCAATTAAACCAAAGTCACTTATGAATCTATACTTTAACCAATTAGACTCTAACACTCGCTTTGCGCTCAACGATTCTCTTAAGTCACTCGAGTACCCTCGGCTCCACCATTTTTAATAAATTAATCATTTAGGGTTTTAAGGAGATTCTTTTGCGAGTGCCTTACGAACTGCCTAATATACTTTGCACAAATGATTCATACTCCAATTAGTCCTTTAAGGTCTTTAAGCTATGTTTCAAAGTAAGGCGAGGGGTAATGGTTCGTTCGCGAAACGCCATTACTTAAAACGGTCGTTTCTCCTAAACCGTACATCGGATTCAAACGAACCACATATCAAAACGAAGCTCGTAACATGAACTATCTAATCATGTCAATGGTCAAAACCTAACAGTGAGTCCTCGGGTCCTTATTGTTAAGAACAAAACAGTCTAAAGTAAATCGGATATTACGACGGCTATGTTTACGCGATTACCAATTTTTATCCTACTCTAAATCAACCACCAATCAACTACAATTCAACCACACAACCAAACTCCATAATTACAATGCTACAACAGCCCCAAAAACTCAATATTTCCAAATTTATACTACTTCCCATCATGAACTAAAAGCTTTACTTATGTTCTTTAACTAATCAACAAGATTTACAACTCCAAACACATCACAAAACCAACACATCTCTAAATACTCAATAATCAATCTTCTCAAGAATCATACTAAACACAAAAGCTCTAAATATACAAAAGTAGGGCTAGGGTTTGAGATTATACCTTCCTTGGTGAGTAGGAGTAACTAATTAGCTTGGAATCACCCTTGAAAGTCCTTACCCAAGCTAAATCTAAACAAAAACTCAAGAACAAAATTTTAAGTTCTTGAAAAACACTATTCACCCTCTTCTTCCATGAATTTTAAGAAGAGATTGTGAAGGAATTTGAAGCTTAAACTTATAGGATAGCTATATCTATGCATAAGGAGTCTTAGATAATTACCTCACTAATTAATGAAGCTAGGAACTTGGATTTTGGTTTTTTTCTTCTTGAAATGGAAAAGAGGCCGAGAGATTTTCTTGAAGAAAAGTGAAGTCAACTTGTGTTTTGGTGAAATGATTTATTGGTTGGTTGTTTTTTTGTTTTAATTATTTACCTTTTAACCATGGTGATTTTTGTGTGGTTCTTAATCAACCAACAACACACTTATCTTTGGTCATGCTTAGGTCATCAATCCTATGTCATCTTCCCATGCTTGTCCTCTTCTTATTGGTTTGATGACATCATCCTCACTAATCTCTTTGATTAGCTTCTAATTACTTGGCTAATGACCGCTGATCTGTTATACGGTTCGCTTAACTTTCATTTTCGTTTATCGTTTCTCGGGATCTTATTACTAGGGTTTCCTTAACCTTTCTCAATACATTATATTCCTTTTATGATGCTCTCTTATAATCCTTGAATTTAAATCCTTTTTATCCTGTTACTTTATACTCAATTCTTTCGGTATCTGGTGGATTTTCGGGAAAAATCAAAGTGTTTGAATTTGGATTACGACGATCTTTACATACACTTATATATCATATAGAGTACTAATAAGATCTGAGAATAACAATAAAAGAACCCCTACATAGTGTGGCATGAAAAGTTTTCTTATTCAGCATAATCAGCAAAAACACTATTCATAAGGGTTACAAAAAATTCAAAATTCTGGGGTTATTACAGTCTCCCCTCCTTAAAAGGATTCCGTCCCGGAATCAGGAAAAAATGAATAGGGATACTTTCTTAGCATTGCACTTTCTAACTCTCAAGTCAATCTTCCCACATTGTGGTTCTACCATCAAACTCTGACTAGTTTGATAGCCCTTCTCCCAAGCACTTGTCCCTTTTTAATCTATAACCTTTCCCGGTTGCTCCATATAGGTTACGTCTGGTTGCATGTCTATGCGCTCATATGCCCCTATTTGTCTGGCATCCGGATTACACTTCCTTTACATTGATACGTGGGACACAGTATGAACTTGCTACAGGTTCGGGGGTTGGGCTAGCTCATATGCTAACTTCCCAATACGTCTTAATATCTTCAAGGGTCCAGCAATTCGTGGGCTTAGCTTTCCTTTCTTTCCGAACCTCATCCATCCTTTTCAAGGGAATACTTTTAACAGCACTAGGTCCCCTACTTCCTATTCTTTGTCCTTTCGTGTCAAATCAACATACTTCTTATGTCCATCTTGGGCTACTACCAGCCGTCCTATGATTAGATCTATTATATCCTTGGTCCTTTGGACTACTGCGGGTCCGAGCATCTTGTGCTCTACAACTTCATCCTAACATAAGGGAGATCGACATTATGTTCCCTCAAGGATCTCATAAGGCGATATCTCGATACTGACATATGATCTATTATCGTAAGAAAACTCAATCCACGTTAAGTGATCATTCCAAATTCTTTCAAGTCTATTGCACCTACTCTCATCATAGCTTCTAGCACTATAGCTTTTGCTTTTCAATACTCCTTCTTTTCTTGTTCGTAGTCATTACTATCTTCCGTACATAATACTATACTGGTTACACTTTTGCTCGTTAGTATTCTATAACCTTTTAATAACCGAGTCAACCTTAGTATCACGAACGCGTTAGATTCGGAATACCACTGTACTGATACTACTTCCTTTAGCTGCTTCCATCTTCGAAAGCTTGATCTATCATATAGGAGTAAAAGATTTTATTGAGAGATCACTATGATCATGAGCCCTTGTTACATCACATAGTTAGTACAGAATATGGCCAGCCTTTAGTACTTGACAAGCAATTAAACAACATGTGGTATCCTACTAGGCTTGTATCACACAGATAGATAGTCATTCGGCAATACCTCCCCTTCTGGAAGGGTTGTTCTTCTCAGCTTATATGAAATGAAAAGGAGAGAAAAGAAAGAATTGAAGAGAATTGCATATATATAAAATATACTGCCACAAAATATCTGGCTTGGAATCTACCTCTGAACTATAGAGGTTTATCATAGGAGAATAAAACATATACGTATATATATTAACATCAGGTATTATAGCATCGTATTTCACATGCCTAAATATTTTTGATATTCTGTCCATCATTCTATGGACCCATGCTCTTGCTCGAGCTTATACCCAATCACCTTTGATACTCCCTCGAGGTCGAAAATCGAATCTGGGATCTCATTCTAGACATCATCGTTACTAGAATTCTATGCTTGCACCGCAACCTTCCTCGTATAGTAATACGACTCTCTATTCATAAGAGGGAATAAATATATAACATATAGATAATCGACTTAATTAGTCTATCAATGATAACTTATACATCACCACGACCCGATTAGTGGTACTCAATCTCAACATCCATTCTAACACAACTCTTACGGTTATAATTGACTCATTACTCGCAGAATCATTGTTGCATTACTATGGTCCACCACTGACCTACTGTAGTCATTCATTTTCTATGAAATCTTAATAGCTAACCATATGAGTCCATACATGTTGTATCGGATTCTTCTAAGGAGGCAACATAATCACCATTCCATGATTCATGAAGAACACTCCTGAACTTGGCGTACATATGACATGAAGCAGATAAAATTGCAGAAGAGTTTCAATAAAAGCAACGATAGCAGGTTAATACCATTATTAACCATATGTCTTTATTAGGAGACATGAAGCTCAAAGGTTCATTCAGTCCTTTCGTAATATGGTCCTGGCTTATCTCAAGATATAACCTTATAAGATAGATAGCCCTCTCACGGAGATTTCATAAATTAAATCTTTACCAAACTAGTATCACGGTTGAGTATCGCACAATCATCAGAAGGAATGTCAATCTTTCAAACCATAATACAACCTTCACGGCTTCAACCATCATCACTGTATTCCTCTGGCACGAGCACCTATAATTATCCTCTTACATTTAAAGTGTCGGCCACCTCTTTGGCCTTTCCTGATAGTAAAATTTCCTTACAATCAATGTCTTTTAAATGACCTTCAACTAAATTTTCTACCTCATTTCCAATCACTGCTTGTGTGAAAATGCTCTTCATTACGCCTTGGTAAAAAAATATATCATCACTTTTCCATAAGTTATTGCCTCGGTCTTTTAGAGGTTAACATTGTCACGATTGACTCTTGATCATACTTAGGACGTCTCTTATTATAGGTCCTTCTTGATTTCACCAATCTCGACCCTTATTGGGTCAATCTATACTTTCTTATGGTTCAACATGTGCCCCATCTGGCATTATTATAATTACGTCACATTTCCTTTATCAAAATTTCTATTCTTGAGAACTTTGAATATTACCTTCCTTGAAAAGGTTTTGATTGGTAAATGTGTGGCTTCAGTGTCCCTCCCTCTTTTGTTCTGTGTCCCTGGTTGGGGACTATTTTCAATAGCTGCATCCTTTTGGGAGGATGCAACTAGGGATGTGTTTGACTCCTTTTGAACCACCACAGTCTTTTGAGAGACTGTGGCTTGGCTGGCTGGGGTACCACTCACCTATCCCACCTTATCCTGGGGGGTTTCTTGATGTTCACCCCTCCCTTCACCACTCACACCCCGTTCACTCCCTTCAGGGTTTATGGTAGTTGTTACAACTGTTGTCTTTTGAGAAACAACAGAGGTGGTTTTCTTTGACTTGTGTTTTGGAATTTTAGTTTTGGTGGCTTTGGTTGGAACCTGTTTGGACAAAGACACAGATTTCATTGCCACACTAGAAGGCAAAGAAACAGTAGGGATGGAAACAGTAGGAGTTATTGAAGTGTTTACCTCACTTACCTGTGGTGCATTCATGATTGGCAAATATACCAATGGCACCTGGCTGTTGAGGTTGATTCTCAAAAGGTCTGCAAGGACCCTTTTCTCTTGTGCCCAACATTTAAGTTTATTGCTCTCATTAGATATAACCAGTCCTTCAGCAACAAGGTTAGCCAATAACATAAAGAATCTAGCATAGTAGATGTTATGTGGTCTATTAGCTTTGTTACCTAACCTGTAACCTAATTCTAGCATGACATAGTTGCTAAAATTAAAGTACCTATCAGAAACTAGCATATAGAGCATATTAACAAGGGATGAAGTTATGGCATCAAAATTGCTAATCTTCCCAGAGAAAACCTTGATAAAGGCATCTCCAAGAAAACTCCATTCTTTCCTAAGGCCCTTCCTTCTAATACTACCTAAGCTAGCAGAATCAAAAGCATAGCCTATGGAATCTAACATAGCAGATACATCTTTATCAGTGTGTGGTGTCATGGCATTATTCTCAGGCAACTTAAAGCAAGATTGTATATCATCACAGTTAATGCAATAATCCGTACCTTTGAGAGAGAAGGCAATAGTCATATCTGTGGAGTTGAACTCTGCAGTTGTCCAAATCTCCTCAATTACCTCACAGTAAATGGTTGGAGCTTCCAGCATTGCATAGCTTAGTTTGCAGTTTTTGATGAACTCCATCATCTTGTGATAGTCAGTATGGGCTTCATTCTTTTCAACCAAGGCTACGAAATTGTTCTTTTCATAAACAAATCCAGACTGAGACATAATTTAGACTACTGGTGCCATTGTTGTGAGTAGAGGTTGCAGAGAAAAACTTGAGAGTTTTGGGAGAGAAGGAGAATAAAAATTGCAAGAAAGCGTAAAGTGAAAATAAAAATTCAATGGGCTTTTATACTTTCTTGAATTAAAACGTAAATAAAATGATTAAATGATACTTTTAAATAAATTACAGCCGTTTAAGAATAAAGAAAACTGTAGAAATTCTGAAAACTGCCTTTAATACAAATATATACAATAGCGTATATCTGTATCAACGGTTGAGTAAAAGAATCAACGGCTGTGACTCACTTAAAGTAACTGATGTGACACTTCAACGGATAAGGTAAATAGTTATCCGTTGATGATCAACACTATTTTATCCGTTGAGGGATAAAATTACCAGAAATGTATTTATCTTTCAACGGATAATGAGCATTCGTTGATAGAACAATTTTGGCTTTCAACGGATAGGGAATATCCATTGATAGAATAATTTTTACTTAAAGCCAACTTTGTTCTTGCAGCAAATTCATTTCAGGCTTCAGGGCAGATTATAAAGAGGACATAAATTTATGAATAATTAAGCATACCTAGCTCACTTACTAATCTTGTGAATGTTGATTCATCAAGTGGCTTGGTAAATATATCTGCAATCTTCTTTTCACTTGGAACAAAATGAAGTTCCACTTTACCTTTCATCACATGCTCCCTAATGAAGTGGTACTTGATGTCAATATGCTTGGTTCTCGAGTGCTGCACTGGATTTTCAGTAATGGCAATGGCACTTGTGTTGTCACAGAATATAGGAATTTTGTCAACAGTTAGTCCATAGTCAAATAGTTGATTCCTCATCCATAGCATCTGTGCACAGCAACTACCAGCAGCAATGTACTCAGCTTCAGCTGTTGATGTAGAAACAGAATTTTTCTTCTTGCTGAACCATGACACAAGCTTGTTCCCTAGAAATTGACAGGTGCCAGTTGTGCTTTTCCTGTCTATTTTGCAGCCTGTATAATCTGCATTTGAGTAGCCAGTTAGATCAAAACAAGACTCTCTAGGGTACCAAATTCCTAGATTTGGAGTTCCTTTGAGATATCTGAAGATTCTTTTAATAGCCACTAAGTGAGATTCTTTAGGGTCAGCTTGAAATCTAGCACAGAGACATGTAGAAAACATTATATCTGGTCTACTAACAGTTAAATATAAAAGTGAGCCAACCATGCCTCTATAACTTGAAATGTCCACAGACTTTTCAGCCTTGTTTAGTTCAAGCTTGGTGGCAGTGGCCATGGGAGTTTTTGCAGGTGAACAGTCCATTAAGTCAAACTTCTTTAAAAGATCATAAATGTATTTAGTTTGACTAATGAAAATTCCACCACTAACTTGTTTAACTTGTAAACCAAGAAAATAAGTTAGCTCTCCCATCATGCTCATTTCATATTTACTTTGCATTAACTTAGCAAACTTTTTACAAAGCTTATCATCTGTAGATCCAAATATAATATCATCTACATAAATTTGAACAAGTATTTTAGAGCCATTAACATTTCTTAAGAAAAGAGTTTTGTCAACAGTACCTCTTGTGAAGTGATTATCTAGAAGAAATTTTGACAAAGTCTCATACCAGGCTCTAGGTGCTTGCTTTAGTCCATAGAGTGCTTTCAACAGATAATACACATAGTCTGGAAAGTTTGGATCTTCAAATCCTGGAGGTTGGCTTACATAAACTTCTTCCTCCAATTCCCCATTTAGAAATGCACTCTTGACATCCATTTGATAGACTTTGAAATTGGCATGGACTGCATAGGCTAGAAAGATTCTGATAGCTTCAAGTCTGGTAACTGGAGCAAATGTCTCATCAAAATCTATTCCCTCTTGTTGAGAATAGCCTTTAGCAACCAATCTGGCTTTATTCCTTATGACAATGCCATTTTCATCCATCTTGTTTCTGAATACCCATTTTGTGTCAATAGAACTCTTGTTCTTTGGCTTGGGTACCAGCTTTCATACTTCAGTTTCTCTCAAATTGGTTTAGCTCCTCTTGCATTGCTAAAATCCAATCTGGATCTAATAGAGCTTCTTCTATTCTCTTAGGTTCCTCCTGTGATAGAAAGCTACTATATAGACATTCATCTTGAGTAGCCCTTCTAGTTTGCACTTTAGATGTAGCATCACCAATGATCAGTTCAAAAGGGTGATTCTTGGTCTATTTCCTTTGAGGTAGTAGATTAGCTCTAGATGAGGTTGCCTCAGTATTGTCATGATGTGTGATAGAATGTTGATTGGTTGAAACTCCCCCTGAGTTGCTGATCCTTTGAAAGGAATTGGGAGCTCTATCAACTGATGAAGTGAATTGATTATCCGTTGACAGACTGTTATCAACGGATGCTTCATTGTGAACTTCAACGGATGATGCACTTTGTCTTTCAACGGATGCTGCATTGCTTCTTTCAACGGAAGCTGAATTATGACTTTCAACGGATGCAGCATTCTATGAATTATCCAAAGGCATATTTTGAATTCTTCTTGAGATGTCTACTTCATCATTCTCATCTTCACTATCATCACAATATATCTCAATATTGTCAAATTTGAGTCCTTCATGATGTCCCTCATATGTTAGTCCATCAATCTTTTTATCATCAAACACAACATGCACAGATTCCATGACAATGTTGGTTCTTAGATTGTAGACCCTATATGATTTTCCAGCAGAATAACCAACAGATATTCCTTCATCAGCCTTTGCATCAAACTTCCCTTTATGATCAGATTGATTCCATAAGATGTAACATTTGCAACCAAAGACATGCAGAAAGTTTAAAGTTGGTTTTCTTCTCTTGAATAATTGATAGGGAGTCATGCCTTTTGCCTGATTGATTAGAGAAATATTCTGAGTGTAACATGCACAGTTAACAGCCTCAGCCCAAAAGTAAGTTGGGAGTTTTGACTCTTCAAGCATTGTCCTTGCAGCTTCAATTAGTGATCTGTTCTTCCTTTCCACCACACCATTTTGTTGTGGGGTCCTTGGAGCTGAGAACTCATGCATGATCCAATTTTTTTCACAGAACAACTTCATGGTTGAATTCTTGAACTCAGCTCCATTGTCACTCCTAATATTCCTTACTTTGAAATCAGGATGATTGTTGACTTGCTTGATATGATTGATAATGATTTCACTAGCTTCATCCTTTGATCCAAGAAAATAAACCCATGAAAACTTTGAGAAATCATCTACAATCACTAGGCAATATCTTTTCCTTGAAATTGACAATACATTGAATGGTCCAAAAAGATTCATGTGTAGCAGTTGTAATGGTTCATCAATTGCAGATTCAAGCTTCTTACTGAATGATACTTTCTTTTGCTTTCCTTTCTGACAAGCATCACACAGTTCATCCCTTGTGAATTCTACTAGAGGCATTCCTCTAACTAAGTCCTTTTTGACTAGATCATTCATTGTCTTGAAATTCAAGTGGGACAGCTTCTTGTTCCATAGCCAACTTTCAACTGGACTTGCTTTGCTGAAAAGACAAGTGATAGATTCTGCATCTGTAGAGTTGAAGTCAGCTAAATACACATTCCTTTTTCTAACTCCAGTTAGAACAACTTTATTGTCCTTCTTACTTGTGACAATACAGGCTTCAGAATTGAAGGAAACAGTATTCCCTCTGTCACATAGTTGACTGATGCTCAATAAGTTGTGTTTGAGACCATCAACCAATGCAACTTCATCAATGATGACATTTTCTTTTAAAATAAAGCCATATCCCATAGTGAATCCTTTGCTGTCATCTCCAAAGGTTATGCTAGGGCCAGCTCTCTCCTTAAACTCTATGAGCAGGGTAAAATCTCCTGTCATGTGTCTTGAACAGCCACTGTCCAAGTACCATAGATTCCTTCTTTTTCCCTGCACACAATAAAATCAATCAAGTTGATTTTGGTACCCAAGTTTCCTTGGGTCCAGCCTTGTTAGTCTTTTTACGAGACTTCATTCCTCCTGCATCTTTTGACTTAGGTAACTTTGGGTTAACCTTGGTCTCAGATGTAGCTGGTTGAAGTGTAGGTTTAGTCACAGAATCATTTAGCACATTTGATTGAATTTGATAAGGCATAGATTGTGCAAACATGTTATTCCACATAGGCATATTATATGGCATTTGAGGCATACTAAATGCAGTAAAATAAGGATTATTAATATATGGCATGTTTGCAAAATGTGCATGGGAATTCTGATGAGACATAACAGGCATGGCATGCAGAGGTGACATAGACATGTTAGGCATGGAGGGATTTGAAGGCATGGGAGCATTCTTAACAGATTTGCAGTTATCAGATAGATGATTAACACTTTTACAATGCACACAGCTTTTTCTAGGAGCATACCTATCAGGTGTGTAATTGTTATGTTTATTAATCCCTACCTTCCCATTTCTTTTAGATTTTCTTTTAGTTTCCTTTTTATCCTCAACCAACTTAAGCCTATTTTTCAGCTGATCTAAAGTCATGTGTCCTATATTCACCTTACTGGCATCTTTGGATGTGCTAGCTCCTTCTTTGACAAAGTTCTTGAAAGTTGAACCATCCTTCTTATTGAGATTTTTATTTTTAAAATTACTTGCCTATTTTAATTGATGAGCCTTCAACGGATGCTCTTTTTCTTCCTTCAACGGATAACTTTCATCATCCGTTGATTCCACATCCATTGACAATCCATCAATTAATTCTAACTCCTTTTTGTTTTTCTTCCAGGCATCCTCATAGAATGATTCAATTCCCTGAACCTTGGCAATCTGAACACTAACATCCCTAGATGTTTTCCAGGCCTTGATTACCTCTTGTTCACTCTCTAACTGTTTAGAAAGAATTTCTACTTTCTTAACAGCTTCTTCTAGTTCACTTTCAACAGTCAAGCATTTAAGTTTAATCTTTTCAAGCTCAATTACCTGATCTTCTAACACAGCATTCCTATCACTTAAAAACACATTATTCTCTTTGATCCTAGTATTTTCTATGGCTAGTGATTTAAGGGAAACTCGTAAATGATATAATTCATTGGACATATCATTTATAGCTTCATTGCATTCATTTTTAGAAAGCTGAGAGAGATCAGTAGTAATTACCTGGTTGCTTGATGAACTAGTTTCATTTTCATCAAAATTAGCCATCAGGGCTAGGTTGACATATTCCATATCATCATCTTCATTGACTCCATCTGCTGCCCAATCATCTTGAGTGGGAAAAGCTCTTTCCTTTTGTTTGAGCAAATCAAAATACTTCTTTTTGTAATCAACTTGCACAAATTTCTTCTTGTTAGAGGTTGGCTTCCTACACTCACTTGCAAAGTGTCCACTAATGCCACAGTTATAACATTTGAACTTGGATTTGTCCACCATGTTTTTGTTTGGCTTAGTGAATTTTGTATTTTTCCTGAACTTCATCCTTGCAAACCTCCTGGACAGAAAAGCCAGATGTTCATCAACATCATCAGAGTCATCCTGACTGGAATTGTTTTCATCCTCACCTACTTGCTCTTTACCCTTGCTTGATTCTGATTTGCTTGTGCCAATTTTGAGACTTGGCATTGTCTTCTCCTCATTCCTAGCTTCAATTTTCTCACTGTCAGCTACATGTGCAACTGTTCCTCCTTTTCTCTTTCCCTTTTCCAGCAGCTCATCCTGCTCCATTTCAAGTTCATAAGTCTTCAAAATTCCATATAATCTTTCAAGTGTGAAGTTCTTATAATCTTAAGAATTTCTTAGAGAGACAGTCATAGGCTTCCATTCCTTTGGTAGAGACCTCAGAAATTTTAAGTTGGAATCCTTGACTTGGTACACTCTACCATACAGCTTCAATCCATTTAACAGTTTTTGAAATCTGTTGAAGGTATCATTTAATGATTCTCCTTCTTCAAAGTGAAAATATTCATACTGTTGAATAAGAAGCTGCATCTTGTTCTCTCTAACCTGCTCAGTACCTTCACAGATGATTTGTACAGTATCCCAAACTTCCTTTGCATTTTGACTATTGATGACATTGTCAAACATATCTTGATCTAAGCCATTAAACAAAATGTTCATGGCTTTCTTGTCCTTGCGGATTTCTTCTATGTCTTCAATAGTCCATTCTGCTTTTGGCTTGGGAATGGACTGTCCAACAGCAACTGTTGCAGTAGCAGCTGTGGCCACTTTGTGAGGGATGTGAGGACCATTTTCAATACAGTTGATGTAGCTTTCATCTTGAGAAAGAAGATGTAAATGCATCTTCACTTTCCAGTGATGATAGTTATCTTTTTCCAGGACTGGAATCTTTATTCCAATATCCTTCCTAGCAGGAGGATTCTTCTGTGCACTCATGATGTTAGCAGAATAGATCTTTAAACTCTTTGTATGTTAAGAGCTTGCTCTGATACCAATTGTTATTCCCAGTGGACTAATAATGAGATTTACAGAAGGGGGGTTGAATGTAAATCTCAAAACTTTTTCAAGTTTTGAGCAGTTTCTAAGGCTAAGTGTTTTAGTGAGCAAATGTGTGTGAATTGCTTGAAGCTAATGCAGACAAATATATATTCAAACACAAATGTAAAGAACACAGAGAACTTAAAAACTTTTCTGGTGGATTTGTTGTTCCACCAGAGATGTGTTATTTCAGAAAATCTGTGATTCAAAGAATTAAATCACAGCTGCTTCCTAGTACAAACTAGATAAATTTCTTTCTAGATTTTTCTAAACAGCTCTTGAAAATTCACATCTAATTACTATTTGCTACTTGGTTTATATTTCACCAAGTTTACAAGTGAAGACAAAACTGTAAAATACAATTAAAAGGCTCTTCACATGTTTCTTCTTCATTTCTCTATCCAATGCAATTTAGGTTTAGCTGTTAATCTTTGAATACTCCCTTGTTTGCACCAGAATGGAAATGCTGCATTTTCTTGATTCCTCCTAGAGGCTGCCACATTCCAGTTTATCTCTGTCAACCCATGTGCCTCTGTCAGCTTATGAATTGTCACTATCAACTGCTATTGAACTAAGCATCTGTTGAAGCTTTCATCCGTTGATGCCTTATCCGTTGAGGCTTTATCTGTTGAAGCTTTATCCGTTGATGCATTAGCAGTTGAAGTCTTTATCCGTTGAAGCACTTATCCGTTGATGGATATTATCCGTTGAAGCTTTAGAGATATCCGTTGAAGCTTTGTTTCTTATTCATTGAAGGTCTTCAATATCAGTTGATACTTCTTCACTTATACAAAATTACAAGGCATGAAATATTTACAATTAGCCCTCCTATTTGCATATCCACTAGTAGTCAACATGACTGATAATTTCCTACAACATCTAAGAATTACAACTTGAATCCAGAGAATGAAATGTGCTACAATACTAAACTTATTGCTAAGTAAAGCTACTCCTTCAACGGATAGCCAAGATGGTCTTATCCGTTGAGGCTACAAACACTAGATTTCTACTTAAGTGTTTTGTTTAACTTATCATCAAACTAATACACATATTCCTAACAAACACACAACTCTTCAACTATCTCTCTGGATGTGGATATGATTTCTACATCAATTCCTGATTCTCCATTTCTCAAACTCATGGAGGAGCCCCACATTCAAACTGGTGATCATCATCTAATTGAGGATTTGTTGGATCACCAGCCAATTCTTTTATAAGCTATTTATGGGTCTGTGAATCAAAATCTAAAATCAATCTCCATAATAATTTTAACTTCTACTTATCTTGTTTCTTCTTTATCAATGGATATCCATCATCTGTTGATTAGTGATTTTCCTTCAATGGATATGCCTCACAACAGTTATCCGTTGATAGTCACAACCACACCTTCAACTTCTATTTCAAATCCATTGATAGTCTCTGCCCAAACACCTGATATCTCAAAATCTATAACAAGTGAAGATGAATTAGTGGTTGTCCAATCAATTCTAGGATTATGGGAAGGGAGTGATTTGTGTGAGAGGTTGGGTTGCTCCCAGGTAAAAGGAGAGGATGAGAGATCAATACTGCACACCATTTCTTCTAGTATGGCAAAAGAAAGTGAGAGGAGTTCCCCCTTAGAGGTGATGGTGAGGGTGTGAGGATAGTGAGCTAGGGGAAGCCCCTAATGCAAGAAAAGAGAAAAAAATGAGAGAGAGAAGCATGTATAGAAGAAAGGGTGGAAGCCATTGCTCATAAGTCAATGGATGTCAATGAAGCTGAAAAGGAAAACCTATATCAGCAATATTACAGGTTTGTTATAGACTCTATTTCCTTGGATGGTGAGACATTTATTCATCCTATTACAGCCTATCAAACCTTGGATGTACAGGGCAATGAGGAGGCAGAAAGAACATTGAATTTAGTATACACAATTGAATCAATGGAAAGGGCTGAAGATGCAATCTCTAACATGCCTCCTACAGCTGATGATGATTTTGAAATTGGAGATGAAGCTGATGATTTTGATGAAGAGTTTGATGAAGATACTGGCATGGATATAGGGGAGATGTAAGCCCTAGTTCTACAATTGATATGCCTGATTGAATACTCAACAAGGAGTGCTTCTCTCATCACTTCAAATCCACTCTAATGGAGTTCATCAAACAGACTCAAACAAATTTAAGAAATTGACGGGGGCCCGCACAAGCGGTGGATCAGCTACTGTAATAACCCCAATTTTTGGAATTTTTGAAACACGGATGAATAGTAACTTTTGCTGATGATGTTGATTAAGGAAAATTATCAAACCATGCTATATAGAAATACTGTTATGGAAATTCTAAGATCGTATTAGTATTCCATAAAGTAAATAAGTGATGTAAAGATCGTCAGAATCCAAATTCGAACACTTTGATTTTTCCCGAAAATCCACCAGATACCGAAAGAATTGAGTATAAGGTAACATGATTAAAAGGATTTAAATTCAAGGATTATAAGAGGGGATTATAAAATGAATATAAAATATTGAGAAAGGTAGGGGAACCCAAATAATAAGATCCCGGATATGATCCCTCGAACGATAAACATGAACGAAAGTTAAGCGAACCGTATAACAGATCAGCGATCATTAGCCAAGTAATTAGGAGTTAATCAAAGGGGTTAGAGGATGATGATGTCATCACACCAACAAGAGGAAGACAAGTGTAACAAGATGACATAAGTAGATGACATAAGCATGACCAAATGGGAAGGGTTGGTTGGTTGATTATAAGCCACACAATTTTTACCATGGTAAAAGGTTAATTAACAAACAAAAAGGAAGCAACCAAGCAAATACATTCATTTCTTCCCCCCCCATCTCCTTGCTCATAGTTTTTGAAGAAAAACAAGAAGAAAAATTTCCAAACCCTAGCTCCACTCAATCATAATTCAAGAGGTTTGTTTCCTTGGATTCTATATTTAATAACTAAGAAGAGCAAGTAGTTTGAGTGCTTGAATCCAAGGTTTGCTAGCTCAAATAAATCATTTAGTTTAGGGTGAATAGTAACTTTCAAGAATAAATTTTTGATTCTTGATTTTATTTGTAAGGTCAAGGTAGCTTAAGCATAGATCAAGGCTTCCATGGGTATTCCAAGGATCTTTCATTGATTAAAAGCTTCAAGAAGGTATAAAACTTCAAACCCTAGCTTTACTTTTGAGTATTTAGGAATGGTTGTAATTGATATAGTATATGGGAATCATTATGCTTGTTTGCTTAAAGTTTGGTTGAGTTTGTAGTGATTTTGATGGTTGAATCTTGGTTATTAGTTAATGAACCTTAGTATGGTTAGTAGCTTTTGTTGTGATTGAATGAATTGGATAAAACATGAAGTAATGGACTGATGTAGTGAGGATTGAATGGATTTTGGTTGTAATGTTGGTTGTAAGTTGGTTTGTGATTGATTTGGAGTTGTATAAACTTTTGTAATCGCGTAAACATAGCCGTCGTAATGCCCGATTTACCTTAGACTGCTTTTGTTCTTAACATCAGGACCCGTGAACTCACTGTAAGATTTTGACCATTTCCATGTTTAGATAGTTCATGTTACGAGCTTCGTTTTGATATGTGGTTCGCTTGAATCCGATGTACGGTTTAGGAGAAACGACTGTTTTAAGTAACGGCGTTTCGCGAACGAACCATTACCCCTCGCCTTACTTTGAAACCTTGGTTAAGGCCCTTAAATGACTAATTGGAGTATGAAAAAATTCTCTAAAGTGGATTAGGCAGTTGGTAGGGTACTCGTGAAAGAATCGCCTTAAAATTCTTAATGGTTAAATTATTAAAAATGGTGGAGCTGAGGGTACTCGAACGACTTATGTGATTCGTTAAGCGTAGGAGTGACCATAAGCGAACGTTAGGGTTCAATTGGTTAAAGTCTAGTTTCTTAAGCGACCGGGGTTTAATTCCGACTTATGTTGTTGTTCATAGGTTATCGGACCCACTCTAAGCTTAAGTCTATCCGGGAACACTCAGGCAAGTTTTCTACGCATTATACTGTTGTTGTGATGTATATATGTATATGCATTATCTTATGATAAGTGCATGATTGTTATTAGCAAATCTTGCGATATATTGGAGCATGCTGATATGGTATATATGCATGTCTATTTCGTAATCTTGATATCTAATTATTGATTCGATTGCTTATAAGTTACATAATACCTATGCTAGAGATAAGCAGTAGTTGCGTATACCCTTAGTATAGGGGACCCAAAGGTGAACATATTGCTAAACCGGGAGTCGATGTTCCCGAGTATAATATATATATATATTTATTTATATATATATAGATATAGTTTTCAAAACTATTAATCGAATAAGGTTTATTGGATAACTTTATTTTATTTAATGAATATTATTTTAAATATTCATTCGAGAACTTATGACTCCGTTTATTTTATTTAATGAATATTATTTTGAATATTCATTCGAGGACTTATGACTCCGTTTATTTTATTTATTGAATATTATTTTGAATATTCATTCGAGGACTTATGACTCCGCTTATTTATTAAGTAATATTCTTTATTTTATTAAAGAATAATGTTTCGATAATCAAACTTATTTTCGATTATTCAAATAAAGATCGTACTTTCGTATAAGTATATCTTTGGTTATTTATTATTCATTTCAAGTATGAGTTTTAAAACTTCTACTTCAATTATTTTTATAGAGATTATCCTTTATAGGAATATTATTTAAATAATAATATTCAGATATTTTCTAATATATCGGGACTGATTTATTTCATTAAATCAGCATTACTCCAAACATTCTTTAAAATGTTTTCGAGTCTTCAAAATGATTTTTAAAAGTTAGAGCGGATCCCAAAACTCATTTTTATATTTAAGATCTTCCTTTCGAAGGGGATTTAAATACTCGCTCAAAACCTGAGGGATCCGGCTCTGTGGTGTATTTTATATTCGCAACGAGGTTGCTGTTTTGAGAAAACATTTTGATTACTTGCTCAACGTTCGGGAAGTAAGTCCATCTATTTGAGTCGGCATAAGCAACATGGGCTCTGTGGGCGTCCATGAAAGTGTAAGTGGCTCAGTGGGAGCCCATCAATGCGTAAGTGGCTGAGTGGCAGTCCAGCATAGGTCCTAATGCGGCCAGGGTGATGACCAGTGGGGAATTCGTCCATCTACTATTAGAAAAGGTTACTTATTGGTATCTTTGCCTGATCAGCAAGATATCAGGTTTATGCCAAGGTTTTCTCCTTTCCAAATTCATTGGATATTACAACTCTGTTTATAATTTTCAAAACAGAGGTTTTCAAGGAGTGTATGAAATATATATATATATATAGGTGTATATATATATCGGGACTTAATGAAGTATCTCGTAACTTCATTATTTATAATGATATTTCAAGGATTGAATCTATTCAAATCTTATCTTGTAGTCTCATCTATGTGATGAACTTTTGAAACGGATTATACCTTGAACGGTGGTAGTTCAAGTAGTATTCGGAAAAGATATAAGTATATTGGAGTATCTCGTAACTTCACCTTTTCAACTTATATCTGGTTAATGATTATCTTATGCATGACAAAGATTTTCAGAAAAACGTTGAGACAAGGTTAGATATATGAGATCACCTTGCAACAATATTTTTTTATATACAGTTATAAACTGGAACTCTGTGTATATTATACATGACAGAGGATTTCAAGATTTTGAAAAGTATGTATACATATATACTAAATATTTTGCGACTTGGTCACATTAAGAGATCAAACTTGGTTCATTTTTTTTGACCAAGACTTTCATAAGTGCTATGAGAATGCTCATATATTGTAAATTATTATATATATTATTTTGGTGGGCTTGTTGCTCACCCTTGCTTTCTTCTTTCATCATACAAGAACAGATAGACAAGATGAACATGATCAAGCTCCCAATTCGTGAGCGGTTAGGAAACGTTCCGCATTTTCCTGTTGGCGTTGATGTCGTTGTAGCTGAGGTAGGAACTACCAATAGGCTAGGCTTTTAACTCTTGATGTGCCAGACTTATGTATATTTATGAATTGTAATAATGGCAAAGAATATGTAAATTTATCAGAAACCCTTTTGAGGTGTAATGGCTTATAATTGTGGAATAAAATGACTTGTGTTATTTTTGGATATTCATCTCTGAGACTATAACTTGTGGTGTGTGTATATATTGTGGGGTCACAGTACGCAGTAGTTGGTTGATTATTAAGATTAAGTATTATTAAGGGAAATGGAACTCGTGACAACCCGGATCCCCGACCCCGGATTTGGGGGTGTTACAGAAATGGTATCAGAGCTAAGCGTTATAAACCTCAGAGATGATGCGACGTTAAGATAAGAAGTTCACTGAGATAATAAGAACTCTTGCCAAGTTCATAGTCAGACTACCTAACGTAGTAATGACAGTTAAAACCCTTATGGGAACCCTTATAAATATCGTGATAGAAGCGTAGTTCGTTATCGTATATGGTAGTGGGACTCTGAACCCTGAAGTTCAAGAGCAATAATATGATGATGTTTTCTTTATATTGGGGATCAGATTGTGGATCCAATAGAGCATCCTAACGAGGGACCGAATGATGTTCATATTGAGGATGTAGCGGTTGAGGATGTTTTCCTAGAAGGGATTGTTTCTGAGGAGGATCCCGTGGAGGATCCTGACAAGAATTAATAAAGGACCACTGAGGAATTGATAACCATGGTTAGAACGACTACCAGAGGTAGGATTGGCCGGTCAATACCAGAGGTTTGTTCAAGTTTGTAAAGATAGTAGCCCCTTTAACGCGGCTTACTCGTAAGACTGAGAAATTCGAATGGACAGAAAAATGCGAGAACAACTTTTAAGAACTAAATCAAAGGTTGGTGACGGCCCCTATGTTGGCGTTGCCAGATGGAAAAGGAGATTTTTTGATTTGTAGTGACGCTTCGCATAAGGAATTAGGGTGCTTCTTATACAGCACAGCAAGGTAATCGCGTATGCGTCAAGACAATTAAGGGAATATAAAATTCGATATCCCCACCCATGAGCTTGGGCTCATGGCAATAGTTTTGCCCAAAAGATTTGAGGCACTACTTGTATGAAGAGAAGTGCGAGATTTACCTAAGCCGTAAGTGGTCTAGTACATTTTCACGCCGAAAGAGCTCAACATGCGCAGAGGAGGTGGTTAGAGCTAATCAAGGATTATGATTATGAGATTCTTTATCATACAGGGAAAGCCAAAATGGTGGCTAACGCCCTTAGTATAAAAGAGAGACTCAAGATGAAAATGTCTTTAGGAGAGTTGAAAAGAGATTTTGAGGAAATGGAAATAGGAGTGAACGCAACCGGAGCCGGTACCGAAAAGTTGTTTGAGATTGTAATGCAGCCCGAGTTATTGGAAAAAGATCATATTGTGCCAAGAAAAAGTGATGAATGAAGGCAGAGAGCCAACAAATAGAGAAGAGATTAATACTGAGAAAGATGATAAGGGAATAATAAGGTATTCCTACAGAATTTGGGTTCCAAATGTTCAAGAGCTTAAGGATGAGATCTTAGATGAAAGCCATAGTTCGAGGAATAAGTTTTAGGGAAAACCCTGAATGTGATAGTCAGGGAGGTCGCCATCAAGAAAGAAAGAACCATAACGTTAATGAAATGGAAAACAAGGATTTTAACGTATAAGATAACCCTGATTATGGGAGAAGGATGAAACATTTCATACTGATAAAACAGAAGTCGAGTAAGGAAAGGAGACCCGAGACGGTACTCCTATACGGAAATTCATGGACCTGTCTAAACAGAACTTATACTTTTATTCCCAACCACCACCTTGAGGAAACAATGCGGTAGGAAATCCTTTCATGACCTTTAAGTCGCTAAGCTCTCAGAGTTCCAAGGAACAGGTTGACCCAGTCGAGGCAAAAGCCTGGCTAAAGGAAATATAGGAATCATTTGAGATTCCAAATGATTGACGAAGCACAAAAGACTGTTTTTGTCACTTACCCTCCTAAGAGAGAGGCCACCCGTTGGTGAAAGGCCAAGAAAGGCATGGAGCCAGAGGTTATAATAAACTGATTAAAGTTTAGACAATTGTTTTCGGGAAAGTACTTCCCGAGATTATGGAGGTAGTGTAAAAGCTTTAGAGCCAGAAAAAAAGTGGACGAGTGTGATGAATTATGAATCTAAGTTGTAAAAGTTGTCAAGATTCGTTCCGAGGACACGAATCCAGAATGACGGGATATTTGAAATTAATGCTTATGTTGTGTTGGTTCATGTAATGGTTGTAATAGAACAAAAATAAAAGACTGAAAAGGGAAGGAGTATAGAGGGATATAAAGCAAATAGAGTTGAGAAGTGATAAGGGAGTTAGGTATGGGAAACCCTAAGAAACCCTTGCAATAAATATAGAGAAGTGTGTCATCATCAGCGCGATGGTGATTGATCATGAGATAAATTCAAGGTTTGAAGGCGTAAGCGATACGTATAGTTAATTCCCTTAAAGTTGACAATATTCGATGAAACTTTAAGATAGGTCGATTGATTAATAAGGAAACACGGATGGACTGAGGAGACAAGAAAGTAAGAAATTAGGAAAATTGGATGAAGGAAGTGACCTTCAAGAATGTGAAGTGTAAGTAACGCATGTGAATTGATACCCAAAAAGGGGGATGCCAGGCATAAAAGATATCCCAACGTTGAGATGATTGTTGAGATAAATAAAAGAGGTAAATGAGTAGTTAGAACTAAAAGGTTCACATTGAACACGACCAATATCTTCTAGAACATCCCTGTTATCATTACTGAATCAGGCAAGAAAAGTAGATAACCATTGTTATCTTTTGGAGGCCATATTGATTGACCTTATTTTGAATACAGATGTTATTGTGAAATTAGGCATATACTATCAAGATGGGAATGATTGAATAAGACACCCTTATCAGGGATACATGACTTGATTTATCTATGGAAGGATGCAAGTACCTTTTAAAAAAAGGTGGAATTAAGGATGGAACCTCGATAACTTGAGATGAACCATAGAGGAATGCATAATGGTTGGCATTTCACCCTTAATAGGGACATTATGAGTTGGGTAGTATGGAACGAAGGACTAAGGTAACAAAAACCTTTAAAGATCAGTAGAGAAATTTTTCAGAAGTACATAAACAATGGTTCTAGTATTAGTAAATGGTATCTTGATATGCCCTGTACATAGGGAGTACCGGATGAAGAATTTAAGGATAACCTTAGAGGTTTTACAAGGAAAAAGGTAATATTCAAAGTTCTCAAGAATAGAAATTATGATAAAGAAAATATGACATAATTATAATAATGCCAGGTGGGCACGTG
Organism: Apium graveolens; assembly: GCF_009905375.1. Classification (NCBI taxonomy): domain Eukaryota; kingdom Viridiplantae; phylum Streptophyta; class Magnoliopsida; order Apiales; family Apiaceae; genus Apium; species Apium graveolens. Next base: position 61,503,481 of record NC_133649.1, read on the forward strand.
TTGAACCATAAGAAAGTATAGATCGACCCAATGAAGGTCGAGATTGGTGAAAACGAGAAGGACCCAAGATAAGAGACGTCCTAAGTATGATCGAGAGTCAGTCATGTCAATGTTCACATCTAAAGACTAAGGCAATGACTTATGGAAAAATGGTGATTTTTTTTCTCACCAGGATTTAAGAAAAGCATTTTCACATAAGCAGTGATTGAAATGAGGTAGAATATTTAGTTGGACGTGGTTAAAATGACATTGATTGTAAGGAAATTTTACCATCAGGAAAGGCCAAAGAGGTGGCCGACACTTTAAATGTAAGAGGATAATTATAGGCGCTCGTGCCAGAGGAATACATTGATGATGGTTGAAGCCCTGAAGGTTGTATTATGGTTTGGAAGATTGACATTCCTTCTGATGACTATGCAATACCCAACCGTAATAGTAGTTTGGTAAAGGTTTAATTCGTGTAATCGCCATGAGCGGGCTATCTATCTTAGAAGGTACTATCTTGAAATAAGCCAGGACCATGTTACGAAATGACTAAATGAACCTTTGAGATGCATGTCTCCCAATAAAGACATATGGTTAATAATGGTATTAACCTGCTATCATTGCTTTGATTGAAACTCTTCTGCAATTTTATCTGCTTCATGTCATGAAAGTACGTCAGGATCTGGAGTGTTCTTCATGAATTATGAATGGTGATTATTTAACTCCTTAGAAGAATTTGATACGACAAGTATGGACTCCGTATGGTTAGCTATTAAGATTTCAAGGAAAACGAATGACGACAGTAGGTCAGTGGTGGACCATAGTAATGCAGCAACGATTCTTTGAATAATGAGTCGATTACAACCGTGAGAGTTGTAGTGTAATGGATGTTGAGATTGGGTACCACTAATCGGGTTGTGGTGATGTATAAGTTATCATTAATAGACTAATTAATTAAGTCGATTATTTACCTATTGAATACTTATTCCTTCTTATCAATAGAGAGTCGTATTACTATACGAGGAAGGTTGCGGTGCGAGCATAGAATTCTAGTAACGATGATGTCTAGAATGAAATCCCAGATTCGATTTTCGATGTCGAGGGAGTTTCAAAGGTGATTGTGTATAAGCTCGAGCAAGAGCATGGGTCCATAGAATGATGCACAAAATATCAAAAATATTTAGGCATGTGAAATACGATGCTATAATACCCGATGTTGATATATATACGTATATGTTTTGTTCTCCTATGACAAACCTCAATAGTTCAGAGGTAGATTCCAAGCCAGATATTTTGTGGCAGTATATTTTATATATATACAATTCTCTTCAATTCATTCTTTTCTCTCCTTTTCATTTTGTATAAACTGAGAAGAACAACCCTTCCAGAAGGGGAGGTATTGCCGAATGACTATCTATCTGTGTGATAGAAGCCTAGTAGGATACCACATGTTGTTTAATTGCTTGTCAAGTACTAAAGGCTGGCCACCTTCTGTACTAACTATGCGATATAACAAGTGTTCATGATCATAGTGATCTCTCAATAAATTCTTTTACTTTTATATGAAGTGAAAGGCATATGCCATAGTCTATTTGTTTATTCGAGAATTTAACTCAACTCAAATAAGTAAATAGTGGTTCTATCGTCAGAGAGATCTCTCAAAGTAACATATGTCAAAGGATTAAGTAACATTGTTCATCTACAGACTTGAGGACTTAATTCACTGGAAGAAGCTCAAGAAATTGATCAAGCCTCAGTGATATAAATCAAGATTGTGTATTTAATCAAGTGACAGAGATCTCGACAGGGTATCAATTAATTATAGGGATTTAATCTGAAGAAAATCAAGACATGAAGAAACATCACAAATGTTAGTCATTCATGAACCAGACAGTACATCGAGTGTCAACATTGAAGTAGGTGAAATGGATCCATAAGTTTCAGTGATTTTCAGCAGATTGTCAGAAGAGTGGTTGCTGTTCAAGAATAGTATTAATTCTCTATTAATTAATTAAGTCATATAATTTAATTAAAAAAATAAATTATATCTGCAAAGATTAATTTATTGATTAATTGGATTAATTGATTAATTAATTCTCAATTAATATTATGGTTTTTTAGAATTGATTTTGAATTTAAATTCAAAATTAATTCAGCAAGACAATCTTTTGTATTAGTATGACAATCGGTATGACAATCAATAGTCATACCGAAAGTCATGCCAGTTCATTTAAATTGTCTTACTGGAAGTCTTACCAGCTGTGGTGATTGTCTTCCTAGTACAATCAATAGTCCTACCGAAAGTTCTACCAGCTGTTGGGATTGTCTTGCTGAGCTAACAGGATTGTCTTGCCAGTTTAATCAAGGATTGATTTAATATAAAAGAGAAGCGGCTGATTTTCAACAGACAGAGCATTGAATATCAAATTAACAGAAGAACACAGAACCAAGAAAATAATAGAGAACTTATTGCAATTTCTCAGATCATTAATTTCTAGTATTCATTGTTAAATCTAAACCACTAGAAATCCTTTTCTTGTTCTTGTGTAACTATCTAGCGGATCAAAATCCCTAGAACCTAATCTCAAATTGCTTTTAGCATTTGATCCTTTTTATTTTAAAAATAGAAAAAGTTCATGTCGAATTTATTCTAGATTTGGAATAATTTATTTGAGATTAATCCCTTGTAACTGATACCGTTGTTGTAACACCTTTCAAGTTTAATAATAGTTTTATTTAACTTGAATTTTGTTTCACTTTTTTATTCCGCAGTTTATTCGATTAAACGGTATAGTTTGTATTCAACCCCCCTTCTACAAACATATTGAGACCTAACAATTGGTATCAGAGCCTTCTGATTAACGAACAAATCAAGATCCTAGACTTTTGTGATTCTTCCACTCCTTGAATTTTTATTTACTCAAAAATTCATAATGACTACACAAAAAGTTGGAACTGTTAAAATTCCACTATTCGATAAAGAAAATTATGTTATGTGGAAGAAGAAGATGCTATTGTTTTTACAAGTTGCAAATCCCCAATATCTGGAAGTGTTAAAGAAGGGTCCGAAAATTCCGATGGTTATTGAACCGGAGGTAATAGAAAATGATGTGGTGATTACCAAAGCTAGAACTTATGTAAAGAATCCTGAGGATTTTTCTCCTGCTGAAAAAGAAGAAGCCTCCCTGGATGCTAGCCTTCAATTAATTTTGGTTGATTCCCTTGATCCCTTGATGAATAGACATGTGATGAACTGTAAAGATTCCAAACACATCTGGGAAACTATTGAGGTGATTAATGAAGGCACAGAGGAAGTTAGGGAGAACAAGTTAAAAATCCTAACCTCTGAGTATGAATACTTTAAATCCAATCCAGGAGAAGGAATCACTGAAGTGTTTGAGAGGTACAATGTATTGATCAACAACCTGAACATTAATGGTAAATATTATTTAATCAGGGAGGTCAACAAAAAGTTCCTTTTAACACTGCCAACTCATCTCGAACATAGAATCACTGCCATAAGAGAAGCAAGAGATCTGAGTGAGATTTCTTTGGAAAGGCTCTATGATGTGTTAAAAACCTATGAGTTGGAGCAGATTCAGTAGAAGGAATTCTACGAGAAAGGAAGAGTGGTCAGCACGTCTACTGCTCTAGTAGCTGAAGAACAACAAGAACAACCACAACAACAACAATAATCTCAACAGTCAGAAAGAATGGTACAGTCTTCCAAGGCTGAAGAAAATGTGATAGTAGTAGAATTTGATCCTCCTACTACAAATCAATCAGGAGATGATTTTTATTCCTTGGAAGAACTAGAGCAATTGGAAGATGAGTCAATGGCCCTGATTGTCAAGAGATTCTCCAATGTCAGATTCAAGAGGAATCCCAAGTTCAAGTACAGGTCCAACTACAACAGATTCCAAAAAGGTGGATCTTCATCCTCTAACACCAGCAGTGGTGGGTACAAAACAGGGATGGTTGATCAAAGCACCATTCGATGCTTCAACTGCAATGAGTTGGGACACTCTGCCACAGAATGCAGGAAGCCAAAACAAGTTAGGAAGAACTCTTATGATTCTAATCAGAAGAGTAAATCTGAAAGGGCTTACCTGGCAAAGGGAAGAAGCTGGGATGATACTGAGAGTGAAGATAAAGAAGTTAGGAATCTTGCTCTCATGGCTAGTGATGTAAACACCTCATCGTCAAGAAAAGAGGTAAAATTTACTGATGCTGAATTAGTTTATCATCTAGGAGGTTCCTTAGATTGTGCTCGTCGTGATAATGAAATGTTAAATCAAAAAATCAAAGACCTTGAGAAAGAGGTCAATGAACTAAGACTTGTGCACATTAATCAAGGCAAATTAAAAGAACAAGTATCTTTTCTAGAGAATAGAGTTGACTGTTATAGACAACTCGAAAGTATTCTCAAAGACAAGATCACCGATCTTGAGACTAAGGTTAAAGCATACTTTAATTCTTGTTCGAAGTCTAAAGAGTTTTACAATAAGCAAGCTGTTAATCAAACATCTGGAATAGGTTTTGATTACAATGTTGCTATTGGAAAATTAGGCATAAACTCCCCTCCTCATGTATGTGCTAAAGGTAGGGAAGTACCATATGTGCTTAAGGGTGTTGATGAACCCCTCTATAAAGAATCAATTGCTGAACCATTTGATGAGACCTCACTTATTATTCAAGAAGAAATCCGTGTTGAAGATCTTGCTAATGAGAAAGCTGTTTCCAAGTCAAGTGTGTCAAAGGTTCCAGTCAAAGTTGTGAAAGCAACTGAGACTAACTCAGACACACATGGGTTGGGTAACACAAATGCCATGTCTACCATGCATAAGTTGCCTATTGTTAATCCCTCTCATAAAGCATGTGGTTTTCCTGATTGTATGTCTTGTGCTTTTAATTTGATGTATGCTTATTTTAATGGTAAGCATGTTTCTAATGATAAGACTACTCCTCGTCAGCATGTGAATAATAGAAAGCATGATAGGTCTAAGACTGCTAGTCCTCCTAAAGCTAGAAAGGAGACATTTGTGCCTAAGCCTAAACAGAAATTTGTCAAGGCTGTTTACAAGGTCAAATGTCCAGTCATTGAGAAATTTGAGAACATTAAGGCTAAGAATGTTGTTTTGCCTGATAAAGGCCAATTTTACAAGTATGCCGGACCCAACCAAGCTTGGTTTCTGAAGAAGGTCTAATCCATTTGTATTGCAGGGCATTAAACAGGTACAACCGGTAGTGTGGATTCTTGACAGCGGATCGTCAAGACATATGACCGGAGATAGAGCCCTGCTATCAAATGTGGTTGAGAAAGCTGGCCCAGTGGTTACCTTTGGAGATAACAGCAAAGGTCTAACTGAGGGATATGGATGTTTGCTAGCTGGTAATTTTATCATTGAAAATGTGTATGTTGTGCAAGGACTTGAACACAACCTGCTTAGTATTAGTCAGTTCTGTGACAACGGCTACAATGTTTTATTCGACAAGCTGAAGTGTCAGATTATGCACAAGAAAAATGAAAAACACTCTTTGATGGGAATCCGGAAAGGAAATCTGTTCGTAGCTGACATGAACTCTGGAAGCAATCCTGAAGTCAATTGTTTCTATTCAAAGGCATCGTTAGATGAGAGTTGGCTATGGCACAAGAGACTTTCCCATCTCAATTTCAAAATAATGAATTCTCTTGTCAAAAGAGAATTGGTCAGAGGTCTGCCTCAGCTGGAATTCTCCCCAGAAGGACTGTGTGAGGCTTGACAGAAAGGAAAGTCAAAGAAAGCAAGTCACAAAGGCACTGACACATCCTCCATAACTGGTTTTCGGTAATTATTGCACATGGATTTATTTGGACCAGTTAATGTTCTTTCGATATCAAAGAAGTGTTACTGTCTTGTGATAGTTGATGACTATTCCAAGTATACGTGGGTTTTATTCTTTCACTCTAAGGATGAAGCACCACAAGTTGTGATTGATCATATCAAGTTGATCAAGTTAGATTCTAATGTCCCTGTTAGAGCAATAAGGTCAGATAATGGAACAGAATTCAAGAATTCACTTCTCAATGGATTCTGTACAGACAAAGGGATTACCAGACAATTTTTAGCTCCTAGAACCCCTCAGCAAAATTGAGTGGTAGAAAGGAAGAATTGTACATTGATTGAAGCTGCAAGAATGATGTTAAGTGAATCAGGTCTTCCAATGTACTTTTGGGCTGAAGCTGTCAATACTGCATGTTATACTCAGAATCAAACTCTAATCAACAAAGACTTCATGAAAACTCCTTATGAGATTATGAATGAACAGAAACCTTCTATCAAATACTTTTATGTATTTGGTGCCAAATGCTTCGTGCTCAAGGATGGAGATGATCGTCATGGTAAATTCGAGGCAAAGGCATATGAGGGTATTTTTGTTGGATATGGAAGAAGATCATACAGGGTGTATATCATTGATCAACGCAAAGTAACTGAAAGTGTAAATGTTACATTTGATGACACTAAACTCCCTAGTATCCAAACTGAAGATCCTTCTGAGAAACTGAAGTTTGATGATATGTCAGATTCAGAATCAGAACATGATCAAGAACCTGAGGTTGTTGCTGGTGAAGAACCTGTTAATCATGATGATACTCAAGGTAATGGTGATGGAAACATTGGCAACAATGGAGATACCACTGCTACTGACGAAGAATCATCAAGTCAACCTGACAACAACTCAGGGGGAGATGCTGAAGGATCAACTAGTAGGACACAACATCCCAATGTGTTTCGAGGCAAATCATCAAGATCAAATCTTCCAAGACAGACTGTCTAGAATAAAGCTCATCCTTTTGAGTTGATTATTGGTGATCTAGATGTTGGAGTCAGAACTAGACGTGCTACTCAAAATGAATGTCTATTCTCAGGATTTCTTTCTGAGATGGAACCTAAGAAGATTGAAGAAGCACTGACTGATCCAGATTGGGTGATTGATATGCAAGATGAACTCAATCAGTTTGAACATCAATAAGTCTGGAAACTGGTACCTAGACCTACACACAAGAAAGTTGTTGGTACTTGGTGGGTATTCAGGAATAAACTAGATGAAGATGGTGTGGTTACAAGAAAAAAAGCAAGACTGGTAGCTAAAGGGTATTCTCAAGCTGAAGGCATTGATTATGATGAAACCTATGCTCCAGTGGCTATACTAGAGGCCATCAGGATATTTCTGGCATTCGCAGCATTCTCTAACTTTAAAGTTTATCAAATGGATGTCAAGAGTGCCTTTCTGAATGGAAAGCTGGATGAAGAGGTGTATGTAGAGCAACCTCCTGGTTTTGAAGATCTAGATCATTTGGATTTTGTCTACTTTCTTTTCAAGGCTATCTATGGACTCAAACAGTCTCCGAGAAAATGGTATGACACTCTCTCTGAATTTCTTATTGAAAATAGCTTTATTAGAGGTGTCATAGACAAAACTCTCTTTTCTAAAAAGCATAAGAACGATACTATATTAGTCCAAGTCTATGTGGATGATATAATATTTGGGTCTACTAATGATAATCTCTGTAAGAGATTTGCTAAATTAATGCACAGCAAATTTGAAATAAGCATGATGGGAGAACTGAAGTTCTTTCTTGGATTACAAGTAAATCAAAGGTTAGATAGAAATTTTTTTTGTCAATCCAAGTATCTCAAGGAACTCCTCAAAAAGTACAATCTAGAGGATTCTGCATCAGCAAGGACTCCGTCAACTCAGCTGTCAAGCTTGGACCGTGTGAAAACTCCATTAAGGTAGATGTCACAAGCTACAGAGGTATGATTGGCTCGTTACTCTATCTTACTGCAAGTAGACCAGATATTATGTATGTTACATGCTTATGTGCAAGGTTCCAAGCGGATCCTAGAGATATTCATCTCGTTGTTGTTAAACGAATCTTGAGATATCTTAAGGGAACACCAAATCTAGGTATTTGGTACCCTAAAGAATCTGGTTTTAACCTTGTTGGATATACAGATTCAGATAACGCAGGAAGTGTTGTTGATAGGAAAAGCACCTCAGGGAGTTGTCAATTCCTAGGTAGCAGACTAGTCTCATGGTACAGCAAGAAACAGCAAATAGTTTCCAATTCAACGGCTGAGGCTGAATATATTGCTGCTGGAAGCTGCTGTGCTCAGATCTTATGGATTAGGAATCAGCTACAGGACTATGGCTATGTATTGAACAAAATTCCTATTCTATGTGACAATACAAGTGCAATAGCCATCACCAACAACCCTGTGCAGCATACAAGGACCAAGCACATTGACATCAGGTATCATTTTATTAGAGAGCACGTCATGAATGGTACTGTTGAACTATTTTTTGTTCCAACAGAAGAACAAATAGCAGATATTTTCACTAAACCACTTGATGAACCCACATTTACCAGATTAGTTGGTAAATTGGGTATGTTGAATAGCTTTAGTGATTAAACTAGTTAATATCTGACATCTGTTCTTGAATGAATTTACAAATGAATTTTTCATGAATGAAAAATTCATTTGCAAATTTATTTTATCATATTTATCATTTTTCTTGCTTATATCTATGTAAGTTTTATTATCTTATCTTCTTTATTTATTCGACTTGTTAAATTTTAATATCTCAGAATATTTTGTTTTCTCTAAAAATATTTTTCTATGAATTTTATTTGTTAAAATTCAACAGAAATCTATTTCTGGAATAAAAGATAATTATTTCTGAAATATTGTTTTTATATATATATATATTCTGTAATTGTGTATATATTTAAATATTGTTTATAATTGTTTATTACTGCAATGACAATCGGCAAGACAATTGAAATTGTCTTGCTGAAAGTCATTTCAGTATATATATATAACTGGTTTATTTTATGCTCTGAATATTTTTATATATATATTTCAGGATATTTTCTTCGATACAATTTCCAAAGTGTTTGCCAACTGCACTAAATCCAACTTTCACAACATCACTTCCACTCTGTAGTATATTGGTCTTGCGGTTGTTTTCAATCAAAGGATCAATTTTGGCAAACTACGTTTACCCATTCTTCTGAGATGTCTCACTACTGCTTTACGTGATCATTCTACAAATCGTAGGGTTTCATGCTACTACGCTCGTTTTCTTATGCTTATAGCAGAACATCTTCTCACACCTGAGCATAAGGCTCTTTTTGCTAACTCTTCAGTAACTGAACCCCCTCCAGTAAGCAAAAATATTTACACACGCCAAGATACAACCTTCAAATTCATGCAAGTTCCAGTTCTTGTATCTGCTTTCATGGCCACTTACATTCCTTTACTAATTTTCAATCTTCCCGGTCATGAACAGCAAGTTCAACCTCCAGTGGTTCAAGCCACCCAGGCTCAAAGATCAGATGCTCTTCCACTGCAGGTAATAATTTTTCACTCACAAACTATTCCTACTTCTGTAGAAGGACCCTCAGTGGTTGATAGGGCTGACCATGAAGTTGTAGAACCGCAGCTTCAATCCCAGGTCATAGAGCCAAACACAGAGTCACAACCTATCTCAACCTCTCCCCCACTGTCTAAAATGTTACCTAGAAGGTTAGTAGGAAGTAGTATGTTGTTGGATGTGAATGAACCCTCAGCTCTGCCTCCTCCCAAGAAAAGAAGAACATTTACTGAGGCATCTAAAAGCCCATCCTTGTCCTCCCAACAGGACATGGACTTTGATATGGCCAGTGAACAGTTACTAGAGACATTCTATCAACAGGATGAATCTATTAAAATTCGCCATAGGGCCATGGCATCCTGTACTGAGTCAAGCACACTTCCATTACTCACAATGCAAGCATACAGACCAATTGATGATACTCAGGACACAGAGTGAGGAGTGCACATTGAGTCGGTTACAGTGCCTGCCATAGTTACGGCAGAAGAGCAGTCACATGCTTCTGAGGGAAAATCTGACTCTCAGCCACCTTTAATAGAGTCATTTTCTCCCCTCCCAGATCCAACACCTCTGGCTCCCTCACGGGATTCTCCACTCGCAGATTTATCTGGAAAAAGTGGAGGGCAACTCGGTCAATCTATCCCTGAAGCAATTCAGACATCTATTTCACATGAAAAGATAGGTTTGACTGAGGATCGGGACTCGCGAATTCCCATTGCACCACCACTGACCTCTCTTGAAGAGGCTAGGGTGATTTCAATTACAGGTACAGAAGATCAGCATCAGGAAGACTCCTCACGAGCAATAATATTGAGAGATACACAAGCACGTCAGTTGAGTGAATCAAACAGGAGAGATATTCAGGTGAGCGCACACACAGACACAAACACTAAAAATCTGTTAGCTCAAATTGTTGATCTGAAAGAACAACTTGCAAAAAGTCAGGCTGAGACTCAATCATTCAAAGCACAAGTGGTTGAACGGTCTTCTTCTTCCACCTCTGTCAATAATCAGTTGGCTCTCATCAGGACTGAGATATCAGATTTGAAGACCTCTGTTGTACCAAAGCTTAACTCAATCCAGGCATCTCCAACTTTATCAGCTGAAGACATTTCAAACTTCTGCTCTCTCTATACAAGAATGACTTCTCTTGAAGACCTAGTTGAAATGAATCATTCGCTGGACTCCTCCAGATTTCTAAAGATAGAATCGGGCATGGAACATCTCAATGAAGGGATGAAGCACTTGTACTTCATGATCAAAAGTTATCACTGCCCTAATGAAGGACAAAGGACTTTCTTTGAAGGGCCGTCTGGTGGAGGCTCAGGCTCTGGAGGTTATGGAGGTCATGGAGGGTCTAAGGGAAAGTCTGTAGAGGATTCCTCAACTAAGGGGGAGAAGAAAGGGAGAAGTGGAAAGGGAAAAGAAAAAGATTCGTCTGCTGGAGGCACAGGGAAGGCTGATGATGTCTACTATAGTGGAAAATAGGATGACTTTGATATTTTTGACATTCCCACTGAACCAGTCTTGGAAGATAAAGATGGTTTCTTTCAAGCTGAGGAGGAAAGTGATTTTGGAGAATGGGAAGAGGAAGCTCAAGTGGATCCTGTTTTTGAGAAAAAGTTTCAGCAGCAGCAGTCAGAGTTGAAAAGAAAAGAAGCTGAACTCAAAAAGGTATCCCAGATCATTGATATGAGGAAAAACATTGAACGAACAGAAACTCTTGAAAAGCAACGTCTTCATGACATTAAAGCTAAAGAAATGAGAAGAGATGTCAAACTGAAGATTGGTGTAAAATGGGATGAAGCTAGGAGAGTACTTGATATGCCTCAGCTGAGCACAAACAATGATAGGCAGTTTCTACATCTTCTTGACAAGTTGGAGATCTCTAATCCAAACAATGACGTGTACATGAATGCTATCAAGACTGAAGTCTCAAAGATCACAGCTGCCTTTGACAGATCTCTAACTGAAATGAGCATATTTGTATATTGTCAGAGCGAAGGATCTTTCAAGGTATCACTTCATCTGTTTGAGAATCGTTCTTTATCAGAGATTTGGGTTCTTCTCAACAAAGTCAAAAGAAGCTCAGAATTGAATGAAGTTCTTCGAGAAAGGCTCAAAGAGTTTGCCAGCAGGGCTAGTCCTCAAGTGGTCAACAATCCTCATCAGGTAAGATTCTTTAAGTCTGACTGTCTTCAAATCTGCTAGCTCGATTCACAATCTCTTAAAGACTACTCTGCTAAGCATCTTGTCTGGATGGAACATCACTTAAGAACTGCTGGATATTCATCCATATTGAAAACTCAAGCATCTGATCTGATTCAAGCTTATTGTGAAAATAATATTAAAAGGTACAATCAGTTCAAGAATAAGCTAAGGTCAGTTGGAGTTCAACCAGTCAGACCAGCCAGCTTCACTTCTGAAAAGGATCGTGTCTTTGACAAGGAGTTGCTTCAAGATTTGGAAGAAGGTGAATTCGGAAGGGAAGACAACTGAATTCAATTAGCTCAAAACTTAATGTAATATGATTAGAGCTTTATGAATCAAGATAGACTAATGTAGTTATATTTTCAGTCTAGAGGAACATCTATCTTGTATTCACTTGTAAATTTCTTTTGGAATCTAGAAAATGTTAAATATAATCCAGAACTTTTCTGCTATTTACTTTGCATTACTGTTTATATCTTTTTCTTATTTGTTAGTTGAGTTATCCTCTAGGTATTTGTTGTTATTGTCTAACAAACAAATAGGGGGAGATTGAAAGGCATATATCATAGCCTATTTGTTTATTCGAGGATTTAACTCAACTCAAATAAGGATGTAACAAGTAAATAGTGGTTCTATCGTCAGAGAGATCTCTAAAAGTAACATATGTCAAAGGATTAAGTAACATTGTTCATCTATAGACTTGAGGACTTAATTCACTGGAAGAAGCTCAAGAAATTGATCAAGCCTCAGTGATATAAATCAAGATTGTGGATTTAATCAAGTGATAGAGATCTCGTCAGGGTATCAATTAATTACAGGGATTTAATCTGAAGAAAATCAAGACATGAAGAAACATCACAGATGTTAGTCATTCATGAACCAGACAGTACATCGAGTGTCAACGTTGAAGTGGTGAAATGGATTCATAAGTTTCAGTGATTTTCAGCAGATTGTCAGAAGAGTGGTTGTTGTTCAATAATAGTATTAATTCTCTATTAATTAATTAAGTCGTATAATTTAATTAAGAAAATAAATTATATCTGCAAAGATTAATTTATTGATTAATTGGATTAATTGATTAATTAATTCTGAATTAATATTATGGTTTTTCAGAATTGATTTTGAATTTAAATTCAAAATTAATTCAGCAAGACAATATTTTGTATTAGTATGACAATCGGTATGACAATCAATAGTCGTACCGAAAGTCATGCCAGTTCTTTTAAATTGTCTTACTGGAAGTCTTACCAACTGTGGTGATTGTCTTGCTAGTACAATCAATAGTCCTACCGAAAGTTCTACCAGTTGTTGGGATTGTCTTGCTGAGCTAACAGGATTGTCTTGCCAGTTAAATCAAGGATTGATTTAATATAAAAGAGCAGCGGCTGATTTTCAACAGACAAAGTATTGAATATCAAATTAACAAAAGAACACAGAACCAAGAAAACAGCAGAGAACTTATTGCAATTTCTCAGATCATTAATTTCTAGTATTCATTGTTAAATCTAAACCACTAGAAATCCTTTTCTTGTTCTTGTGTAACTATCTAGCGGATCAAAATCCCTAGAACTTAATCTCAAATTGCTTGTAGCATTTGATCCTTTTTATTTCAAAAATAGAAAAAGTTCATGTCGAATTTATTCTAGATTTGGAATAATTTATTTAAGATTAATCCCTTGTAAACGATACCGTTGTCGTAACACCTTTCAAGTTTAATAATAGTTTTATTTAACTTGAATTTTGTTTCACTTTTTTATTTCGCATTTTATTCGATTAAACGGTATAGTTTGTATTCAACCCCCCTTCTACAAACATATTGAGACCTAACATGAAGGACCAAGCTTTTGAAGAATCCTGTTAGCTCAGCAAGACAATCCCAACAGACAAAGTATTGAATATCAAATTAACAAAAGAACACAGAACCAAGAAAATAGCAGAGAATTTATTGCAATTTCTCAGATCATTAATTTCTAGTATTCATTGTTAAATCTAAACCACTAGAAATCCTTTTCTTGTTCTTGTGTAACTATCTAGCGGATCAAAATCCCTAGAACTTAATCTCAAATTGCTTTTAGCATTTGATCCTTTTTATTTCAAAAATAGAAAAAGTTCATGTCGAATTTATTCTAGATTTGGAATAATTTATTTAAGATTAATCCCTTGTAAACGATACCGTTGTTGTAACACCTTTCAAGTTTAATAATAGTTTTATTTAACTTGAATTTTGTTTCACTTTTTTATTTCGCATTTTATTCGATTAAACGGTATAGTTTGTATTCAACCCCCCTTCTACAAACATATTGAGACCTAACATGAAGGACCAAGCTTTTGAAGATAGAAGCAGCTAGAAAGGAGTAGTACCGGTGCGGTGGTATTCCGAATCTAACACGTTTGTGATACTAAGGTTGACGTGGTTATTAAAAGGTTATAAAACTCTAGCGAGTAAAGGTATATCTAGAATAGTATTCTGTACGGAAGATAGTAACCCTTACGAACAAGAAAAGAAGGAGTATTGAGAAGCAAAAGCTATAATACTAGAAGCTATGATGAGAGTCTGTGCAATAAGACTTGAAAGAATTTGGAATGATCACTTAATGCGGATTGAGTTTTCTCACGACAATAGATCGTATGTCAGGTATCGAGATGTCGCCTCATGAGATCCTTGAGGGAAGAAAATGTCGATCTCCCTTATATTAGGATGAAGTTGTAGAGCGCAAGATGCTCGTACCAACAGCGGTCCAAAGAACCAAGGATATAATAGATCTAATCAGAGGACGGCTAGTAGTAGCCCAAGATGGACATAAGAAGTATGTTGATTTGACACGAAAGGACAAGGAATAGAAAGTAGGGGACCTAGTGCTGTTATAGGTATTCCCTTGGAAAAGATGGATGTGGTTCGGAAAGAAAGGAAAGCTAAGCCCATGAAGTGTTGGACCCTTGGAGATATTAAGACGTATTGGGAAGTTAGCATATAAGCTAGCCCTACCCCCGAACATGTAGCAAGTTCATAACGTGTTCCACGTATCAATATTAAGGAAGTGTAATTCGGATGCCAGACAAATAGGGGCATATGAGCGCATAGACATACAACCGGACGTAACCTATATGGAGCAACCAGGAAGGGTTATAGATTGAAAATGAACAAGTGCTTAGGAGAAAGGTTATCAAACTAGTCATAGTTTGATGGTAGAACCACAATGTAGGAAAATTTAATTGAGAGTTAGAGAGTGCAATGCTAAGAGAGCATCCCTATTCATTTTCTATCCGATTCCGGGACGGAATCCTTTTAAGGAGGGGAGACTGTAATAACCCCAATTTTTGGAATTTTTGAAACACGGATGAATAGTAACTTTTGCTGATGATTCTGATTAAGGAAAATTATTAGACCACGCTATATAGGATTATTGTTATGGAAATTCTAGGATCATATTAGTATTCCATAAAGTAAATAAGTGATGTAAAGATCGTCAGAATCCAAATTCGAACACTTTGATTTTTCCCGAAAATCCACCAGATACCGAAAAAATTGAGTATAAGGTAACATGATTAAAAGTGAAAGGAATATGTCCTAAGTCCAATCATGTATTAGGATTTAGGAATAACTTTTATGTAATCTGTTTTGATTTCATTGATATTAATAAAGACTTGTTTTGCTTTTATTACGGGCTTTATCTATTTAAGTGTTTAAATAAGATATACCATAGTTTAGAGTAAAGCTTTTTATGGATTATGATGAGATCATAATAGTGAGACCTAAAAAGATGATAAATCTAAATTTAAATAGTTCCTGGTCGTAGGATTACTAACTGGTAATTAATAATCCGCAAAGATCGGTACATACTATGCTTGCTTCATTATTAAGGATGTCTGTTCTCATAGACATTTGTGTGGTGACACTATAGCTAGTATGTAGGTGCTTATTATAGAATAAGTTCACCGAACATGACTCGCCCAGCTGAATAACTGATGGAGTTCACTCACGTGTCAGCAGTTGTTCGCTTAGTGATAGTTGTACAAGTATCCTTAGACTTGAGGTCATCATAGTCATCTTGTGTACACTGAACTATGCTTTGGTTTAGTTCTTAGTCTCCAGGGACAATTATTAGAGCTCTTCTGGGTATAGGAATTTGTACACGAAGATAGTGTACGATCAATAAAGGATCTACCCCTTCCAGTGAAGGAAGCGAATGTTCAAGGCTGATCCACTTATGCTAGTTCAGGAATCTCTGGCCAGAGTGAATGAAATTAGAAAGGAGTTTCTAATTTGCATAGAACTACGCATAGTAAATGGTAAGCAAGTGATTGAATTAGATAGGCTTGACACGAGATCCATGCCTTGTATTTAATCGGGACATTGTAGGGTAGAAGGAGTTTATTGTACGGTAACTATTCACTGAATAGGTTCTTGGTATTCTAAGCAGTGAATTCATATTATCCGGATAGTCGCGATATGCTGAGAAGTATCCCTCACGATGTAGAATAAATGTGATTAATTAATTAATCATATTTAATAAATTAGAGAATTTATATAAATAAAGATAAAATAGTTTTATTATTATTTATTTCTACTACCGGCTTAATATTGAACCTACAGGGTCACATCATAAAAAGAGAATGATTTAATGGTGGAGGAATTAATTAATAATGGCTAATAATTATTTATTTGTGAAATAAATAATTAATTGGAAAATTTAATAATTGATTAAATGAGATTTAATTGATTATAAATTAATTAAGAAAAGTTCTTAATATTATTAATTAAGAATTTAATTTTTGGAAATTAAATCAAGAGAGAGAATTATTTCTAAAGTGTTTAGAAAAAGGATTAGTAAATAAAAGGTGTTTTAATTATTAATGAGAATAATAAATGGGATAATAATAATAATAATTATGGGAAAATTTCAGCTGAAAATTTTGTCGATAAATACACTATTATAGACCCTAATTTTATTCTAACCCCATCGAACCCGAAAACCCAAAAAGTTTGAAAAACCCAATTCTCTCCACCTCATTCCTCCTCCTTAACATCGTTTTCTTGGTGGATACCGGTGGAGTGCTTCACACTTGAGGAGCAACTGCTAAGGATCTCTGATCATTGTCTCCGAATTATTTTAAAAGGTTAGATTCGATCCCTCGAATTTTTATTCATGATCTGTATGCTTTTATTTGGATTTTGTATGTGTAAAAGTGTTTTTACATGCCCCCGCTGCGTTAAAAATCCAACAATGGTATCAGAGCCAGGTTGTATGCATATAGATCTGTGGTAAAAATTTCAGAATTTTATGTGCTTGTATGAATTAATTATGATTTTTACAAGTTATATTATGGATTAATTTTGTCTGATGAGAAATCGTTTCTCTGAATAATTTTCATTGTTGATCTGGGTTCTACAAGTGTTGTAGATCGTCTGGGTATTTTTTTCATAATTTTATGATGTATAGATTTTTTATTATGAATTTTTGAAGTTCTTGTAATTAAATTCATAATAAAATATATATATATATATATATATATATATATATATATAATATGTTGTATATATATATTATGTCTGTTATCTGCTATTACCTGTGAAAAGCAAAGAAGACAGCAGAAGCTTTTGTCGGCTGTCAGGCGTTGTCAGGCACGCAGTTCGAGGAGGACGGCGGCGGCTGAAAAACAAAAAAAAAATAGGGGTGTAACGCATTTCGGGAATGCGTTACACACCTGTGGTGCATTCACGGAATGCGTTACACCCTTTAATGGCTGAAAAGGGGTGTAACGCATCACCGGAATGCGTTACAGGTACTGTAACGCGTTCCTGTAATGCGTTACAGCCCTTCTGTTGATTTTAAAATTGATTTTCTGGGAGTTTCGTAACTCCGTTTTAGGCGTGCAATATACCGTTGGATTTGTTTTTCCGAGACGGATCTAATGGAGTAATCAATTTTAGTTTATATAAAAGTTTTGAACTGTTTATATTTCCATGAAGTGTTTTAAAGCTGTTTTTAACTGTTTTAACTGCTTTTAAATGCTTCATGTGATACATAGAGATGTATAATGCTTAGACTAATGTGCTAGATGATGTAACATGCCTACCTTGATGTTTATTCATGTTGATATATGTGATATATGCTTAGTTTATCATGCGATGATAGATTTAGGTGAACTTAAATGAACATAAGGCGCTTGTTAGACAACCTAGTATAGTGAAATAGTTTCATAACCTTAATAACAATATTATGAATACAATCATGAGATTCTTGTGTTTGTGAAACACGTAATTGAATATGAATTTTCGAAATGAGAGAAAGGATGATTCTGTCAACAACAGATTTCTATCTGTAAGAAAGGGTTATTAAGTGACGCCTCTTGACAATGCTCCACCCGATCTGGGAATCATCTGATTATTGATTATTGATTTGAAATATTTAATTTAAAAGGAATAATCTCTTTATAATATGATTATGATTGTAACGTAATATAATTCCTCTAAAATTAAATAATATCAAGTAGTAATTGGCCAATAATACAACGGGCTTGTGTCGGTCATAGCCTTCCAACATGATAGAAAAGTAGTTCTTATTTTTGAATCATTGTCGGTTCGTGCTACAGCCGGGGGCTTTGATTTCGAAATAAGAAATACTTGTCTATTACATAGAGATGTGTACATTGAATAAGAATCTAAAGGTCGGTACGTGCTACAGCCGTGGGCCTTTGGGGACTGATTCAACTGTACGGAATGTTGGGTTAGACTTGACTTAGAATATTGAGTTTGTCGTGCTACAGCCGAGACTCAATTATTCAAGAGGCTAAAGTTTGATTAGGGAATAACATAAGATATAATTGACAAGAGTTGTCTGCCTATTGAACATTGCATGGCGGTTCGTGCTACAGCCGGGGTTGTGTAATGGAATGTAGGATCCATATTCCCACTAGCATTATGAATGCTTAATTTTTCACGTAGAGGGTTGAATAAATTAGATAAACTAGTGGGAGCCACTTATGAATAAAGACCCGATTCATGTAGTATTTTAAAATGAAATCGAATATTTGCTAAGTGTTGTTATGTGTTTATCATTTATAGATTTACAATATACATTATGTCTTCTGCACTATCACTCAGGAGCATACTAGATGCTCATAAATTGACTGGTCCTAATTATGCTGACTGGCTTCGAAACTTGAGAATTGTTCTCAGGATTGAGAAGCTGGAATACGTGATTGACTTACCTAAGCCTACTGAACCTGCTAGTGATGCACATAATGATGAATATGTTGTGTATCGTAAGTGGATAGATGATGCAAATGTTGCTCAATGCATCGTGCTAACTTCCATGAACATTGAGCTACAGAAGCAACATGAGCATATGGATGCTCACACTATCCTAATGCATCTACAAGAGTTGTATGATGTGGCGGGGAGGACAGCTCGATATGAGATATCGAAGGAGCTGTTCGGTTGTAGGATGTCTGAGGGATCATCTGTGAATGACCACGTACTTAAGATGATCAATTTGATTGAACATCTTGGACAACTTGGTTTTGCCATGGATGGGGAGCTGAGCCAAGACTTGGTCTTGCAATCGCTTCCGAGTTCATTCTCGCAGTTTGTTGTGAACTTTCACATGAATAAGTTGGATGTCAGCCTGCCTGAACTCCACAACATGTTGAAGACTACGGAATCGAATTTTCCCCTAAGAAGAGTTATGTTCTTCTAATTGGTGAAGGTTCCAATCCTAAGAAAAGGAAGAGGAACTCTTCCAAGAAGAAGAAAGTAGGTGAGAAAACGCCGGTTCCACCAAAAGCTGAAGACCCCAAGAGCAAAGTTGTTTGCTTTCACTGTAACAAGGTGGGGCACTGGAAGAGGAACTGCAAGGTTTACCTTGCAGAATTGAAGAAGAAGGGTAGTGAGACTACCGCTTCTGATTCAGGTATGTTCATGATAGAAGTGAATATGTCATTTCTACTTGGGTATTCGATACCGCCTGTGGTTCTCATATCTGTAATTTGTTGCAAGGGACCAAGGAGAAGTAGGACTCTTGAGGAAGAGGAGGTGATTCTACTGATGGGAAATGGAGCAAGAGTTGCTGCTGAAGATGTAGAATCATTTCATTTACATAGGCCTACGGGCAAGACTATTGTTTGAAATAATTTTTATTTTGTTCCCTCGATTGTGAGGAATATTATTCCCATGTTAGACTTGGCTGGATTTTCATTTATTATTTAGAATAAAGAATGTTCTATTCTTAGAGATAATATTCTTTATGGACGTGGTACTTTAAATAATGGTCTATATAAATGTGACATAATTTACTTCAGATTGAACAAACTAATAAAAGAAAAGGGATGATGAAAATCTCACTTTATAGTGGCATTGTAGTCTCCATTTAGTAGACATGGAGAGAGGGCTGTAAATTTGCTAGGAATGGTACACACAGATGTATGTGGACCAATGTCTACGCATGCCATGGGTGGATTTTCATACTTCATTACTTTCATAGATGATAGATCTAGATTCGGATATGTGTTTGATGAAACACAAGTCTGAGGCCTTTGAAAAGTTCAAAGAGTATAAGTATAAAGTGAAGAAACAACCAAACATAGTATTATAACTCTTCGATCAGATCGAGGTGGTGAATACTTTAATGGAGTGTTTCTAGATTATCTCAAAGTAAATGGTATAGTCTCCCAGTGGACTCCTCCATATTGGTATCTGAAAGGAGAAATCGAACTTTGTTAGACATAGTTCGGTCCATGATGAGCTATGCAAATCTTCCAGTATTCCTATAGGGTTATGCATTGGAAACCTCAGCATATTTACAGAATAAGGTGCCTTCCAAAATCTGTTCCTCAAACTTCGTATGAGATATGGAAAGAAAGGAAACCGAGTCTTAAACACGTTAAGATTTGGGGATGTCCAGCTTATGTCAAGTAAGTTGACCCAGATAAGCTGGAATATCGATCCGTAAAATGTAGTTTTGTGGGATATCCTAAAGAGACTTTAAGGTATTACTTTTGCACCGATCATCGGGTGTTTGTCTCCAGACATGCTACCTTCTTGGAAAAGGAGTTTATCCTTGAAGGAAACAGTGGGAGCAAAATTGAACTTGATGAAGTTCAAGAAGCACAAACTACTACGGATCAAGTGGAAACACCTGTTCTGATTAAACAACCTTTTGTGGAACAGCCCATTCATAGATCAGGGAGAGTGTCTTGCCAACTTGAGAGGTATTATGGCCTTGTCATTGAGAATGACAATGAGTTATCGATCATTGATGATGACGACCCTGTGACCTATAATGAGGCTATGAGTAGTGTTGACTCAGAGAAATGGCATAGTGCCATGAAATCTAGAATGGAATCTATGTATACGGTATACAAAAGATAGATTATAGCAGATGGCCAGGTGGAGACCTATAAGGCCAGGCTTGTGGCAAAAGGATTCAAACAAAGGCAATGGATTGACTTTGATGAAACCTTTTACCTGTAGCCCTGTTAAAATCAGTTCGGATTTTGCTTGCGATTGCTGCTTACTACGACTATGAAATCTGGCAGATGGCCAGATGGTTTTCTTTCCAAGGGAAATGAAAATCTAGTATGTAAGCTGCTGCGAACCAAATGTGGTTTAAAGCAGGCTTCTCGAAAGATGGAACATTCGTTTTGATGAGACAATCAAAGAGTTTGATTTTATCAAAAAAAACAAAGATGAACCATGGGTCTACAAAAGGGTTAGTGGGAGTGCGGTAACATTTCTTGTATTGTATTGAATTAGAGTTGACACACATAACAACATAGCAGACCCACTCACAAAGCTACTTTATGAAAGTCACTTTTATCGTCATAAAGACAAGATGGGTATTAGATACCAGAGTGATTGGCTTTAGTACAAGTGGGAGATTGAAAGGAATATGTCCTAAGTCCAATCATGTATTAGGATTTAGGAATAACTTTTATGTAATCTGTTTTCATTTCATTGATATTAATAAAGACTTGTTTTGCTTTTATTACGGGCTTTATCTATTTAAGTGTTTAAATAAGATATACCATAGTTTAGAGTAAAGCTTTTTATGGATTATGATGAGATCATAATAGTGAGACCTAAAAAGATGATAACTCTAAACTTAAATAGTTCCTGGTCGTAGGATTACTAACTGGTAATTAATAATCCGCAAAGATCGGTACATACTATGCTTGCTTCATTATGAAGGATGTCTGTTCTCATATACATTTGTGTGGTGACACTATAGCTAGTATGTAGGTGCTTATTATAGAATAAGTTCACTGAACATGACTCGCCCAGCTGAACAACTGATGGAGTTCACTCACGTGTCAGCAGTTGTTCGCTTAGTGATTGTTGTACAAGTATCCTTAGACTTGAGGTCATCATAGTCATCTTGTGTACACTGAACTATGCTTTGGTTTAGTTCTTAGTCTCCAGGGACAATTATTAGGGCTCTTCTGGGTATAGGAATTTATACACGAAGATAGTGTATGATCAATAAAGGATCTACCCCTTCCAGTGAAGGAAGCGAATGTTCAAGGCTGATCCACTTATGCTAGTTCAGGAATCTCTGGCCAGAGTGAATGAAATTAGAAAGGAGTTTCTAATTTGCATAGAACTACGCATAGTAAATGGTAATCAAGTGATTGAATTAGATAGGCTTGACACGAGATCCATGCCTTGTATTTAATCGGGACATTGTAGGGTAGAAGGAGTTTATTGTATGGTAACTATTCACTGAATAGGTTCTTGGTATTCTAAGCAGTGAATTTATATTATTCGGATAGTCGGGATATGCTGAGAAGTATCCCTCACGATGTAGAATAAATGTGATTAATTAATTAATCATATTTAATAAATTAGAAAATTTATATAAATAATGATAAAATAGTTTTATTATTATTTATTTCTACTACCGGCTTAATATTGAACCTACAGGGTCACACCATAAAAAGAGAATGATTTAATGGTGGAGGAATTAATTAATAATGGCTAATAATTATTTATTT
Organism: Apium graveolens; assembly: GCF_009905375.1. Classification (NCBI taxonomy): domain Eukaryota; kingdom Viridiplantae; phylum Streptophyta; class Magnoliopsida; order Apiales; family Apiaceae; genus Apium; species Apium graveolens. The sequence goes on from NC_133649.1 coordinate 61,526,092, forward strand.
GTAAAATAAATAATTAATTGGCATATTTAATAATTGATTAAATGAGATTTAATTGATTATAAATTAATTAAGAAAAGTTCTTAATATTATTAATTAAGAATTTAATTTTTGGAAATTAAATCAAGAGAGAGAATTATTTCTAAAGTGTTTAGAAAAAGGATTAGTAATTAAAAGGTGTTTTAATTATTAATGAGAATAATAAATGGGATAATAATAATAATATTTATGGGAAAATTTCAGCTGAAAATTTTGCCTATAAATACACTATTAGAGACCCTAATTTTATTCTAACCCCATCGAACCCGAAAACCCAAAAAGTTTGAAAAACCCAATTCTCTCCACCTCCTTCCTCCTCCTTAACATCGTTTTCTTGGTGGATACCGGTGGAGTGCTTCACACTTGAGGAGCAACTGCTAAGGATCTCTGATCGTTGTCTCCGAATTATTTTAAAAGGTTAGATTCGATCCCTCGAATTTTTATTCATGATCTGTATGCTTTTATTTGGATTTTATATATGTAAAAGTGTTTTGCCATGCCCCCGCTGCGTTAAAAATCCAACAAAAAGGATTTAAATTCAAAGATTATAAGAGGGGATTATAAAAGGAATATAAAATATTGAGAAAAGGTAGGGGAACCCAAATAATAAGATCCCGGATAGGATCCCTCGAATGATAAACGCGAACGAAAGTTAAGCGAACCGTATAACATATCAGCGATCATTAGCCAGGTAATTAGGAGTTAATCAAAGGGGTTAGAGGATGATGATGTCATCACACCAACAAGAGGAAGTCAAGTGTAACAAGATGACATAAGTAGATGACATAAGCATGACCAAATGGGAAGGGTTGGTTGGTTGATTGTAAGCCACACAATTTTTACCATGGTAAAAGGTTAATTAACAAACAAAAAGGAAGCAACCAAGCAAACACATTCATTTCTTCCCCCCCATCTCCTTGCTCACGGGTTCTGAAGAAAAACAAGAAGAAAAATTTCCAAACCCAAGCTCCACTCAATCATAATTCAAGAGGTTTGTTTCCTTGGATTCTATATTTCATAACTAAGAAGAGCAAGTAGTTTGAGTGCTTGAATCCAAGGTTTGCTAGCTCAAATAAATCATTTAGTTTAGGGTGAATAGTAACTTTCAAGAACAAATTTTTTATTCTTGATTTTATTTGTAAGGTCAAGGTAGCTTAAGCATAGATCAAGGCTTTCATGGGCATTCCAAGGATCTTTCATTGATTAAAAGCTTCAAGAGGTATAAAACTTCAAACCCTAGCTTTACTTTTGAGTATTTAGGAATGGTTGTGATTGATATAGTATATGGGAAGCATTATGCTTCTTTGCTTAAAGTTTGGTTGAGTTTGTAGTGATTTTGATGGTTGAATCTTGGTTATTAGTTAATGAACCTTAGTATGGTTAGTAGCTTTTGTTGTGATTGAATGAATTGGATAAAACATGAATTAATGGACTGATGTAGTGAGGATTGGATGGATTTTGGTTGTAATGTTGGTTGTAAGTTGTTTTGTGATTGATTTGGAGTTGTATAAACTTTCGTAATCGCGTAAACATAGCCGTCGTAATGCCCGATTTACCTTAGACTGCTTTTGTTCTTAACATCAGGACCCGTGAACTCACTGTAAGATTCTAACCATTGCCATGTTTAGAGAGTTCATGTTATGAGCTTCATTTTGATATGTGGTTCGCTTGAATCCGATGTACGGTTTAGGAGAAACGACCTTTTAAGTAACGGCATTTCGCGAACGAACCATTAGCCCTCGCCTTACTTTGAAACCTTGGTTAAGGCCCTTAAATGACTAATTGGAGTATGAAACAATTGTGTAAAGTGTATTAGGCAGTTGGTAGGGTACTCGTGAAAGAATCGCCTTAAAATTCTTAATGGTTAAATTATTAAAAATGGTGGAGCCGAGGGTACTCGAACGACTTATGTGATTCGTTAAGCGTAGGAGTGACCATAAGCGAACGTTAGGGTTCAATTGGTTAAAGTCTAGTTTCTTAAGCGACCGGGGTTTAATTCCGACTTATGTTGTTGTTCATAGGTTATCGGACCCACTCTAAGCTTAAGTCTATCCGGGAACACTCAGGCAAGTTTTCTACCCGTTATACTGTTGTTGTGATGTATATATGTATATGCATTATCTTGTAATAAGTGCATGATTGTTATTAGCAAATCTTGTGATATATTGGAGCATACTGATATGGTATATATGCATGTCTGTTTCGTAATCTTGATATCTAATTATTGATTCGATTGCTTATAAGTTGCATAATACCTATGCTAGAGATAAGCAGTAGTTGCGTATACCCTTAGTATAGGGGGCCCAAAGGTGAACATATTGCTAAACCGGGAGTCGATGTTCCCGAGTATAATATATATATATATAGTTTTCAAAACTATTAATCGAATAAGGTTTATTCGATAACTTTATTTTATTTAATGAATATTATTTTGAATATTCATTCGAGGACTTATGACTCCGTTTATTTTATTTAATGAATATTATTTTGAATATTCATTCGAGGACTTATGACTCCGTTTATTTTATTTATTGAATATTATTTTGAATATTCATTCGAGGACTTATGACTCCACTTATTTATTAAGTAATATTCTTTATTTTATTAAGAATAATTGTAACACCCCCAGATCCGGGGTCGGGGATCCGGGTCGTCACGGTCTTTCTTTCCACAATATCACTTCACTTAATTAATAATAAACAACCTTATGATGTGACCCCACACTAACAAACACCACAACCCGTTATAGTCTCAGAGATGAAACTCAAATAAGTACAAGTCTTTGAATCCACAATTTAAAAGTTATTACAACCCAAAATGATTACTTGATAAATTTACAGTTAATTGCCATTATCTGCCACAAGTTATAATTATACATAATTGATTCTCAAAAGTAGATGGTCTGATCTACAATAGATCTACCTCTACAGCTATAGCAGCTACAACATCATCGGGAAGACGCGGGACGCTTCCCACGCGCTTGCGCTGGGTCTGCTGGAGTCTGGCCATCTTTCCTAACTGTTGTTGTGTGATGAAGAAATAAAGCAAGAGTGAGCCTTACAGCTCGCAAGATAATATGTAGTGATAACAATAATATAAGTATCTAAATGGATACTTACTAGAATCTTTTATCCAGTGTAAGATAATTACTTACTAGATATAAGTAAAAACAAGGGATGAAGTTACCAAATACTTCACTATACTTATATCATTTATAAAGCTACTTGAACTACCACTTTTCAAAGTATAATGAGCTTTCAACAGTTCATCACACAGATGAGACTACCAGACAAGATTTGAATAGATTAAACCTTTGAAATATTATTAAAGGAAATGAAGTTATGATATACTTCATTAAGTTCTGATATATATATATCCACATATACATCTTCTTTATACATTTCCTGAAAACTTCTGTCATGTAAAGTATGAACAGAATTGCAATATCCAATAAATTTGGAAAGGAAAAGAATTTGGCATAAACCAGATATCTTGCTGATCAGGCAAAGATACCCATAAGTAACCTTTTCTACTAGTAGATGGACGAATTCCCCACTGGTCATCACCCTGGTCGTAATAGGACCTTATGCTGGACTGCCACTCAGCCACTTATGCATTTGATGGACTCCCATTGAGCCACTTACACTATCATGGACGCCCACTGAGCCCATGTTGCTTATGCCGACTCAATAGATGGACTTACTTCCCGAACGTTGGGTAAGTAATCAATTCATTTACCAAAACTGCAACCGTGTTGCGAATATAAAATACACCACAGAGCCGGATCCCTCAGGTTTTGAGCGAGTGTTTAAATCCCCTTAAAAAGGAAGATCTTAAATATAAAAATGAGTTTTGGGATCCGCTCTAACTTTTAAAAATCATTTTGAAGACTCGAAAACACTTTAAAGAGTGTTTGGAGTAAAGCTGATTTAATGAAGTAAATCAGTCCCCATATATTTAGAAAATGTCTGAATATTATTATTTAAATAATATTTCCATAAAGAATAATGGAGGTAGAAGTTGGAAAACTTATACTCGAATGAATAGCAAATAATCAAAGATATACTTATACGAAAGTAATATCTTTATTTGAATAATCAAAAATAAGTTTGATTATCGACACCTTATTCTTTAATACAATAAAGAATATTATTAAGTAATAAGCGGAGTCATAATACCTCGAATGAATACTATAAATAATATTAATCAAATAAAGGAGTCATACATCCTCAAATGAATATCCAAGTAATATTCAATAATAATATAAACTGAGTCATAAGCCCTCGAATGAATATTCAAAATAATATTCATTTAATATAAAGGAGTCATAAGCCTTCGAATAATATTCGAAATAATATTCAATAATAAAATAAAGTTAAAGTTATCGAATAAACCTTATTCGATTAATAGTTTTGAAAACTATGACAATATATATATATAAGTATATATATATATATATATATATATTTATATCCATATATACAAAATCTACTCGGGATCCTTGACTCCCGGTTTTAGAAAATATTTTCACCTTTGGGTCCCTATACTAAGGGTATATGCAAATTACCGCTATCCTCTAGCATAGGTATTATCGACAATTATATATGGAAAGAATACGAAACAGGCATGCATATATATATACCATAGCAGCATGCTTCAATATATAACAACATTTGCTAATTAACCAACATGCATCTATCGCAAGATAATGCATATACACATATACATCATAACAACAGTATAACGGGTACAAAAACTTGCCTGAGCGACTTGGGGTGATAAAAGGCTCGGGACGAGTCTGGTAACCTATAAACAACAAGTAAGTTGGAATTAAACCAAAGTCACTTGTAAATCTATACTTTAACTAACTTAGACTCTAACGCTTGCTTTGCGCTTACTGACTCGCTTAAGTCACTCGGGTACCCTCGGCTCCACCATTTTTAATAATTTAACCTTTACGAGTTTTAAGGCGATTCCTTCGCGAGTGTCTTACCAACTGCCTAACACCCTTACCATAAATGTTTCATGCATTAATTAACCCTTTTTGGTCTTTAACCTTTGTTTCAAAGTAAGGCGAGGGGAAAAGTTTCGTTCGCGAAACGTCGTTACATGAAACGGTCGTTTCTCCTAAACCGTGCATCGGAATCGAATGAACTACATATCAAAACGAAGCTCGTAACATGAGCTATCTAAACATGGCAGTGGTCATAATCTAGCAGGGGGTACTCGGGTCCTAATGTTATGCACAAAAAACAGTCTAAAGAAAATCGGACGTTACGACAGCTATGTTTACGCGATTTCCCAATTTAAAACCATTCAAAACCAACCCAATTCAACCTCAAATCCAACATACAACCAACATCCATCCTTATCAAATCATAACAACCCCAACCAATTCAATTTTAACATTCATACTTATGCCTAAGCTTGAATTTAACTATACTACAATCTTTTAATCAAAACAACAACATTTACCAATCCGATTCAATACCATTTCAATCCCAAACTCTAAATCACCAACATCAAGCTACAATATCATCCTACTAATCAAAATCATCTTATAATACATAGGAATCTAGGGTTTGGAGATGATATACCTTCCTTGAAGAGTGGAGAATCAAGAGAATGGCTTGGAATCACCCTTAAAGTCCTTATCCAAGCTTAATCTAAACAAAACTTCAAGAACACAAATTTTAGTTCTTGAAAAACACTATTCACCATCTTCTTTCATGATTTATAGAAAAAGATTGGCTTGGAATTAGAAGCTTAAACTTATAGGAAGTATGTAACTATCCATGGGGAAGCTTAGATAATTACCTTGCTAAATAGTAAGTGGAGGAGCTTGGACTTTCATTTTTTAAGAAAAGGGCCGAGAGCATGAAGAACAATGCCTTGGTTTCTTTTTTTTTGATTTTGATGAAAGTGATTTGCTTGGCTTGGTTGATTGGTTTTGTGTTTGATTTAGTCAATTACCTTGTTGCCCTTGAATTTGTGTGGTTCTCATTCAACCACACCTCCTTCCTTCCCATGTCATGCCTATGTCATGTGGTGATGTCATCCTTCCCTCCTTGTCCTCTTCTCATTGGTTGGGTGACATCACTCTCTCTAATCCCTTTGATTAACTTCCTAATTGATTGCCTAATGACCGCTGATCTGTTATACGGTTTGCTTAACTTTCGTTCTCGTTTATCGTTTGAGGGATCATACCCGGGATCTTATTACTTAGGTTCCCTTAACCTATCTCAATACATTATATTCCTTTTTATGATCCTCTCTTATAATCCTTTAATTTAAATTCTTTTTATCCTGTTACCTTTTTCTCAATTCTTTCCGTATCTAGTGGATTTCCGGGAAAAATTAAAGTGTTCGGATTTGGATTCTGACGATCTTTACATACACTTATATCCCATATAAAGTACTAATAAAATCTCAGAATATCCATATCAGAACCCCTACATAGTGTGGCATGAAAAGTTTTCTCATTCAGCAAAAACACTATTCATAAGGGTTTCAAAAATTTCCCAAAAATTGGGGTTATTACAGTCTCCCCTCCTTAAAAGGATTCCGTCCCGGAATCAGATAGAAATGAATAGGGATACCTTCTTAGTATTGCACTTTCTAACTCTCAAGTCAATTTTCCCACATTGTGGTTCTACCATCAAACTCTTACTAGTTTGATAACCCTTCTCCTAAGCACTCGTTCCTTCTTAATCTATACCCTTCCTGGTTGCTCCATATAGGTTACGTCTGGTTGCATGTCTATGCGCTCCTATGCCCCTATTTATCTGGCATCCGAATTACACTTTCTTAACATTGATACGTGAAACACGTTATGACTTGCTACATGTTCTGGGGTAAAGCTAGCTCATATGCTAACTTCCCAATACTTCTTAATAAATCCAAGGGCCCGACAAATTGTGGACTTAACTTTCCTTTCTTTCCGAATCTCATCAATCCTTTCCAAGGGTTTCCAAGGGGATACCTTTAACAACACTAGGTCCCCTACTTCCTATTCTTTGTTCTTTCGTGTTAAATCAACATACTTCTTATGTCCATCTTGGGCTACTACCAGCCGTCCTCTGATTAAATCTATTATATCCTTGGTCCTTTGGACTACTGCGGGTCCGAGCATCTTGCGCTCTACAACTTCATCCTAACATAAGGGAGATCGACATTGTCTTCCCTCAAGGATCTCATATGGCGATACCTCAATACTGACATATGATCTATTGTCGTAAGAAAACTCAACCCGTGTTAAGTGATCATTCCAATTTCTTTCAAGTCTATTACACAGACTCTCATCATAACTTTTAGCATTAGAACTTTTGCTTCTCAATACCCATTCTTTTCCAGTTCGTAATCGCTACTACCTTCCGTTCCTAATATTATACGGGTTATACTTTTGCTCGCTAGCGTTCTATAACCTTTTAATAACCACGTCAACCTTAGTATCACGAATGTGTTTCCATTCCGCATACTACCACCACTTTATTACTCCTTTTTCAGTTGTTTCTATTTTCCAAAATTTGATCAATCAAATAGAAGTAAAGGAATTTGTTGAGAGATCACTATGATCATGAACACTTGTTATATCGCATAGTTAGTACAGAAGGTGGCCAGCCTTTAGTACTTGACAAGCAATTAAACAATAGATGGTATCCTACTAGGCTTCTATCACACAGATAGATAGTCATTTGGCAATACCTCCCCTTCTGGAAGGGTTGTTCTTCTCAGCTTACATGAAATGAAAAGAAGAGAAAAGAGCGAACTGAAGAGAATTGTATATATATGTAAAAAAAATATTGCCATAAAATATCTGGCTTGGAATCTACCTCTGAACTATAGAGGTTTGTCATAGGAGAACAAAACATATATGTATTTATATCAACATCGAGTATTATCGCATCGCATTTCACATGCTTAAATATTTGCTATTCCATCCATCATTCTATGGACCCATGCACTTCCTCTAGCTTATACACAATTACCTTTGAAACTCCCTCGATATCGAAAATCGAACCTGGGATCTCATTCTAGACATCATCGTTACTAGAATTCTATGCTTGCATCGCAACCTTCCTCGTATAATAATACGGCTCTCTATTGATAAGAAAGAATATATATTCAATAGGTAGATACTCTACTTAATTAGTCTATCAATGATAACTTATACACTACCACGACCCGATTAGTGGTATTCAATCTCAACATCCATTCCAATACAACTGTAACACCCCCAGATCCGGGGTCGGGGATCCGGGTCGTCACGGTCTTTCTTTCCACAATATCACTTCACTTAATTAATAAAAATAACCTTATGCTGTGACCCCACACTAACACACACACCACAACCCGTTATAGTCTCAGAGATGAAAATAAGTACAAGTCTTTGAATCCACAATTTAAAAGTTATTACAACCCAAAACGATTACTAGATAAATTTACAGTTAATTGCCATTATCTGCCACAAGTTATAATTATACATAATTGATTCTCAAAAGTAGATGGTCTGATCTATAATAGATCTACCTCTGCAGCTATAGCAGCTACAACATCATCGGGAAGACGCGGGACGCTTCCCACGCCCTTGCGCTGGGTCTGCTGGAGTCTGGCCATCTTTCCTAACTGTTGTTGTGTGATGAAGAAATAAAGCAAGAGTGAGCCTGACAGCTCGCAAGATAATATGTAGTGATAACAATAATATAAGTATCTAAATGGATACTTACTAGAATCTTTTATCAAGTGTAAGATAATTACTTACTAGATATAAGTAAAAACAAGGGATGAAGTTACCAAATACTTCCCTACACTTATATCATTTATAAAGCTACTTGAACTACCACTGTTCAAAGTATAATGAGCTTTCAATAATTCATCAGATAGATGAGACTACAAGACAAGATTTGAATAGATTAAATCTTTGAAATATTATTAAAGGAAATGAAGTTATGATATACTTCATTAAGTTCTGATATATATATATATATATATCCACATATACATCTTCTTTATACAATTTCCTGAAAACCTCTGTCATGTAAAGTATGAACAGAATTGCAATATCCAATAAATTTGGAAAGGAAAAGAATTTGGCATAAACCAGATATCTTGCTGATCAGGCGAAGATACCCATAAGTAACCTTTTCTACTAGTAGATGGACGAATTCCCCACTGGTCATCACCCTGGTCTCAATAGGACCTTATGCTGGACTGCCACTCAGCCACTTATGCATTTGATGGACTCCCACTGAGCCACTTACACTATTATGGACGCCCACTGAGCCCATGTTGCTTATGCCGACTCAATAGATGGACTTACTTCCCGAATGTTGGGTAAGTAATCAAGTCATTTACCAAAACTGCAACCGTGTTGCGAATATAAAATGCACCACAGAGCCGGATCCCTCAGGTTTTGAGCGAGTATTTAAATCCCCTTAAAAAGGAAGATCTTAAATATAAAAATGAGTTTTGGGATCCGCTCTAACTTTTAAAAATCATTTTGAAGACTCGAAAACACTTTATAGAGTGTTTGGAGTAAAGCTGATTTAATGAAGTAAATCAGTCCCCAGAATATTTAGAAAATGACTGAATATTATTATTTAAATAATACTCCCATAAAGAATAATCTTTATAAAAATAATTGAAGTAGAAGTATTAAAACTTATACTTGAAACGAGTATTAAATAACCAAAGATATACTTATATGAAAGTACTATCTTTATTTGAATAATCGAAAATAAGTTTGATTATTTACACCTTATTCTTTAATAAAATAAAGAACAAATCTCAGCAAATAAACGGAGTCATACGCCTTCGAATAATATTCGCAATAATATTCAATAATAAAATAAAGTTAAAGTTATCGAATAAACCTTATTCGATTAATAGTTTTGAAAATTATGACCATATATATATATAAGTATATATATATATTATATCCATATATACAAAATCTACTCGGGATCCTCGACTCCCGGTTTTAGAAAATGTTTTCACCTTTGGGTCCCTATACTAAGGGTATATGCAAGTTACCGCTATCCTCTAGCATAGGTATTATCAACAATTATATATGGAAAGAATACGAAACAGGCATGCATATATATATACCATAGAAACATGCTTCAATATATAACAACATTTGCTAATTAACCAACATGCATCTATCGCAAGATAATGCAAATACATATATTCATCACAACAACAGTTTTAACGGGTAGAAAACTTGCCTGAGCGACTTGGGGTGATAAAAGGCTCGGGACGAGTCTGGTAACCTATAAACAACAAGTAAGTTGGAATTAAACCAAAGTCACTTGTAATTCTATACTTTAACTATCTAAGACTCTAACGCTTATTTTGCGCTTACTGATTCGCTTTAGTCACTCGGGTACCCTCGGCTCCACCATTTTTAATAATTTAACCTTTAAGAGTTTTAAGGCGATTCCTTCGCGAGTGTCTTACCAACTGCCTAACACACTTACCATAAATGTTTCATACATTAATTAACCCTTTTTGGTCTTTAACCTATGTTTCAAAGTAAGGCGAGGGGAAAAGTTTCGTTCGCGAAACGCCGTTACTTGAAACGGTCGTTTCTCCTAAACCGTGCATCGGAATCGAACGAACTACATATCAAAACGAAGCTCGTAACATGAGCTATCTAAACATGGCAATGGTCATAATCTAGCAGGGGGTTCTCGGGTCCTAATGTTATGCACAAAAACAGTCTAAAGAAAATCGGACGTTACGACGGCTATGTTTACGCGATTTTCCAATTTTAAACCATTCAAAACCATCCCAATTCAACCTCAAATCCAACATACAACCAACATCCATCCTTATCACATCATAACAACCCCAACCAATTCAATTTTAACATTCATACTTATGCCTAAGCTTTACTTTAACCATACTTAAGTTCTTTTAATCAAAACAACAACATTTACCATTCCATTTCAATACCAATTCAATCCCAAACTCTAAATCACCAACATCAAGCTACAATATCATCCTACTAATCAAAATCATCTTATAATACATAGGAATATAGGGTTTGGAGATGATATACCTTCCTTGAAGTGGTGGGAGGAGCTAGGAAGCCTTAAGAAGCTTTGAGAAGTCTTAGGAATGCTTGGATCTTTGATTTTTGAATTTCCTTGCCTTTTGAATAGTAAAAATCCGAGAGCTCTTCAAGAACAATGCCTTGGTTCTTTTTGATTTTGATGAAAAATGATTTTGCTTGGCTTGGTTAGCTTGTTTTTGTGTTTGATTTAGTTAATTACCTTGTTGCCCTTGAATTTGTGTGGTTAAAAAGCCACCACACCTCCTTCCTTCCCATGTCATGCCTATGTCATGTTGTGATGTCATCTTTCCCTCTTTGTCCTCCTCTCATTGGTTGGGTGACATCACTCCCTCTAATCCCTTTGCTTAACTTCCTAATCGTTTGCCTAATGACCGCTGATCTGTTATACGGTTCACTTAACTTTCATTCTCGTTTATCGTTTGAAGGATCATACCCGGGATCTTATTACTTAGGTTCCCTTAACCTTTCTCAATACATTATATTCCTTTTTATGATCCTCTATTATAATCCTTTAATTTAAATCCTTTTTAGCTTGTTACCTTATACTCAATCCTTTCCGTATCTAGTGGATTTCCGGGAAAAACCAAAGTGTTCGGAAATTGGATTCTGACGATATTTACATACACTTATATACCACATAGAGTACTAATAATATCCCAGAATATCCATAACAGAACCCCTACATAGTGTGGCATGAAAAGTTTTCTCATTCAGCTAAAACACTATTCACAAGGGTTACAAAAAGTTGAAAATTTTGGGGGTTATTACAGTCTCCCCTCCTTAAAAGGATTCCGTCCCGGAATCAAACAGAAAACAAATGGGGGTACTTTTCTAGCATTGTGCTCTCTAGTTCCCAAGTTGATTCTTCCACATTATGATTCTACCATAGTACTCTGACTAGCTTGATCACTTTGTTCCGAAGCACCTGCTCCTTCTTATCTATAATCCTTACTGGCTTCTCCACGTAAGTTAGATCTGGCTGCATATCCACCTGCTCGTACTCCACTATGTGTCTGGCATCCCGATGATACTTCCTTAGCATTGACACATGGAACACATTATGAACTTGTTGCAAATTAGGGGGTAGGGCTAGCTCGTAAGCTAACTTTCCAATCCGTCTTAATATCTCAAAAGGTCCAATGTATCTTGGGCTTAGTTTTCCTTTCCTTCCGAACCTCATTAATCCCTTCCAAGGGGATACCTTTAGCAGTACTAAGTCCCCGACTTCATATTCCTTGTCCTTTCGGGCTAGGTCTTTATATTTCTTCTGTCTGTCTTGGGCTGGTACAAGTCGCCCTCTGATAAGATCCACTATATCTTTGGTCCTTTGCACCACTTCGGGTCCGAGCATCTTCCGCTCTCCTACTTCATCCCAGTATAAGGGAGATCGACACCTTCTTCCGTACAGGGCCTCATAAGGCGGCATTCCGATGCTAGCATGAAAGCTATTGTTATAAGAAAACTCGATCAACGGCAAGTGATTATCCCAACTCCCTTTAAAGTCTATTGCACAGACTCTCAACATATCCTCTAGTGTCTGGATGGTCCTTTCACTCTGCCCATCCATCTGGGGATGATACGCGGTACTCATATTTAACTTGGTCCCCGCACATTCCTGAAAGCTCCTCCAAAATCTGGAGTTGAACCTGGGGTCTCGGTCTGAGACAATGGACGCTGGGACTCCATGTCGCGTCACTATTTCCTTAAGGTAAATGTCCACCAGTCTATCGACTGTGTATCTCTCATTGATAGGAATGAAATGAGCTGACTTTGTCAGTCGGTCTATAATTACCCATATGGCGTCGTGATTGGCTTTCGTCCTTGGCAATCCTACAACAAAATCCTTCGCTATCTGTTCCCATTTCCATTCGGGAATCTCCAGGGTTCGTAAGAGTCCACTGGGTCTCTGGTGCTCTGCCTTTACCCTTTGGCAAGTCAAACATTTGCTTACCCATTCTGCTACGTCCCTCTTCATGTTGGGCCACCAGTAATATTCCTTCAAATCCCTATACATCTTGGTACTTCCCGGGTGAATGGAATACCTTGAACTATGGCTTTCATCCAATATCTCATCTTTAAGCTCTTGAACATTCGGAACCCAAATCCGGTAGGAGTACCTCATTATCCCTTTATCATCTTTCTCGGTATGGATCTCCTCTCCAGTCATTGACTCTCTGCCTTCATTCATTATTTTCTCCTGGCACAATCTGATCTTTTCCAATAACTCTGGCTGCATTGAGATCTCAAAAAGCTTTTCAGTTCCGGTTCCGGTTACCTTTACTTCTATTTCCATTCTCTCAAAATCCCTTATCAATTCTTCCGAAGTTGTTATCATTCTGAGTCTTTCCTTTCTACTAAGGGCATCAGCCACCACATTGGCTTTCCCTGGATGATAGAGAATCTCACAATCATAGTCCTTGATTAGTTCTAACCATCTCCTCTAGTGCATGTTGAGCTCTTTCTGCGTAAATATGTACTTGAGGCTCTTATGGTCTGTGAAAATCTCGCACTTCTCTCCATACAAGTAGTGCCTCCAAATTTTTAAGGCAAATACTATTGCCGCGAGCTCAAGGTCATGAGTAGGATATCTAACCTCGTATTCCTTCAATTGTCTCGACGCATACGCAATCACTTTACCATGCTGCATAAGCACACATCCTAATCCTTTTTGCGACGCAGTCACTATATATCACAAAATCTCCTTTTCCATCCGGCAGTGCCAATACCGGAGCCGTTATCAACCTTTTCTTTAATTCCTGAAAACTGTTCTCGCATTTCTCCGTCCATTCAAACTTCTCTGTCTTACGAGTAAGTCGTGTCAAAGGGGCTGCGATCTTCGCAAAGTCCTGTACAAATCTACGATAGTAGCCGGCCAATCCTATAAAACTCCTTACCTCTGTGGGTGTGGTTGGCCTTTCCCAATTTGAGACCGCCTCTATCTTGGAGGGGTCGACCAATACTCCTTCTTTATTGATCACATGTCCTAAAAATGGTACTTCATTCCGCCAGAATTCACACTTCGAGAATTTGGCATATAACTGTTCATCTCTGAGTATTCCTAGAGCTATCCTCAAATGCTCTGCATGTTCTGTCTCAGTCCTTGAGTAGATCAAAATATCATCGATAAAAACTATCACACATTTATCCAAGTACTTCTTAAATACTCTATTCATTAAATCCATGAAAGCCGCTGGGGCGTTGGTTAATCCAAAGGACATTACCAAGAACTCATAATGCCCATACCTGGTACGGAACGCTGTCTTGGAAATATCTTCGGGTTTAATCTTTAGTTGGTGATATCCAGTTCTCAGGTCGATCTTGGAAAAATAAACAGCATCCTTTAGCTGGTGGAACAGATCGTCTATTCTAGGTAATGGGTACCTGTTCTTTATGGTTAGCTTGTTCAACTCTCGATAGTCTATGCACAGCCTCATGCTCCCATCTTTCTTCTTAACAAATAAAACTGGTGCTCCCCATGGAGACACACTGGGTCTTATCATACCCTTATCCAAGAGTTCCTGCAATTGGATAGCTAATTCCTTCATTTCTAACGGGGCTAACCGGTAAGGTGCTTTTGAAACTGGCGGCGTCCCCGGGGCCAACTCAATAGCAAATTCAATCACTCTATCGGGTGGTAATCCCGGAAGGTCTTGTGGGAATACATCTTCAAATTCGTTGACTACTGGAATATCTTGTAAGTTGGGTACCTCCTTCTGCGTGTCCACCACATAGGCTAGGTAGGCCTCATTTCCTTTTCGTAGCATCCTTCTGGCCTGGGCCATAGTCAAAAATTTTTGCGTCTGCCTCTTTCCTCTAAATATAACTTCCTTCTTCCCTGGGATATTTAGCTTAACTTTCTTCCCTTTACAGTCTATCTAAGCATCATTGCTAGATAGCCAGTCCATTCCCAAAATTACATCAAACTCCCCTAATTTAAAAGGAATCAGATCAACACTAAAGGATTGCTCCCCCATGCCTATCTCACAGGCGGGGTGAATCTGGTTAACAGGAATAATTTCATGATTGGCTATTTCTACTTGCAAGGGTTCTATCAAGGGTTCAGCCTTAAGTCTTAACTTACGCGCAAAGTCCTTTGATATAAAAGATTTAGTTGCTCCCGAATCAAATAAAACATTTGCACTGACTGAATTTAGAGAAAGGGTACCTGCTATCACATCTGAATCTTTCATAGCATCCTGGACTGTCATGTTGAAAGTCCTCGCAGTAGGTGGCTTATTAGAAGCAGCCCTGCTTGCTCCCGAAGCTGCTGGTTTGTTCATTGGGCATTCCCTCTTCCAATGACCTGGGCGTCCGCACTGATGACAAGTGGTGGTTGGAATGATGGCAGGGGTTGATGATGGGCACTTAGTTGAATAGTGGCCTTCCCGACCGCACTTAAAACAGGTTACTGGCTTTCCTTTACACTCCCCAGTGTGATTCCTTCCACATATGTTACAGGCTGGCAATGGGGGTCGAGACTGGTTGGAATAGGACATTCTTGACTTCTGGCCGCCCTGGCTCACGCTCACACTCATTGGCCGCTTAAACCCAGTGTTCTTTCCTGGTAGAGACACTACTCCTTGATTAAATCTAGTTGGGAAGCTTCTTCCTGCGGAACCTCCACCCATGCTCATACTTTTCCTCTTTATTCCTTTCTTCTCTCTTTCCTTCTGCATCTGTTCACTTCCGACTTCTACAATCGTTGCCTTTTGCACCAGAGTGGCATAGTCCGTAAGCTCAAGGATTGCCACCCTATTCTGAATCCACGGTTTCAGTCCCTGCTGAAACCTCCTAGCTTTCTTTTCCTCGGTGCTCACAAATTCCGGCACAAACCTTGATAACTCAGTAAATTTCGCTTCGTACTCTGCTACAGACAAGTTATTCTGCTTTAGCTCCAAGAACTTCAGCTCCATCTGGTTTTCCATAAACCTCGGGAAATACTTTCCCAGAAACAGCTGACTAAATCTCTCCCAGGTTATAACAGCATCTGTCTCCATATTTTTCTTGGCCTCCCACCAGTAGTTAGCTTCTCCTTTCAGAAGGTAGGTAGCAAATACAGTCTTCTGTGCCTCATCGGTACTCAAAATCTCAAAGGATTTCTCCATTTCCTTTAACCATGCCCTTGCCTCAACTGGGTCGGCTGATCCGTGGAACTCAGGGGGCTTAAGGGACTTAAAAGCCCTGAAAGAGTTTGCCACAGCATTGTTATTTCCTTGAGGGGGTGGGTTGGGTTGACGTTCCAAATTCTGCCTTAGGAGTTGCATGAACTGGCCCATGGGATCCATGCCTGGGTTTGGTACTGGTTGCTCAACCTCGGTTTCTCCTTCTTCAGCCTCTATCTTAAATCCCTCAACATCATATGTTTCCTCTTCCTCTTCATACAGGGAGTCATCCTGTTCCACATAATCCTCATCTTCCTCTTCACTGTGTTCCTGGTTCCTATCATCCTGGTTATGGCTTCCCTGGTCCTTAGATCCAGGGTTCGCCCTAGTTCCAATCTTTCTTGGCGGCATGATTCTGATAATTAAAAAAATTATTGGGAAATTCAACGTTAGGTCACAATCATATACAACATTGTGCCTTGCACAGCTCTTATAATGGGGAGAACGTATATCGCAATTCTATTATTTTAAGAAAGTTCTAATACGAAGTGCAGTAATAATAATGATAAAAATAGTGATCCCGTCACTATGGAATTGAACCGAAAGGAAACAAATATATACATAATGCGAGAAATACATAGTTTGATCTGGTCAAAAGTACAACAGTGCTACAGTCATCTGTCCCAAAAGTGATACACAAGAGTCTATCTGTCTAGTCAGAAAAAGGGATGCTATATACAAGTCAACTATCCCGGAAAATTGGCTCTTACTAAGGCCTCGGCTAACTAGACAACTAGACTATTCCATCATCAATCCTGAATCACACACCGGAGCGGGTCAGCTCCCATATCCTTTCCATCGCACGACGGAAGATATAGTCGGCCTGCCGCCTGGAGATCCTACCATGCCTGTCCCCCTGGAGCGATCTGAGCCTCGCTCGGGATGTGAGCTCTATCCCCGTAAGCTCCCTCCTCAAGGATCGGGGTATAGAAGCCCTAGTCTCATAAGCTCGGGTACGCCTACCCGCCCTCTCTGCATCCAACTCCCTCCTGGCCTCATCCAGTCGGCCCTCGGCAACAGCCACTCGGGTCCTCAGAACATCCTGAACATATCCATGAGCTAACGAAGACTGCCTGTGGGCAGGGTCAAGAGGTGGTGAATCCGGAGCCGCTGAGGGTGCCTCCTCGGTCTGCCTAGGCTCGGAAGTATGGGTCTCTGAGCTGTCATCATCAGGAATCCAAAATAGTGGTGGAGGGGTAGGGGCTCTAACCACCAGAAGTGTGGGTAATGGGGTACCAGCATACACTACCATAGGTCCAACATGCTCCTCAGCTACTGGGACCTCATCCGGGTCCTCCTCATCTGGAATAGCAATAACCTCGGTCTCTGACTCCTCTGAGGGGTCCTCCTCATCTGAAATAGCAATGACCTCCGTCTCTGACTCCTCTGAGGGGTCCTCCTCATCCTCCTCCATCTCAGGCTCCTCCTGATCCTCAACATCTAGCAATGCCTCATCGTGCTCACGCTCGAACATCTCAGGGTCCTCTATCTCAGGCGCCTACACATTAAACGAGCTAACTTACTATCATGATACTTATAAGGGTTCCCGTAAGGGTTTTAACTGTCAGCACTACTTTAAGTAGTCCGACCATGAACTTGGCAAGAGTTCTTATTATCTTTGTGAGTTTGTTATTATATCGTCGCATCATCTCTGAGGTTTATAACGCTTAGCTCTGATACCACTTCTGTAACACCCCCAGATCCGGGGTCGGGGATTCGGGTCGTCACGGTCTTTCTTTCCACAATATCACTTCACTTAATTAATAAAAATAACCTTATGCTGTGACCCCACACTAACACACACACCACAACCCGTTATAGTCTCAGAGATGAAAATAAGTACAAGTCTTTGAATCCATAATTTAAAAGTTATTACAACCCAAAACGATTACTTGATAAATTTACAGTTAATTGCCATTATCTGCCACAAGTTATAATTATACATAATTGATTCTCAAAAGTAGATGGTCTGATCTACAATAGATCTACCTCTGCAGCTATAGCAGCTACAACATCATCGGGAAGACGCGGGACGCTTCCCACGCGCTTGCGCTGGGTCTGCTGGAGTCTGGCCATCTTTCCTAACTGTTGTTGTGTGATGAAGAAATAAAGCAAGAGTGAGCCTGACAGCTCGCAAGATAATATGTAGTGATAACAATAATATAAGTATCTAAATGGATACTTACTAGAATCTTTTATCAAGTGTAAGATAATTACTTACTAGATATAAGTAAAAACAAGGGATGAAGTTACCAAATACTTCCCTACACTTATATCATTTATAAAGCTACTTGAACTACCACTGTTCAAAGTATAATGAGCTTTCAACAGTTCATCAGATAGATGAGACTACAAGACAAGATTTGAATAGATTAAATCTTTGAAATATTATTAAAGGAAATGAAGTTATGATATACTTCATTAAGTTCTGATATATATATATATATATATATATATCCACATATACATCTTCTTTATACAATTTCCTGAAAACCTCTGTCATGTAAAGTATGAACAGAATTGCAATATCCAATAAATTTGGAAAGGAAAAGAATTTGGCATAAACCAGATATCTTGCTGATCAGGCGAAGATACCCATAAGTAACCTTTTCTACTAGTAGATGGACGAAATCCCCACTGGTCATCACCCTGGTCTCAATAGGACCTTATGCTGGACTGCCACTCAGCCACTTATGCATTTGATGGACTCCCACTGAGCCACTTACACTATTATGGACGCCCACTGAGCCCATGTTGCTTATGCCGACTCAATAGATGGACTTACTTCCCCAACGTTGGGTAAGTAATCAAGTCATTTACCAAAACTGCAACCGTGTTGCGAATATAAAATACACCACAGAGCCAGATCCCTCAGGTTTTGAGCGAGTATTTAAATCCCCTTAAAAAGGAAGATCTTAAATATAAAAATGAGTTTTGGGATCCGCTCTAACTTTTAAAAATCATTTTGAAGACTCGAGACGAGTCTGGTAACCTATAAACAACAAGTAAGTTGGAATTAAACCAAAGTCACTTGTAATTCTATACTTTAACTATCTTAGACTCTAATGCTTGTTTTGCGCTTACTGATTCGCTTAAGTCACTCGGGTACCCTCGGCTCCACCATTTTTAATAATTTAACCTTTACGATTTTTAAGGCGATTCCTTCGCGAGTGTCTTACCAACTGCCTAACACACTTACCATAAATGTTTCATACATTAATTAACCCTTTTTGGTCTTTAACCTTTGTTTCAAAGTAAGGCGAGGGGAAAAGTTTCGTTCGCGAAACGCCGTTACTTGAAATGGTCGTTTCTCCTAAACCGTGCATCGGAATCGAACGAACTACATATCAAAA
Source organism: Apium graveolens (assembly GCF_009905375.1). Classification (NCBI taxonomy): domain Eukaryota; kingdom Viridiplantae; phylum Streptophyta; class Magnoliopsida; order Apiales; family Apiaceae; genus Apium; species Apium graveolens. The sequence continues at coordinate 61,545,720 of NC_133649.1, forward strand.
CGAAGCTCGTAACATGAGCTATCTAAACATGGCAATGGTAATAATCTAGCAGGGGGTTCTCGGGTCCTAATGTTATGCACAAAAACAGTCTAAAGAAAATCGGACGTTACGACGGCTATGTTTACGCGATTTCCCAATTTTAAACCATTCAAAACCATCCCTATTCAACCTCAAATCCAACATACAACCAACATCCATCCTTATCACATCATAACAACCCCAACCAATTCAATTTTAACATTCATACTTATGCCTAAGCTTAACTTTAACCATACTTAAGTTCTTTGAATCAAAACAACAACATTTACCATTGCATTTCAATACCAATTCAATCCCAAACTCTAAATCACCAACATCAAGCTACAATATCATCCTACTAATCAAAATCATCTTATAATACATAGGAATCTAGGGTTTGGAGATGATATACCTTCCTTGAAGTGGTGGGAGGAGCTAGGAAGCCTTAAGAAGCTTTGAGAAGTCTTAGGAATGCTTGGATCTTTGATTTTTGAATTTCCTTGCCTTTTGAATAGTAAAAAGCCGAGAGCTCTTCAAGAACAATGCCTTGGTTCTTTTTGATTTTGATGAAAAATGATTTTGCTTGGCTTGGTTGGCTTGTTTTTGTGTTTGATTTAGTTAATTACCTTGTTTCCCTTGAATTTGTGTGGTTAAAAAGCCACCACACCTCCTTCCTTCCCATGTCATGCCTATGTCATTTTGTGATGTCATCTTTCCCTCTTTGTCCTCCTCTCATTGGTTGGGTGACATCACTCCCTCTAATCCCTTTGCTTAACTTCCTAATCGTTTGCCTAATGACCGCTGATCTGTTATACGGTTCGCTTAACTTTCGTTCTCGTTTATCGTTTGAAGGATCATACCCGGGATCTTATTACTTAGGTTCCCTTAACCTTTCTCAATATATTATATTCCTTTTTATGATCCTCTATTATAATCCTTTAATTTAAATCCTTTTTAGCTTGTTACCTTATAGTCAATCCTTTCCGTATCTAGTGGATTTCCGGGAAAAAACAAAGTGTTCGAAAATTGGATTCTGACGATCTTTACATACACTTATATACCACATAGAGTACTAATAATATCCCAGAATATCCATAACAGAACCCCTACATAGTGTGGCGTGAAAAGTTTTCTCATTCAGCTAAAACACTATTCACAAGGGTTACAAAAAGTTGAAAATTTTGGGGGTTATTACAACAACTCTCACGGTTGTAAACAGCTCATTACTCGCAGAATCATTGCTGCATTACTATGGTCCATCACTGACCTACTGTAGTCATTCATTTTCCATGAAGACTTAATAGCTAACCATACGGAGTCCATACATCTCGTATCTAATTCTTCTAAGGAGGTAACATAATCACCATTCATGATTCATGAAGAACACTCTTGATCCTGACATACATACATGACATGAAGCAGATAAAATTGTAGAAGAGTTTCAATCAAGGCAACGATAGCAGGTTAATACCATTCTTAATCATATACCTTCAATAGAAGACTTAACTCAAAGGTTCATTTAGTCTTTTTTGAAATATGGTCCTGGATTATTCTCAAGATAGGATCTTCTGAGATAGATAGCCCGCTCATGGCGATTACACGAATTAAACTTTTACCAACTACTATTACGGTTGGGTATTGCACAGTCATCAGAAGGAATGTCAATCTTCCAAACCATAATACAACCTTCACAGCTTTAACCATCATCACTGTATTCCTCTCGCACGAGCGCCTATAATTATTCTCTTACATTTAAAGTGTCGGCCGCCTTTTTGGCCTTTCCTGATAGTAAATTTTCCTTACAGTCAATGTCGTCTTAACCACTTTCACTAATTTTCTACCCTATTTCCGATCACTGCTTGAGTGAAGATGTTTTCCTTAAAATCAGATGAGTAAAAAAAAATCACCATTTTTCCATAAGTTATCCCCTCAGTCTTTAGAGGTTAATCACTGTCATGACTGACTCTTAATCATAGTTAGAACATCTTTTATCCTGGGCCCTAATTGCCCTGAACAATTTCGACCTTTACTGGTTCGATTCATACTTTCTCGTGGTTCAACACGTGCCCCACTTGGCATCATTATAATTACGTCATATTTCCTTTATCCACATTTATATTCTTGAGAATTTTGAATATTACCTTTTTCCTTATAAAACCTCTAAGGTTATCCTTCAATCGTTCCTCCTGTATTCCCTAGATACGGGGCATATCACAATACCATTTACTAATAGTAGAACCATTGTCTATATACTTCTGAAAAATTTCTTCACTGATTCTTAAAGGTTGTTGTTACCTTAACCCTTTCCCAATTATACTGTCAAAACTCATATTGTCCCTATTAAGGGTGACATGCCAACCTTTATGCAGTCCCCTAGGATTCATTTTAAGTTACCAATGTTCTATCCTTAATTCCACCTTTAAAAGGTACCTGCATCCTTCCATGGATAAATCAAGTCATATATCCTTGATAGATTATCTTATTCATCATTCCCCACCTCGATAGTCTATACCTAACTTCATAATAGCATCCTTATTCAAATTGAGGTCAATCCATATGGCCTCCAAAAGATAACAATGGTCATCCGCTTTTCTTTCCTGATTTGGTAATGATAACATGGATGTTCTGGAAGATATTGGTCATGTTCAACATGAACTTCTTCTTAATAATTCCTTATTTACTTTTGTTGTTTATCTCAACAGTCACCTCAATGTTGGGATATCTTTCATACATGGCGTCTCCCTTTCTGGGTATCAAGCCACCGGTCTTACACTTCATATTCTTGAAGGTCACTTCCTTCATCCAATTTTTCCTGATTTCTTACTTTCTTGTCTCCTCAGTCTATCCGTGTCTCAATATTTATCCTTCGAACTATCTCAAGGTTTCCTCAAATCCTCCCAACTTACAGGGGATAAAATATATGTATCTCTTATTCCTTCAACCATCAATTTTAACTCATGGTGAATCACCCTCATCCTGATGATTACATACTTTTCTATTTCTATTGCTACGAGTCTTTAGGGTTTCCTCATACCCAACTCCTTTATCATTCCTCAAACTCTATTGCCTTTATATTCCTTTCCACTTCAGTTTCTTTTTATTTTCCTTTCTCTTATCATTATTTCATGAACCAACACAACATAAGCATTGATTTCAAACATCCCGTCATTCTGGATTCGTGTCCTCATAACAAATCTTGAAAACTTTTACAACTTAGATTCATAATTCATCATACTCGTCTGCCTTTGTTCTGGCTCTAAAGCTCTTACACTATCTCCATAACCTTGGGAAGTACTTTCCTGAAAACAATTGACTGAACTTAAATCAGTTTATTATAATCTCTTGCTCCGTGCCTTCATTGGCCTTTCACCAGCAGGTGGCCTCTCTCTTAGGAGGGTAAGTGACAAAAACAGTCTTTTGTGATTCGTCAATCATTTAGAATTTCAAATGATTCCTATATTTCCTTTAGTCAGGCTCTTGCCTCGACTGGGTCAGCTTGTTCCTTGGAACTCTGAGAGCTTAGAGACTTAAAGGTCCTGAAAGAATTTCCTATCGCATTGTTTCCTCAAGGTGGTGGTTGGGGATAATAGTCTAATATCTGTCTAGACAGGTCCATAAATTGCCGTATAGGAGTACCGTCTCGGGTCTCCTTTCCTTACTCGACTTTCTGTTTCCTTAGTATGAAATGTTTCAACCTTCTCCCATAATCGGGGTTATCTTATACATTAAAAACCTTGTTTTCCACTCTATTATGTCATGGGTTCCTTCTATCTTGATGGCGACCTCCCTGACTATCACGTTCAGGGTTTGCTCTAAATCTTATTCCTCCAACTATGGCTCTCATCTAAGTTCTCATCCTTACGCTCTTGAACTTTTCGGAACCCAAATTCTATAGGAATACCTCATTATTCCCTTATCATCTTTCTTGGTATTAATCTCATATTTATTTGTTGGCTCTCTGCCTTCATTCATCACCTTTCTCTGGCACCGTATGCTCTTTTCCAATAATTCGGTCTCTATTGCAATCTCAAACAGCTTTTCGGTACCGGCTCCAGTTACCTTCACTACTATTTCCAAAATCTCTTATGAACTCTCCCAAAGACATTATCATCTTGAGTCTCTCCTTTTTACTAAGGGCATCAGCCACCACATTGGCTTTCCCCGAATGATAAAGAATCTCCCAATCATTATTCTTGATTATCTCTAACTGCCTCCTCTGGCATATGTTGAGCTCTTTCTACGTGAAAATGTACTAGAGCACTTATGGCTTAGGTAATTCTCGCACTTCTCTCCATACAAGTAGTGCCTCCAATTTTTAGGGTAAAACTATTGCCACGAGCCTAAGGTCATGGGTGGGGATATCGAATTTCATATTACCTTAATTGTCTTGACATGTACGCGATTTCCTTACCGTGCTGCATAAGCACGCACCCTAAGCCCTTGTGCGAAGCGTCACTACACTTCACAAAATCTCCTTTTTCCCTCCGGCAACGCCAATATAGGGGCCGTCACCAACCTTTGCTTCAGTTCTTAAAAGCTGTTCTCATATTTCTCTGTCTATTCGAACTTCTCAGTCTTATGAGTAAGCCGCGTTAAAGGGGCTACTATCTTTACAAACTTGAACGAACCTCCGGTAGTGACCGACCAATCCTACCTCTGGTAGTCGACCTAACCATGGTCATCAATTCATCAGTGGTCCTTTATTCATTCTTGTCAGGATCCTCCATGGGATCCTCCTCAGCAACTATCCCTTCTAGGACAACATCCTCAACCGCTACATCCTCAATATCAACATCATCCGGTCCTGCATTAGGACACTCTATCGGATCCACAATCCGATCTCCAATTAGTAATAACCATCATCGCGCTGTTGCTCCTCAACCTCAGGGTTCGGAGTCCCGCTACCATGTACGATAAGGAACTACGCTACTATCACGATATTTATAAGGGTTCCCATAAGGGTTTTAACTGTCAGTACTACGTTAGGTAGCCCGACTATGAACTTGGCAAGAGTTCTTATTATCTTAGTGAACTTATTATCTTAACGCCACATCATCTCTGAGGTTTATAACGCTTAGCTCTGATACCATTTCTGTAACACCCCCAGATCCGGGGTCGGGGATCCGGGTCGTCACGATCTTTCTTTCCACAATATCACTTCACTTAATTAATAATAAACAACCTTATGCTGTGACCCCACACTAACACACACCACAACCCGTTATAGTCTCAGAGATGAAATTCAAATAAGTACAAGTCTTTGAATCCACAATTTAAAAGTTATTACAACCCAAAATGATTACTTGATAAATTTACAGTTAATTGCCATTATCTGCCACAATTTATAATTATACATAATTGATTCTCAAAAGTAGATGGTCTGATCTACAATAGATCTACCTCTGCAGCTATAGCAGCTACAACATCATCGGGAAGACGCGGGACGCTTCCCACGCGCTTGTGCTGGGTCTGCTGGAGTCTGGCCATCTTTCCTAACTGTTGTTGTGTGATGAAGAAATAAAGCAAGAGTGAGCCTTACAGCTCGCAAGATAATATGTAGTGATAACAATAATATAAGTATCTAAATGGATACTTACTAGAATCTTTTATCCAGTGTAAGATAATTACTTACTAGATATAAGTAAAAACAAGGGATGAAGTTACCAAATACTTCACTATACTTATATCATTTATAAAGCTACTTGAACTACCACTGTTCAAAGTATAATGAGCTTTCAACAGTTCATCACACAGATGAGACTACCAGACAAGATTTGAATAGATTAAACCTTTGAAATATTATTAAAGGAAATGAAGTTATGATATACTTCATTAAGTTCTGATATATATATATCCACATATACATCTTCTTTATACATTTCCTGAAAACCTCTGTCATGTAAAGTATGAACAGAATTGCAATATCCAATAAATTTGGAAAGGAAAAGAATTTGGCATAAACCAGATATCTTGCTGATCAGGCAAAGATACCCATAAGTAACCTTTTCTACTAGTAGATGGACGAATTCCCCACTGGTCATCACCCTGGTCGTAATAGGACCTTATGCTGGACTGCCACTCAGCCACTTATGCATTTGATGGACTCCCACTGAGCCACTTACACTATCATGGACGCCCACTGAGCCCATGTTGCTTATGCCGACTCAATAGATGGACTTACTTCCCGAACATTGGGTAAGTAATCAATTCATTTACCAAAACTGCAACCGTGTTGCGAATATAAAATACATCACAGAGCCGGATCCCTCACGTTTTGAGCGAGTATTTAAATCTCCTTAAAAAGGAAGATCTTAAATATAAAAATGAGTTTTGGGATCCGCTCTAACTTTTAAAAATCATTTTGAAGACTCAAAAACACTTTAAAGAGTGTTTGGAGTAAAGCTGATTTAATGAAGTAAATCTGTCCCCATATATTTAGAAAATGTCTGAATATTATTATTTAAATAATATTCCCATAAAGAATAATGGAGGTAGAAGTTGGAAAACTTATACTCGAATGAATAGCAAATAATCAAAGATATACTTATACGAAAGTAATATCTTTATTTGAATAATCAAAAATAAGTTTGATTATCGACACCTTATTCTTTAATACAATAAAGAATATTATTAAGTAATAAGCGGAGTCATAATACCTCGAATGAATACTATAAATAATATTTATAAAATAAAGGAGTCATACATCCTCAAATGAATATCCAAGTAATATTCAATAATAATATAAACTGAGTCATAAGCCCTCGAATGAATATTCAAAATAATATTCATTTAATATAAAGGAGTCATAAGCCTTCGAATAATATTCGAAATAATATTCAATAATAAAATAAAGTTAAAGTTATCGAATAAACCTTATTCGATTAATAGTTTTGAAAACTATGACCATATATATATATATAAGTATATATATATATATTTATATCCATATATACAAAATCTACTCGGGATCCTTTACTCCCGGTTTTAGAAAATATTTTCACCTTTGGGTCCCTATACTAAGGGTATATGCAAATTACCGCTATCCTCTAGCATAGGTATTATCAACAATTATATATGGAAAGAATACGAAATAGGCATGCATATATAAATACCATAGCAGCATGCTTCAATATATAACAACATTTGCTAATTAACCAACATGCATCTATCGCAAGATAATGCATATACACATATACATCACAACAACAGTATAACGGGTAGAAAAACTTCTCTGAGCGACTTGGGGTGATAAAAGGCTCGGGACGAGTCTGGTAACCTATAAACAACAAGTAAGTTGGAATTAAACCAAAGTCACTTGTAAATCTATACTTTAACTAACTTAGACTCTAACGCTTGCTTTGCGCTTACTGACTCGCTTAAGTCACTCGGGTACCCTCGGCTCCACCATTTTTAATAATTTCACCTTTACGAGTTTTAAGGCGATTCCTTCGCGAGTGTCTTACCAACTGCCTAACACCCTTACCATAAATGTTTCATGCATTAATTAACCCTTTTTGGTCTTTAACCTTTGTTTCAAAGTAAGGCGAGGGGAAAAGTTTCGTTCGCGAAATGTCGTTACATGAAACGGTCGTTTCTCCTAAACCGTGCTTCGGAATCGAACGAACTACATATCAAAACGAAGCTCGTAACATGAGCTATCTAAAAATGGCAGTGGTCATAATCTAGCAGGGGGTTCTCGGGTCCTAATGTTATGCACAAAAACAGTCTAAAGAAAATCGGACGTTACGACGGCTATGTTTACGCGATTTCCCAATTTAAAGCCATTCAAAACCAACCCAATTCAACCTCAAATCCAACATACAACCAACATCCATCCTTATCACATCATAACAACCCCAACCAATTCAATTTTAACATTCATACTTATGCCTAAGCTTGAATTTAACTATACTACAATCTTTTAATCAAAATAACAACATTTACCAATCCGATTCAATACCATTTCAATCCCAAACTCTAAATCACCAACATCAAGCTACAATATCATCCTACTAATCAAAATCATCTTATAATACATAGGAATCTAGGGTTTGGAGATGATATACCTTCCTTGAAGAGTGGAGAATCAAGAGAATGGCTTGGAATCACCCTTAAAGTCCTTATCCAAGCTTAATCTAAACAAAACTTCAAGAACACAAATTTTAGTTCTTGAAAAACACTATTCACCATCTTCTTTCATGATTTATAGAAAAAGATTGGCTTGGAATTAGAAGCTTAAACTTATAGGAAGTATGTAACTATCCATGGGGAAGCTTAGATAATTACTTTGCTAAATAGTAAGTGGAGGAGCTTGGACTTTCATTTTTTAAGAAAAGGGCCGAGAGCATGAAGAACAATGCCTTGGTTTCTTTTTTTTTGATTTTGATGAAAGTGATTTGCTTGGCTTGGTTGATTGGTTTTGTGTTTGATTTAGTCAATTACCTTGTTGCCCTTGAATTTGTGTGGTTCTCATTCAACCACACCTCCTTCCTTCCCATGTCATGCCTATGTCATGTGGTGATGTCATCCTTCCCTCCTTGTCCTCTTCTCATTGGTTGGGTGACATCACTCTCTCTAATCCCTTTGATTAACTTCCTAATTGTTTGCCTAATGACCGCTGATCTGTTATACGGTTCGCTTAACTTTCGTTCTCGTTTATCGTTTGAGGGATCATACCCGGGATCTTATTACTTAGGTTCCCTTAACCTATCTCAATACATTATATTCCTTTTTATGATCCTCTCTTATAATCCTTTAATTTAAATCCTTTTTATCCTGTTACCTTTTTCTCAATTCTTTCCGTATCTAGTGGATTTCCGGGAAAAATCAAAGTGTTCGGATTTGGATTCTGACGATCTTTACATACACTTATATCCCATATAAAGTACTAATAAAATCTCAGAATATCCATATCAGAACCCCTACATAGTGTGGCATGAAAAGTTTTCTCATTCAGCAAAAACACTATTCATAAGGGTTTCAAAAATTTCCCAAAAATTGGGGTTATTACAATAATGCTTCCATAATCAAACTTATTTTCGATTATTCAAATAAAGATCGTACTTTCATATAAGTATATCTTTGGTTATTTATTATTCATTTTAAGTATGAGTTTTAAAACTTCTGCTTCAATTATTTTTATAGAGATTATCCTTTATGGGAATATTATTTAAATAATAATATTCAGATATTTTCTAATATATCGGGACTGATTTTTTTCATTAAATCAGCATTACTCCAAACATTCTTAAAAATGTTTTCGAGTCTTCAAAATGATTTTTAAAAGTTAGAGCAGATCCCAAAACTCATTTTTTATATTTAAGATCTTCCTTTCGAAGGGGATTTAAATACTCGCTCAAAACCTGAGGGATCCGGCTCTGTGGTGTATTTTATATTCGCAACGAGGTTGCTATTTTGAGAAAACATTTTGATTACTTGCCCAACGTTCGGGAAGTAAGTCCATCTATTTGAGTCGGCATAAGCAACATGGGCTCAGTGGGCGTCCATGAAAGTGTAAGTGGCTCAGTGGGAGTCCATCAATGCGTAAGTGGCTGAGTGGCAGTCCAGCATAGGTCCTAATGCGGCCAGGGTGATGACCAGTGGGGAACTCGTCCATCTACTAGTATAAAAGGTTACTTATTGGTATCTTTACCTGATCAGCAAGATATCAGGTTTGTGCCAAGGTTTTCTCCTTTCCAAATTCATTGGATATTACAACTATGTTTATAATTTTCATAACAGAGGTTTTCAAGGAGTGTATGAAATGTATATATATATATATATATGTGTATATATATATATCAGGACTTAATGAAGTATCTCGTAACTTCATTATTTATAATGATATTTCAAGGATTGAATATATTCAAATCTTATCTTGTAGTCTCATCTATGTGATAAACTTTTTAAACGGATTATACCTTGAACGGTGGTAGTTCAAGTAGTATTCGGAAAAGATAATTGGAGTATCTCGTAACTTCACCTTTTCAACTTATATCTGGTTAATGATTATCTTATGCATGACAAAGATTTTCAGAAAAATGTTGAGACAAGGTTAGATATATGAAATCACCTTGCCACGATTTTTTTTTATTTACAGTTATAAACTGGAACTCTGTGTATATTATACATGACAGAGGATTTCAAGATTTTGAAAAGTATGTATACATATATACTAAATATTTTGCGACTTGATCGCATTAACAGATCAAACTTGGTTCATTTCTTTTTGACCAAGACTTTTATGAGTGCTATGAGAATGCTCATATACTATAAATTATTATACATATTATTTTGGTGGGCTTGTTGCTTACCCTTGCTTTCTTCTTTCATCACACAACAACAGATAAACAAGATGAACAGGATCAAGCTCCCAATTCGTGAGCGGTTAGGAAACGTTCCGCAGTTTCCTGTAGGCGTTGATGCCGTTGTAGCTGAGGTAGGAACTACAAATAGGCTAGGCTTTCAACTCTTGATGTGCCAAACTTATGTACATTTATGAATTGTAATAATGGCAAAGAATATGTAAATTTATTCAAAAACCCTTTTGAGGTGTAATGGCTTATAATTATGGAATAAAATGACTTGTGTTATTTTTGGATATTCATCTCTGAAACTATAACTTGTGGTGTGTGTGTATATTGTGGGGTCACAGTACGCAGTAGTTGGTTGATTATTAAGATTAAGTATTATTAAGGGAAATGGAACTCGTGACAACCCGGATCCCCGACCCCGGATTTGGGGGTGTTACAGCTACTTCAAGTGCTAGCAAGGTCTCTTATGCAAGCCCATCTACATTCTTTCAAACTTCATAAAATTCAACACCTCAAGAAGGCTCTAGATGTGGATGGTCTATAATAATTTATTGATGAAGTCAAAAAGGACATGTTCAATAAACTGGATGAGAATCTTTATGCCACAACCATTAAAGAGCTGCAACTGAAGCTATGGATGGAAGGAGACCTATCTAGGAAAGTCGAGGCCATGGATGAAAGGATGACTAAAGTTGAAGCTTCCTTGGCCAAGATACTTCAAGGTCAAGACAATCAAACTCAGTTACTCCAATAATGGTGTCTGCGTAATCTTTAACCTCTAAATTTCTTCTTGATGATGACAAAAAGGGGGAGAAGGATGTGCATGTACAAGTCTCTAAGGCCATGTTTGTTTCATGGGATTATAATCCCGGGATAATAATCCGGGGATAACTAATCCCATCAAAATTAGTCCTATGGATTAAATAATTATATCCTAAGTTTGTTTGAAAGGATTAAGTGTAGGATTGGAATATAATTCTTTAAACTTTATCCTATGTTTGTTTTGTGGGATAATACTTGGGATTGGAATATAGTCCTTTAAATTTTCCAATCCTATGTTTGTTTCATATGGGATAACAATGAGGGGATTATAATTTTTTTAAAAATGACTTGTAGGAGGGGATAAAACAATACCTCCTCCCACCAAGCATTAGATGGGATTATAATCTTATCCTCTACTCCAACAAAACAAACATGGGATAGGATAATTTAAAGGATTATAATCCTTGGATAACCTTTCACTAATTTTTTACAAAACAAACATGGGATTGGAAAATTTAAAGGACTATAATCCTATCCCCTACTTAATACCATTAAACAAACATAGCCTAAGGTAATAATTCCCTCTATTTCTTTTTCAAAGCCACCGGTAAGGGGAGAGTTGGACAATATAGACTTGATCAATCTAGCTGCGGCTGAAATGAAAATCAAAGAACAACAAAGAAGATAGATCAAAGAATAGCTCAAGTATTTGGATCAACTGCAAAACCATCAGAATCTATGAAGCATATCACACAATTGAAGCCTCTTACATCAGATGAATTAAAGCTGGGAAAAGGTGCAAAGGGAGAAACATCACTTGCAAATGAGCTAAAGCCCATTGTGGTATTCAAGCCTAAACCTTCAAATTTCAAATTTACAAGCAAACACCTAATGGAGCTTGATTATTTACATCCCGTTCCTGATGAGCAGAAACTCATAGGCAAATCAATGCTAGCTACAAGAAAACCAAAGATTCCACATTGAGAAAAAGGATAGCAAGAATTTACTGACATGGAAAACTGATTTGTATAATGAGTGGACATCCCAAGTTTATAGAAGCAAAGAAAGAGGAAGACTTGAGAATAAAGTCAAAGCCAAATTCAAAGAAAAAGCATGCTACCAAGGAAGCTCAAAAGAAGATTAAGAAGCCTGCTACTGTAACTGAAAAGAAATTGGATGATGAATAGGAAGAGAAGCCTGAGTGAAAACAGGAAAAAGGATAAAGATGAGACCTGGTATGTGGGCAACTAGAATTTTAGAGGAGAATAGTGACCCATCTCAATCTGCTGCTTGAACTCAATCAACTGTGCCCAATGTGGAACTAGTTGAACCCAAGGTATATCCTGAGGTAAACTTTCATGGTAAACTAGTAGAGCTCAAAGAAGAACCTATAGATTGGGAGAGTTTACCAATCCCTAATTCCTTACCTACCAAGAAAAGAACATCAAGAAAGAAGAAGAAGCCTACCCTACCTCCAACAAAAGCCATCTCAAAACCACAAAAGCCTACTATCAACAAAGATGATTAACTCTACATCTGTGACATCAAAGAATTCTCTGATATTCAACTCTATTTGAAAGAATTAGAAGACTAGACTTTCGTAGAGATTGGTTTTCAGATACAATGGCGGTAATGAGATAATATGGCCATTCTATAGAATTCTTAAGAAAAGTTACAGTGTCTTAACCAAGGTATTTACTGCAATGAAGAAAGACTTTGGATTCACAAAGTTTTCTAAATAAATAATACTCAAAAAGTTAAATCAAATCAGAAAGATCCTATTGCACTACCAATGGTTCTAACTATTCCAAAGACCGTAGATAGAGTGCACATGAAACCTTACTGGATCATGGAGTTTAGAGATAAGAATTATACAAGAAGATTTTTTTATAATTAAAGACCAGCTTAAAATCTCAAGTAATGAAACTCTCAAAGAGATGCTGGATATGAATGAAGAAAATGAAGCTGAGTTTTACAAACAATGTCAACTCCAGATTGAGGAAAACAATGAGAAGTTGTGCAGGAAAACAAGGGAATTAAAGAAAAGAAAATAATTTGCTCAGATTAGAGGAGCACCTTGACAATGGCATGTAAACTTCTTTTAACCATCTTTGTTCATTTATATTGTAATGAAGTACTTTGCAATTTATCTACTTTTCAATGTATTATCTTTATAGGGTATTTTGTTATCATCAAGTCAACCTAAATTTATTCCTATAATTCCATTAAACAAAAATTGGGGGAGACTGTTAGGAATATTTGTAGTCTTGATGATAATTCACCAAAACACCTTAAATAGATTTATTAAGTATCATTTAGATCCCTAAACGGATAACCACAGCCTGTCTATCCGTTGAAGGGGTTGCTTATTTTAATAAGTATGTAGCATATTATGTACACTATAATAGCTGGAATATTTGGGAGTTATAGTGATTTCTAAGTCATGTTGACTACTAGCAAGATATATAAAATAGGTGGTCTAGGTATAAATATAAAATACCTTGTAATTTTGTATAAGTGAAAGAGTATCAATTGCTAAGGAAACATCTTCAACTGCTGAACTACAAGCTTCAATAGATGACGCAATATGACCTCAATGGATAAACTAGTCAAGAGGTCTTCAATTGATATCAGACAAAGCTTCAACGAATTCTATCAAGAAAGTTTCAACGGATGACACTAATATAGTGTCAGCGGAAGCTTCAACGGATGATCAACAAGATAGTAGTTGATAGTGACTTGATAGAGGCTGAGAGAGTCACATGAGTTGATAGTGCATAAAAGGAATGTGGCAGCCTGCTCACAGGTTTTAGAAGAAAATGAAGCATTTCCATTTCCATGCAAAACAAGGTTGTTCAAAGATGCTATATCTTTCTTGGATTGCACTGGACATAGAAAATGAAGAAGCATGTGCTTGGACCTAGATGATAGGAATATTATTCTTGTCTTATTGCACATGTAAACTTGGTTCAATATAAACCAAGTGTAGCAAGTATTTGGAGAAGAAATAAAAACTCAAGAGTTTAGAAAGTTGTATCTTTAGAAAATACTATCAAATTCCAAGTTGTAAGAAAATACTTGTAAGCAGCTGTGTGCAATTTGCATCACAAATATTTTTCAAATATATATCTCTGATGGAAAGACAAATCCACCATAAAGTTTTTAAAGATTGTGTTTATTTACTTTGTGTGAGTAGAATACTTCAAAATTATCCGCATTCTTACTTATTTCAAAAAATAGATGTATATTTATAAAAAGTTTTTCAGAAAACAAAAAGAATCCAGAATTTCATTCAACCCCCCCTGTAATTATGTTGTTGTATTGTTGGGAAATAACAATAATGCATTAATACTGGTGTGTTTGTTGACTGCTGATCACATTTTATTGATCATATGTATAGTGATACTAAAGTAAAAAATATAGGCAAATATAAATGTACATGGTGTTGGACAGACCTAGTGTGAGATTCTACATGTATGTTGTGTCATAAGTAATTCTCACCGTGATAATGATGTAATGGTCATTAAACTTTAAATTATTAGATATTTATACGGGAGTTAATGTACTTTGATATATTAAAAGTTACCTTTGACCGGGTAATGATAAAAGTGTATTTCGGGTACATTATGAATCGTATAAAAATATGAATGATCTAGAAGGATTTAACCATCCTAATTTTAGGAGTGATATAACTGACCTCTTGTGTGAGCTATGAAATGCGTGGCCGCACTCAAATGTTGATTTGATGTGATAGTTTACTCTTTGATCAAGAAACCTGGATTAAATTAAGATGAGGATGACACATTACATATACATTAACGTAGAGGTTTAATAAATTGTAAGTGACTTCATAATATTTTTTAATTAAATTTTATATTTATAAATGAATACACATACATAATAATGAAGTCTCTGATGGGTAATCAGCAAGAATGTCATGTCAGATCATAGTATGTGACATTTTGAGGGTTATGGTGAAAAATACTCATTTTTGGGGTAAAATTGCTCAAAATATCTATTTTTAAAATATATGGATGAAAATACCGTTTTGGTTATGCATTTTTTAATTGGGTAAGTGTAATCCGCATTTGAGAATTGGGTATGTAAGAAAATTACTAAAGACATTGCAGTTTGGATATTACCATTGAGATACTCATAAAAAACAAAAAAAATTGAATCCTCATTTGACAGATGTGTATCTAGTACAAAATAGGATATCCAAATGGCAAATGCGTATTTCAAACGATATTTTCAGCCGTGTCATTTATACCAAAAATATTATTTTTAACATTTTTTTCTCAATTTGACACTATTTTTGACACCTTTGAAAATGGTATAACGAACATAAACGTGAAGTTATTTATAAAAAAACATAAACGTGAAGTTGATCTAATACTAAAGCCCAATTAAATAGTCACTTCTCGCCTGATTCCAGCCCAATTATCTGGATACTGCCGGACACATTCTGAAATGAAGTTAGGGCCTATTTGTTTGTAGATGAATAAATATGAACGAACAATATCTGATCTATTCTAGTCATTCATACTGTTTGGGCTTTGCTTATTATGCTAACCGAATTATGTATAATCACTGAATGGCTCTATTTTAATATTCTTCCTCATTGATTCAAAAATGTATAAATCACGGCTGTTGTCCAAACTACTTCACCTACTATATTATGCGATTTTCACCACAAGAGGAAAAAATGTTGTTAGGTCACACACACACTGTAGAGGGGGGTGAATACAGTGTATAGTACAATCAAATCGAACTTTAATAACTCAATTAACAGAAAACAAACTTTATTCAAAACAATAAACTTTGTTACAGTATGGAACTGTTCTCTCTCAGTGATGAACAAATATCACGAGAGCTGTTAGGGTTACGATGAATAATCTTCTCGATTATGATAACACTTTTAGTGTAAACCCTGTGTTTGTGTTTATATACTACACAGTTACAAGATAATCACTAATTGATATGGAATATAATTCTGCTTCCTAAAATATATCAATCAGATATCTTTTCTTCCAAGTATTCTATTCTTCATAGAATTCCATCTTCATGCATATCTCTTCTTATGTTTGTCTCGGTCTTCTTTTCCTGTGAATCAGCTGCTTTCCTTATCTGAACGTTTCCTTTAAGTCCTGATATTATCTTCTGATAAATATCTTCTGAACCTTAAGTACTGATGACTTAAGTTCTGACTTCAGTATAAGTGTTGATTTCAGTTAAGTACTGATTTGTCCTGTTTAAGTAAGATCTGTAAACTAAACATAAATCACATTAGTCATGACATTATCAAATATATCTAACAATCTTGTAAATTAGCATAATATACAAGTTTAACAGATATTTGATGATGTCAAAAACATTAAGTACAAATGCATGAGAATTTGACTAGATAACTACAACTTACAGTCCTTAAAGCTTTACCAATCTTTAACTTCTGATAACAACTTCAGTCTGTATTCATATCAGAATTTAAGTAGTTATAGATCTTGACTTGGCTTCATCTTCTGATCTCTCTGATGTCAGGAGTTGTTCTGAGATAGTTCTTCAACAAACATCTCTCAGCATATCTGAGTTCATCAATCATCCTCCTTTTAGCATCTTTAAGTTCTGCAGAATCTTCACCAGTTTGAAAGATTGCAGCCCTGAGATCATTAATTTTAGCTTTCTTTATGTCCTGATCCAGTCTGATCAAATATGCCTTGTCAGACTCAAGATTGAATTCCACAGCCTTGTAACCCAGAAAGGTAGTTATAATCTTAGCAGAGTTGGGCTTCATCTCAACAATATCACCCTTGTGATCTCTGTACTTTGGAAGATATGTGATGTTAGACTTAACAGAATAAAGCTTTTTCTGTTTCTGAATTTGACTCTTCAAAAAGTTTGCATCACTTTCTGTTATTTTGTCATTCACTTGAAGTAAGAATAATACATGTTCCAGTTCTTCAAAATACTTCAGTGGAATGGAATTTTCCCTTATATGATAAACCCTACCATCTGTCATAAAGTACAACAAGATGTGTTCTTTCAAGTAGGTATGGTAAACCATTTGTACAGATTCTAGTTGATTCAATCTCTCAGGAGTTGCTCCAATACCTGGTTCACTTAAGGAAGTTGGATCATTGGTTGTGTTCTGTATTCTTCTTTCATCAGCACTTTCCAATCCAGTTTTATCTCTTGCTTCCTTTCCAGTAACTACTCTTGCTTCAAAATCACTTATATCAATCTTCAAAGGTTGAGTCTGTTTGGCTTTGGTGAATCCTGGTAGGAGTATCTTCGAAGGTTTAACATGAGCAATGTCAGAGGTTTCCTTTGATTTATCTTCTGATATCAAGTTAACTTGAGCTATGTCAGAAGTTACTTGCTTCTTTGAGATATCAGAACTAACTATCTCTTGACTTTGAACAACTTGAGCCATGTCAGAGGTTATCTTAGAAATTTTCCTTGAAGTCAGAGCAAGATCAGCATCTTCATCAGTAATTTCTTCATTCACAGGAGGCACATAAACCTTGATAGGTTCACCAACTTTCTCTTTGCCCTTGGACCTTGGATCTATCTGCAGTTGTGATTTAGCTTTGGTTGCTTCAGGATTTGTCCTTTCTTTTATCACAATGCCTTTGAGCTTTGGAAGTTTCATTTTACCAGAAGCTTCAGATTTAGATTTGACTTTTTCTGATTTAAGTCTAGCTTCTTCTTCCATTAGACTCTCCAAGTCCATTCTTGGATTTTCCTTAAGAAATAACTGTCTTGACATTTCTTCATCAAGATCCAAAAGTTCATCAGAACTTATCCTTTTACCAGTAGTATAAGTACTTCTTTTTCCAGCATCAAAACTTGTCTTGTGACTTATGAATTCAGCTTTTCTTGATGAGAAACTTCTACCTTGACCATGACCTCCACCCATTCCAGAGTTTCCCTGGTCATCTTTTTCATCATCCTTCCCTTCAGTGTCTTATCAGTTTTACATTTGGACTTAATTACTTTCTCCCCCTTTTTGGCATCAGCAGGTAACATAAGAGAGATAAGCAATTCCACCGAGGCTTGGATTTCATCGAGTTGAGATTGCTGAGAAGCTTGATTTTTCAAAATATCATCAATCTGAGACTGTTGCTTCTCTTGGGTCTTCTTAATATAAACAACTCTGTCAAAGGTAGGTTGAAAGAATTTTTTCTTGTCAATTTTCTGAACTGTTTCTTGCTTGAGTAATGCTTCCTGAATTTTATGTAACTCTTCATGAGTTGTTGAATGGAGACCTTGCAAATGTCTAGTACTCAATGCACTGACTCGAAGCTGTGTCTTGAAATCATCATTAATTAACATTTCATCAGCTTTTGTCAAGTGCTCAGCAAGAATCTTTTCAGATGGAACAAAGGTAACTGAGTTCCATTCCTTAGTCCACTCCTGTCCTCGAGGAGTTTCACTCCAAGGCATTGGTGCTTCTCTTCGAGTAAACTTCTTGACTAACTCACTTTTGTGAACAGTTTGCTGAGGTACATGTCCTGAAGGACCAGCTGCATCAGCATCTGCATTCATAGCAGTATCACCAGTAGGATCAGCATTTGAAGCATCAGCACCAGTAGTATCAGCATTTGAAGAATCAGAACTTACAGAATCAACATCTTCTGATAGAACAACAGTATGAGAAGCAATTGAGGCTTCAACATCATCCTCTAAGTGCTGATCTGGTTCCAAGTTCTGATCAACAGCCATATCCGGATGCTCACCTATATTCTGATCATCAACATCTAGATGCAGAGAAGGTGTTGGAGACAATTCTGGAGTTTTAGTAGCATCAGGAAAAGGTGTTGTAGATGGATTAATTGTTGTTGGAGCTTCTAAGTAAAGTACCTCAGGCACAACCAGGTTCTGAATATCAATTTCAGCACTTATGCCTGGTTTAACAGGAGATACAGTCTTATGTACAGGAGACACACATGGTGTGTTGGCCTTTTCTGTAGCAGCTTCATGAGTTGGAGTCAATGGAGAAGCAGTGACTTCAGCAAATTCTGGTACTTGTGAGATCAGAGATTCCTGATCTCCTTCCTTAGCTACTACTTCCTCATCATCTGAAACTGGCCTTTTAGCTCTCTATTTCTTGTATCTCTTTGAAGGTGGAGATTCCTTGGGAGGTTCAGCAGAAGTCATTCTTCTAAGCCTTTTGAGAAGCTTAGATCCCCCAATTCCAGAATCCTTCTGAGAAGAAACTTTCTCAGCTTCTTTAACAACAGGTTCTGATGTAGAAACCTATTCCTCACTATCAGACTCATCTCTCAGAACAATCCTCCTTCTCTTCTGTGATGTTTGAGGAACAGTCTTTGTCCTTTTGGGCTTGGAAGATGAAGGCTTCATAGTAGGTGCTGAGGATGAAGGTTGAGCTGTCTGTGAAGTTGTGAGATATAATTTGAGATATGTTCTGAGGGAGGGTTGAGGTATAGATGTAGGAGTGGTATGTTCTGATGGTTGCTGTGGTGTTTGAGATGTAGTGGTGGGTTGGACATCAGGATAAACAGATCTATAGGTTTCAGGATCAGCATTTACCAAGATCTATTTTACAGACTAAGGAATCTGTAAAGGTCTAACCATCGTTTTCTTAAGATCAGCATTTACCAAGTCATTAAAGGCTCGTTTTGCAAGTTTAAAAGGTAGATATAAGTCAGTAGTAGGTTGGGGTTCATTAACACAACAAAAATTATATATAAGCTGACAGAATCTAGCAAAGTAGATAACATTCCTATTCTCTGTCATCCTATCCCCAATAAAACCTATCACAACACTTGCAAAATCAAAATGAGTTTGGTTACTAATTGCATACCCGATGTGTTGACTCATTATTGGAATGGCATCAAAGTTTGAACACTTATTCCTGAATGCTTTAGTGATGCAGTCGAAGAAGAAGCTCCATTGCTTTCTGATATGTGCCCGTTTCAACTGTCCAAGCTTAGCCAAACTCTTTTCATACCCCAAACTGTCCATTAATTCTTGTAAAGCTGATTCCTCTGGTGTTGAAAAAGTACAGCCTTCTGGTAAATGTAAGGCCTTGCGAATTGTACCAGGAGTTACCACATGTTCAGAATCATCCACTTCAAAAATAATACTGGGAATACCAGTTGCACCACCATTATCAGAATGCCCAGTCCGCCAAAATGTCAGAACTTGTTGGCTTGAAAAGACTGAAGGCTATGTCAATGCATACCCAATTTCACTGTGTGCAAGAAGATCTTGCAAAAAATGTAATTTAGACGGAGCTTAATCATGATTGAGAATTGTAGCATAGTTATTTGGAACGAACTTAGCTCCATCAATGATCAAATCCTTAGGTGCCATGAGAAAAATTTGAAAATTAAGAGTGCCTGTTAGGTGTTTGATAAAATGTCTATATGAAAAAACTAACGTCAGGAGATGAGAGAGAGTAAAAGCAAAGAAAGAGAGATAAAGTGTAAAAGTAAATAAAAGATTGTATAATCTTCTCTCTCTTACTTATACTTGGTAAAAAAAAAATATAACCGTTGGACACCTGTCAGACATGCAGCAATAATGAATAGTTAATGGGCACGGGAAAACTGTAATCATGACCTATCACATGTAGGTTTTCAAGGAAAAACCGTTCCACTTACCCAGTAATCCCATTAATTGAGGTAAGTCAGTTTTAATTTAAAATTTAAACTGTTCCCACTTATTCAATTATTTTCACCGCAAAACCAATATTCTGAAAATAAATTTCAAGTGTAAGAATGACCAAAATAAATCAAGTAAACAAGTACTGATATTTTAAAGTCAGAACTTAATTTAAATCATTGATTAAAATGATCATCAGAACATGGATATATCAGGATTTAATAGTGCAGTAAATGTGCAAACATCTCAGAGACAGAATCTTGCAAAAATAAGAAATTTCATTAATATATTAAGAGAATACATTCATGAAATTGAAATTACATCAGAGAATTACAAGACTATCCTAAGCTTTTAATCCTAACATCAACAGCCTTAGTCCTAGCTCAAGAAGCAGGGCAAGGCTGACGATGAAGAAAAACAGGAAGAAGAAAATAAGTTATTTCTTCTTCCTACTCTCTATAAAAAGAATAGCGAGTCTGATGATTCGCTCTTGCTGGCGGAGAGCTTCCAGCCTTTCCTCCTCCAATCGCTCCAGATGGCGATGGTAGTCCATGTAAATGAACAGGAGGTGTGTGAGAACCTCCTGGGGAACCGAGTCCCAAATCTCATCAGGAATGACAGTCACGTGACATTCCTGCTGCCATCCCTCACGGCTTAACTCCATGTTGAAGGTCTCATAGTTTAAAAACATATTGTAGTTAACCATGATGTTGTGTATATGAGGGAAAAGAGAGTAAGAGTTTGAGGAAGGGAATAATATTTAGATGGAATGAGGTGTTTATTTATATAGGCAATAGAATGCCAGGAGACGCATGGATAATTTAATGCGGACAGGTATAAATAATTCTACCTCATCTCCCTAGACTGGGAAGATGAAAAACAGTCATTGGAAGTGTAAGACAGGGTTAAATGCGCACAAGAAACAAGTAAAAATTATCGTGCATGTACGTGTTCTACTAACCCTAATTAGATTGACTGTTAATATTCTACCCAAACTATATTCTGATTTAAAAAGGAGACTGTTTCAAATTGTAACCACAAATAAGTCAAGTAAAGGATCAGAATTTAATATTAGAACTTAGACTTATATCAGAACTTAACAGTCATCAGAACATGATTTCTGAACTCGAAAAATGAATGCCTATCTCCGTAATTCTTTACCCAAATTCTTATATCAATTCTTCAGAATTTTATCATCAGAATGTTCAACAGAACCTGTCCTCGGAATTTATGCAATCTGACACATAAATTGTTCATCTACGACAACATGGATCACCACAGAAATTTTCATCAATCATATGGAGTGTTAGTGTGTGCATTAAGATAAATATCAGACAAAGAGTAAAGTCTGATTCACTTCAGAACATCTTAGAAATAAGGCATAACTAAAACTTTACTGAAAATCTGTCATTATTCTGAAGCCTACTATTGAATGAGTTCATGCTTGAGTCCACCTCAACTGTTTTGTGCTAATTTTGTGCATATTTTTAAATTCCATTTTACAGTGGCTTCTCAGTGTAATTGAGTCACGACTGCTTATCAGAATTTATGCTATTATTAGAGTATCTCTCCAGTAATCATAGAGTGTGAAAAGTCACCAAGAAAAATATTTATTTGCTTTTCTGATGCATTTTACTTAATACCAACAATGCACTTGGGTCGTCCCTTCCACATTTTTACTCTAGATCTCAAAGGAGTACCTGATTTTTATTCCTTGTTTCTTTTCCTTTTTCTTTTGATAAGTGAGGTTTATCAGCACTTAGTACATTCAACAGATTTATTAGAATCAGAACTTAACAGATGAGAAGCATTATTCTAGTTTTTGACTTAGTAATAAGATAGACAAAGTAAACTCAACTAAGCTCAATATCAGAATTTGCTTGAGTCAATAGATTTCCACAGAAATAATTACTTCTAACATGGGATCTCTAGTGTATTGAAGACTACTAGATCAGCGTCTAGCACAGGTATCCTCATAGGATTGAATAGTGACATAAATAGACATATCATTATCAGAGTTTAGAAATTCACATCAGACAACAATCAGTACTTAAGCAATTTTCAAGTAAGCAAAAAATACACAAGGAAAGTAATATCTGTAAATACTGATCATAAAGTCTGATGCATCAGAACAAAAACTAAATAGATTTAGAGAAAGAACCTGAAACCATTCCAAGTTCATTTACCAATCTTGTAAAAGTAGCTTCACACAGTGGTTTTGTGAAGATATCTGCTAGTTGTTGATCTGTTGGAACAAAATACAATTCCACTATACCATCATCCACATGTTCCTTTATGAAGTGGTACCTAATACTGATGTGCTTTTTCATTGAGTGTTGAACTGGATTACCTGTCATAGCAATAGCACTTTGATTATCACAGTAAATAGGGATTTTAAAATATGTTAACCCATAATCCAGTAACTGATTCTTCATTCAAAGAATCTGTGCACAACAGCTTCCTGCAGCAATGTACTCTGCTTTTGTAGTTGATGTGGAAATTGACTTTTGTTTCTTGCTAAACCAAGAAACCAATCTGCCTCCAAGAAATTGGCAGCTTCCACTTGTGCTTTTCCTGTCAATTTTGCAACCTGCAAAATCTGCATCTGAGCAACCTATTAGTTTAAAACCTGATTCTCTGGGATACCACAATCCCAGATCAGCTGTTCCCTTAAGATATTTGAAAATCCTTTTCACAGCTGTTAAGTGAGGTTCTCTTGGATCTGCTTGAAATCTTGCACAAAGACAGGTAGCATACATGATATCAGGTCTACTAGAAGTTAGATAGAGTAGAGAGCCAATCATACCTCTGTAATCAGTAATATCTACTGATTTACCAGTATCCTTGTCCAGTTTTGTTGCAGTGGCCTTGGGAGTGGATGCACTTGAACAATCTTGCATCCCAAATTTCTTCAGCAAATTTCTGGTGTACTTGGTTTGACAAATAAAAGTGCCTTCTTCATTCTGCTTGACTTAAGGCCCAGAAAATAGCTAAGTTCCCCCATCATACTCATTTGATACCTTGACTGCATCAGTTTGGCAAACTTCTTGCAAAGTCTGTCATTTATAGAACCAAAGATGATATCATCAACATATATCTGAACCAGAAGTAAATCATTTCCATGGTTGAGGTAGAACATTGTTTTGTCTATAGTTCCTCTGTTAAATCCACTTTCCAGAAGAAACTGAGCTAAAGTCTCATACCATGCTCTTGGAGCTTGCTTAAGTCCATAAAGTGCTTTATCAAGCCTGTAGACATAATCTGGATATTTGGAATCTACAAAGCCTGGAGGTTGTTCAACAAATACTTCCTCCAATTCTCCATTGAGAAAAGCACTTTTCACATCCATTTGAAAGACGGTAAACTTTTTGTGAGCAGCATAAGCCGAAAATATCCTTATAGCTTCCAATCTAGCAAATGGTGCAAATGTTTCATCATAATCAATTCCCTCCTGTTGAGAATATCCTTTTGCAACCAGCCTTTCCTTGTTCCTTGTAATTATGCCATCACTGTCAGTTTTGTTTCTGAATACACACTTTGTACCAACAACAGATCTGTTCTTTGGTCTTGGCACTAGGGTCCAGACTTTGTTCCTTTTAAATTCATTTAACTCTTCCTGCATTGCTTGCACCCAATCAGAATCTTGAAGAGCTTCTTCCACTTTCTTTGGCTCAGTCTGAGAAAGAAAAGAATTGTAAAGACATTCACTTGAAGTAGTTGTTCTAGTTCTGACACCTGCATCAGGATTTCTAATTATCAAATCAGGTGTATGTGATTTAGTCCACTTCCTTGCAGATGGAAGGTTTTCTCTAGAACTGGATGCTCCCCCATGATCCATGCTTGTCTTCATTAACATTTTCTGATGCTCCCCCTGAAACTATGCTCTCTGAGTTGTATTCTTCAGAATTTAGATTTTCAGAACTATCAGAATTTGGCTTATCAGAACTTGATGAGTCAGAACTTGAAGAGCCAGTTGTCTGTTCTGATGCTTCTTGAGATGTGGTTGTATCTTCAGTATGCCCCCCTGCACAGGTGCATTTTCCTTTGGCGTAGTTACCACAGTTTCAATAACATCAGAGCATAATCCATCAGAGTTTGCAGTATCAGAATTTAGACTGTCAGGATTTTTAGTATCAGAATTTAAGTCTTCATTTTCAAATCTCAGCTGCTCTTGATCATTGAAGTCTTCAAGCCCAGTAACCTTCTTATCATCAAAGGAGACATTGATAGATTCCATGACCACTCTTGTTCTCAAGTTATAGACTCTGAAGGCTTTTGTGGAAAGTGGATACCCAACAAAAATTCCTTCATCAACTTTTAGATCAAATTTGGACAGCTGTTCAGGGTGAGTCTTAAGAACAAAACACTTGCATCCAAACACGTGAAAATACTTCAGATTTGACTTCTTTTTCTTCACCATCTCATATGGTGTCTTTTCATGCTTGTTAATTAGTGTTGCATTTTGAGTAAAACAAGAAGTCTGCACAGCTTCAGCCCAGAAATAGGTTGGAAGCTTTGCTTCATCAAGCATTGTTCGTGCAGCTTCAATGAGAGTTCTATTCTTTCTTTCAACAACTCCATTTGGCTGTGGAGTTCCAGGTGTAGAAAATTCCCGCTTGATTCCATGGTTTTTGCAGAACTCTTCCATTATCAAATTCTTGAACTCAGTACCATTATCACTCCTTATTATTTTCACAGAATCTTTGACCAATTTATCCAGTTGCCTGACATGATCAATCAAGATAGATGCAGTTTCACTTTTTTGCAATCAGGAGATGTGTGGCCTTTCTCACCACAGTTGTAGCATTTGACATTTGTATAATCTCCTCTGTCAAACTTTCCTCCTCTGCCCTCAGATTTTCTGAAATTCTTCTTATCAGAACTTGCGCCTTTCCTGGAAAACTTCTTTCCCTTCCTGAACTTCCTGTATGCAATCTTTGTGATTCCTTTCACCATAAGAGCACACAGCTTCATCATCTCTTCATCAGCATCCGTCTCAGGCAAGCTTTCAGATTCTGAGTCATCATCACTTTCAGAACTTGATGACTCAGTATTATACTTTGTGAAGAGAGCTTTACCCTTGTCTTTCCTTGAGGTAGCTGCCTTGGGGGATTCTTCTTCTGCCTTAAGAGCAACTGTCCTTGACTTTCCTCCTTTCCTCTTACTTCTTTGTTCCATCTCAAGTTCATGAGTCTTGAGCATTCCATAAATTTCATCAAGAGTTATTTCATCAAGATTATAGTTGTCTCTTATTGTTGTTGCCTTCAAATCCCAGCATTCAGGAAGAGCTAACAGGAATTTAAGGTTTGAATCTTCAAGATCATACTCCTTATCAACCAGTGACAAATCATTCAAGAGTTTGACAAATCTATCATATAAATCAGTCAATGACTCATTAGCCTTTGAGTCAAAGTGTTCATACTCTTGAGTGAGTATTGTCTTCCTGTTCTTCTTAATCGTATACGTTCCCTCACATCTTGTTTCCAAGGCATCCCATATCTCCTTTGCAGTCTTACAGTTTATTACCCTGTTTGACATTACATTATCAATAGCACTATGCAATAAGTGTCGTACCTTAGCATCCTTAGCAATTGATGTGATATCTTCAGCAGGGTAATCACTCTTCTCCTTTGGTACAGACTTTGCTGCTTTACCTGTAATTGCAACACCGAGCTTGGTTGATTTGTGAGGCCCTTCCTTGATTCTATCAAGATATTCTGGATCTGTAGCTTCCAGAAACATGGTCATCCTCACCTTCCATATGGGATATTCAGATGGTCTCAATATGGGAACTCAAATAGTCTCATATCGGCTTTGAATTTGTGTCTTTGGAGGTTCTTCAGCTTTGGTGGGCTTAGTTGGAGTTTCTACTTCAGACATGATTATTTTTGGATCTTAAACTGCTTGTGTGTTAACAGATAGGCTCTGATACCACTTGTTAGGTCACACACACACTGTAGAGGGGGGTCAATACAGTGTATAGCACAATCAAATCGAACTTTAATAACTCAAGTAACAGAAAACAAACTTTATTCAAAATAATAAACTCTGTTACAGTATGGAACTGTTCTCTCTCAGTGATGAACAAATATCACGAGAGAATATCACGAGAGCTGCCAGGGTTACGATGAATAATCTTCTCGACTGTGATAACACTTTTAGTGTAAACCCTATGTCTGTGTTTATATACTACACAGTTACAAGATAATCGCTAATTGATATGGAATATAATTCTGCTTCCTAAAATATATCAATCAGATATCTTTTCTTCCAAGTATTCTATTCTTCATAGAATTCCATCTTCATGCATATATCTTCTTATGTTTGTCTCGATCTTCTCTTCCTGTGAATCAGCTGCTTTCCATATCTGAACATTTCCTTTAAGTCCTGATATTATCTTCTGATAAATATCTTATGAACCTTATGTATTGATGACTTAAGTTCTGACTTCAGTATAAGTGTTGATTTCAGTTAAGTATTGATTTGTCATGTTTAAGTAAGATTTGTAAACTAAACATAAATCGCATTAGTCATGACATTATCAAATATATCTAACAAATGTGCACCTCTAAAATTATTTTTTATACACATTAAAATCCTTACATGAAAATTTATTTGGATTTTTTCAATTTTGTGTATCACTATTATTTATGTTGTGATCAGAAAACTCTTTATATCATTATATATATATAAATATAATATTAATGTATTATTTATAGTATTTGAATATTAGGCCTCTTCTAATTTTAATATTAATATAAAATATAATTTTAATATATTTTTAATATGATTCAAATTTTACACCATTTATAATTATAATTTTTAGAATTGTATTTAACTGTTACAATAAATTTAATAGAGAAAATCTAATGATTGTCGATTGAGTGGTCAAAGGACCGACCAAATTGGTCAAAAGACTACGAACCAAGCTTCCACTATTCCGGCTTAAATAAAAAGTATAGATACTAAAATTAAGAAAAAAAATCTAAATTTTGAGCCAGTTCCAAATTGTCACAAAATTTTACATAAGTCCGGGCATGTTTGGCACGGGTTTATAAGCCCGTAACAATTTATCTAGAAGTGTTTGTTGACCCAATTTATAAACCAAATTTATAACTTATAAGCTGATAAGTTGAATTATAGTAAGGACGTTGTTATGGAATAAAAACTAGAGTGTGTTACCCATTAATGCTAGGATTTGTGAGTTTCGAGCTTTAATGGCTGCTCTCACGTTCGGGACTATCGGTCCTTGCAAGATGCCTACGTATCTCTGTGTGGTAGAGAATCAAGCCAAAAAACTTAGTTTTAGGTTGAGGGGTAGAGCCCTTTATATAGAGGTGAGTCTATGGTTAGACTTGTATTGGGAGACTTGGTGGACAAGTTTCCAACTTAGATGGTGATTAGGAGTCCTATAAGGGAAGGAATTTCAGAACCTTCTATGTAGGACTTTGAGTCTGTTTAGGACACATGTCTCTACTCCTCCAGCGATATTGGGCCTAGTCCGTGAACAGCTTGTGTTCGTGGACCTTGACGATCTCTACTGGTGAACCTTGTCTACATGGGTCCGTCTTGAGTCTGCTACGAGCTCGGACCAGACAGTCATGTATTGGACTTCAGACAAGAAGCCCAGGTGTAATTAATGTGACATTAAATGTGTCTTTAGGATGTATTTTCTATCCATATCATTTGCCCCCAACTTCCGTGAATACTGCTCGAGTTTTCGTGGAAGTTAAAATGGTCTTTTTGCGACTTGGGGTAATTTTGGCCCTTCTCGGGTATCGGCCCTTCTTGGATATCGGCCCTTCATGGGTATTGCCATATTATCATAATATGTGGAGCAAACTAAACGTTTACAACAACTTATTAGTGTGAGTATACATACTTAAGGCCTTTACACAGGTTATTTGGATAGTGTTCAACACTAAACGGTCCTAATCGGGACTAAAAAGCGAGCATTTATCACCCCTTAATCTTCGTCAAGGTTAATTATATGGTGAAAGCTTCTAACTACCCTAATCGGGGCTAATCGGCCCTAATCGGGGATAATTTCCATGTACAAGCTGGTAACTAGGCTTAGAAGAGCCTAATTTTAAGGTAGAATGCACTAATTGGCCTTAATCGAAGCTAATCTACCCTAAACGGGGCTAACCAGGACTAATCAGCATGTGTAAGACACTAATTATCTCTAATTCACACTAATCACGAGAGTGAATAGGTCAAACGACCCTAATCTGGGCTAATTTCATCATACGAATCACTAATTCCCCTGGTTCGGGTTAATTACGCTTAATATACACTAATCAGCCCTAATATGGGCCAAATTTCACTAATCGTCCATAACCGGGGTTTAATCCTAAAATCCTGAAAATTTAAAAAAAATCGAATATTTTCTGATTTTCTCCATTTTATAAAAATATTTTGAAAATTTTCGTAGGGGGTCTTCGGGGCCGAGCAAGACCTCCTGCATGCCCTCAATTATGGCCTGGTCGGCCTCATGTGGTTGGCCACCTCTTGGTCGGCAAGGAGCAGGTTGCTGACCAGGGGTGTTTTCTACCATTTTGTTTTTGTAGAACCTCCTACTCAGACTCAAGTCATTTGTTCTGTTTGCTAGCTTATTCTTACTCTTAGTTATCAATAGAATTTATCTCATGGTTGCCCTAGAGTTCCTCAGGGTTCTACTACGCTTGTTTCAGTGAACGTTCCATACTCATTCTATCAAAAGTTATGTATTCGTTCTTACTGAGCATTTCTGTGTTCTATTGAACTTGTTTTTATAGGAAGCCCTATAATTCACTGAGCTTGTCCAAACTTGCTCTATAGGATGTTCTGTACTCTAACTGACTCGTTCTCGTAGACGTTCTAGTCTTCACGAAACTTAGCTCCGCTGGGAGTTATCCTTTTCAAGAAATCTTTAAGAGATTTCTCAGGGGGGTCTCGGGAACAACTTCAGAAAGCCTCAAGGCTCTCTTGCAGGAGCTCCTGGTCAGCCAGAAGGCTTTAGTTATAGCCTGGTCGGCCAGACTTGGTCTTAGTAGGCCTTATGACCACTCTCAGGGAGGTCTGATCAGTCGGGAGGAAAAGTTCTTTGAACTAGTCACGGTGAACGCTTTACTCTTCACGAAACTTATTTTCTATCCCTCTGGTCTTCGCGGAGCTTGTTCTCGCCGATGTTCTGATCTTTATGGAATTCGTTCTAGCGGAGCTCCTGGTATTCACGAAACTTGTTTCCTTTGGAGGTCAACCTCTACTGACAAATTCGCACAAAATTTCTCAGGGAGTTAGCAGAAAAACTTTGGAAGGCCTCAAGGCTTTCTTACAGAGGCTCCTGGTCGGCCTCAAGGCTTCATTTTGTAGCCTAGTCGTCCAGAGCTGTTCTTAATGGACTTTGAGGCCCTCTAGGCTGTCCTACTGAGGCTTCTGGTCATCCACATGGCCTCCAATTGTTGGTTGGTCAGCTGGGGCTAATCTTAATAGACTTTGAGGCCCTCCGAGCTGTCCTACAGAGGATCCTGGTCGGCCAAATGGCCTCCAGTTGTTGGCTGGTCGGTCGGAGCTAGTCTTAATGGACTTTGAGGCCCTCCGAGCTATCCTACAGAGGCTTCTGATCGGGCACATGGCCTCCAATTATTGGTTGGTCGGTCGGGGCTAGTCTTAATGGACATTGAGGCCCTCCGGGGTCTCCTACAGAGGCTCCTGGTCGGCCACATCGCCTTCTTTTATAGCCTAGTCGGCCAGTGCTATTCTTAATGGACCTTGGGAGTCTCCTATAGGGTAGTCTGATCCGTTATGAGGATAACGTTCTGTTCCAGTGCTCATGAGCACTCTGGTCTTCACGGAATTTTTTTAGCTGAGAAGCTAATCTTGTGCTAATTTTTATAAGCTTTGCTAATCATGTTGATTAGTGTAATCAATCTTCAGTTAAGACTAACTGTAACGCCCTCCAAAACTGGTTCATAAGTTTGGGGGTCACAACGCACACACACACACAATATATAAACCTGTACATAAAATATTATATGCATTGACCCTTCTTTTCATAACCATGGATCGCAACAGGTTCAAGTATGAAAAAAAGCCATAACCTTATCTTTTATTACATCGTACCAAATCCTAACTAGTTCAACTTACAATTGATAATGATATCATTCTTACAATCTTGCATAACTCATCTACAATATAAAGCTCCTGCTAGCTCGATCCAACTTAATCTGGAATCCTAGCTCGCACACGGGACTGGGAATTCTCGTTACCGACAATCTCCTTTTCAACTATTGAAAACATAAAAAGTTTTTCAAGAGTGAGCTAACTAGCTCAGCAAGTCATAATAACAATAACTAAGGTTAAACAATAACCAATTGAAATGATTCAGAAGAATCAAGTTTCTGAATAAGCAATGATTAGAATTGGATATTCACTTTTTATTTTAAAAATCAAGGTTAGGCTGCTGATCAGTCACGCACTAACGCCGAGCAAGGCTCCCAGCTTTGCTCTATATACTGGATCCAAGGCACGCATTGGCCTATTATGACCACGAATCTGGTCTGACCACGAATCTGGCCCACATTTATAAAACCATTCAATTCTAAAACAATCCAATATGATAACCAATGTAATTCAATAAGCTGAATCATAAACAACATTTATTTTGAAGCATAGGGTGTTTCACATTACAATGAAGGTATAACAAGGAATTCAAAAGATTGGCTTTCAATCAAGGAAAGGATTAGAAAGTAGAAGACCAAGGGTTCAAGGGTTCCAAGGATTGGTCTTCTGTTAAACAAAGAATAAGGGTTGGTATGTCAAGCAATTCAATATCAGAAATCAGTATGTGGCAGATATGTATTTGTGAAGTCGTATCGTATGTGTCTGGATCGTATCTGGGAAAATCAATGGTTTATAAAGAATAAGGCTTATGGCTCAAGATCAATAAGAATCAGGGTTCAAGGTTAAATAGTTTAAAGCGCTTGCAATATAAAACAGGAGTTATTTTGAATAATAGCGACATGTTATGAGATAGTTTGAAAATATTTGCAATATATCCTGAAAAAAGGTAAAGGAGTACTTGCCTTATCATAGATGATTTCCATTTTACTTGTACTCATCTAACAATTTCACTCATCAACCACTTTCCTTCTCTTTTATGCTTTGCTTCTATTTATCAATCACTTTCCTTCTCTTTCTACGCTTCAGTTCTATTTACTAATCACTGGCTTCCTTTTCTATGCCTCGTTTAATCTATTAGGCATCACAAGTATCTATCAATATTCAAACTCATATTATTCTACTCGTCACATAGACGTCATAAGCTTTTATCTATCCTTCGTTTCACCCAAATCCGATTTACGGATTGAAAGTTATGACTAAAATAGTCAAACAACAACCACATAGGCATATAACACATCAATCATATAACACGTAGCACATAGCACGCAATATATTCGATCAAAATAATTTTTCAAAGAAGATTCGGGGTCAAAATGATTTTTTAGGTATTTAATACGAATTTTTGAATATTTTTCGGAATTAAAACGGTCTCCGAATAATTTTATAATTAAATAATAGGGTTCGAACGCCCGAATCTGACTTTAAAATAATTATCGAGCCTTGAAAATAATTTAAAATAATATTTTGAAGTTCGAAATTATTTTTCGGAATTTTTTTATCAAAAATAAATAATTAAATCTAATTATATAATCAATTAAAATTAATTAATAACTAATTAAATTAATTAATCAATTAATATTTAAATTAATTGACAAATTAAATAGTTAATTATCAACTAAATTTAATTAATTAATTAATTAAGATTTATTTTAGAATTAAAAATATTTTTCGGAATTAAAATAATGATTTTTGGAATTAAAAATGAATTTTAGACATAAAATAATCAATTTTAAATTATTATTAAATAGAATTTCCCAGAAACAAATTTTGTGATTGAATTTTGAGGGAAAGGGAATCAAAACCTGGTCAGCTATTCAGAAAACCGGGTCGGGTAAGAACGGTTTCCTAGTCGCGAAGAACCCAGAACCCAGCGAACCCTCCAGCCATTGGAAAAAATGTCCGGCAGCTCCGATTCCGGCCAAAACACCTCTGTTCAATGAGTTTTTAACTTCAGATCCATTCAGTGGTAATCCAGCAACTCAGATAATTCAATAACAACATAAATCCACTACTGAATCGTCTTCTCCGACAAATTCAAATCAAACCCGACGAAAAAAACCGGCGGGTTAATCAAAACTCCGATCTACCAATTCCTTGAACCAAATTTGATGATATAGATATGAATATAAAGCTCAAACACTGTATAATCTACCCATACAATCATATCAAACAGTCAATCATCATATAATATACCAAAATGACCAAAATGACCAGAATAAAATTATCTACAAGATTAAGCCATCAAATCAAATCAACAGCATCAAGAACAAAAATTTCTCTTTTAATCATTAATTAATTTGAAATAAAATAATTAAATAACAAAATTACCTCGATTTCTGCACCAAAATAGTTGATTGATTCAGAAAGGTCTTTTCGAGGGTTTCGATTTGATATATTGCACGCCCGAATCGGAGTTTGATAACGTCTCCGTTTGTACGATTTATTTTCAAGAACGCGGTTTGAATTCGATGTTTTCTCTGTATTTTACGGGATTTTACTATACAAATAAAATGAAATAATAAAAGGGCTATACATATTTATGGAATATTGGTTCATGTTGGATCGTTAAATTAGTTACTTAGCCACTAAGTAACTGCAAAAACGAGTATTGGATCGATAAATTAGTTTCTTAGCCGCTAAGTCACTGCAAAAACGATCCGATGTAATTCCCGTATTGGATATTATCCAAACCGGGCTTTTTATAAAACACTTTATACGAAAAAAACGTAATAATATACCGTCTTTCGAGAATACATGTTTTGATGATTCACCGAAATGATTATCGTATTGAAAATCTTGCGTCGGGCTGCGTACGGGTCAAACCGTAATCCGGATCGAAAAAGTCAAAATACGGAAAATGTCTGGAATTACCGGATTAGGTTGAAAAGGAGTTTTCGGAAGAGTTTCGGGTTGTAAAAACGAAAAAACGGTTGAAGTTGGATGATTCCCGGCTTTATAAAATAATTTTGTAATTATTCAGAAAATAATTAATAAATCATAAATCAATGTAAAATCATATAACAGTCCAAAAATTACCAGAAAAATACCGTAATTATCTATATTTTATTCTGGTCATAATAAAATTTGCATACTTATACTTTACCATATATAAGTATCCACATATC
This sequence comes from Apium graveolens, assembly GCF_009905375.1. Lineage (NCBI taxonomy): Eukaryota > Viridiplantae > Streptophyta > Magnoliopsida > Apiales > Apiaceae > Apium > Apium graveolens. The sequence continues at coordinate 61,579,729 of NC_133649.1, forward strand.
CACACCAATCATCAGATAATTCACCAAAAATCACATAATAATTACATAAAAATTATTTATTGATAAAAATAATTACACGCGATATCCCGGATATTACATCCTTCCCCCCTTAAAAGGATTCTGTCACACTAAGGATCAGATAATGATACATTCAAGTATCTCACTTCTATTTTCTCAGGTTGATTCCTCAACCTTACAACTATTCATAAACTTTTACTCGTAGCATCATTCATTACTTAACAACCTCTCACTGACATTCTATTCTATATGTTGCTCATATAACTCAACTCAAGTCTCCATTTTATATATAATGGAGCTAAATTACTCTTCCTGAGTATACACATATAAATACCTTATGAATTTGCTAAACGTGTGGCGGTGAAGCCAACTCGCTTACACTTATCTTGCCTATTTTACTATTTCAAAAAGGACCAGCATAATGCCTATTAATTCTCTTTCCTTTTTAACTCTAATAATTCGTGTTCATGAACGTTTGCAATAGTTATTGGTGGTTGAAACTCATTCCCACCTGTTTCTCTTGTTCAGTTCACCTAGTTTATAATCGCTTTCAATCGTATTCGAGCCTCTTTAATTGTTCTGTTAATCTTCATGTCCATCTGTGAATGATATACTGAGACCATGTCATATTCGATTCCTAAAGTTCTCAAAATTATACCAGGATTAAGAATTAACGAGAAAATCTTGACTGGAAATGATTGACGTACAAACTTATCACCATATTTTATTTTCCTTGAATCAAAGTCGAGTATATTTGCCGAGCAAACATCTCTTACTACTTAGAAGACAATTTACTAATGAGGAGGCATCACCCGTATACTCTAACCTATATTATCATTTACTTTAGTTTTAGTAAGTTCTCATACGAAACTGGTTGCATTGCTCTCCTTGACGTTTAGTCACATATAACACTTATTCTTTCTTTGTGCCATACTATCAGAAAGTCTTCTTTGAAATCTATATCTCGTATCATATTCTCGGAGTAGCTTGAATCTCTTGAGCTATTGAGGTTTAACCAAATTCCTATCTTTTAGTTTTGTCTTACTTAATGCTCGTTCATCTAGGAGTGGTATATACTATTCTAGTTCGACATAATTCATCGTATTCTGAATACTCCTGTCAAATCTCAAATCTTACAGCATTGATCATTTACAATCAATTTCTGAATCTGATGACATACCATCACTTCTTCAGGCAGCAACTAACCCACTTATTGGACAAACTACTTACTAATAAAAGAGCAAGACTGGGTTTGGATAACCTATCAATAATAATTTAATTTACGCCTTCCTCACCTTCGGTTCCCAGGTGATTTTACTATGACATCTCTTGGCGAAATATATCTATCTTTATTTTTGAAAGTCAATGGTTATAATAATCCATCTAGCCTTCGATGCTCCGTCCTAATTCTTGGGTAGGTATAACATTTACTTACATGTTTCTCCCATTTTTTCTACATGTCTGGTCACTAGATATTTTCTTTCATCCCTCGGTATTTAATCGTACTTCTGAGATGCATTCCATATCCCAATTTATAAATTTTTCCTCAAACCCTTCACTTTACTCTTGTCCCACATAATACCCATATCTTACCTATATCCTGGCATCTTATAAAGTTTCTTTATCATCCTTTTTGATTCCACTTCCTTTCCTATTTCTGTTTTGCATTCTCATAGCTTATTCAAAACCGAACTCTTGACATTAATACTCATTTTGATGTCATATCAAATTAGATATCAATACGAACTTTGATGCTCATAACATCCCATTCTGAAGTAAACATCAATCATCTATATTCATTCCACTTTCGATATTTAAAAACAACCTAAGTATCAACATCAATCAGAAACTGAATTAAAACTGTATCTCACATTTTATCCAACCCAGAATTACTTGATTAATCATTTATTGTATGATTATCAAAATAATTTGGAAACAAGATGTCCTTTAATAAAACTTTATTGTAGATGATAAAATCTCTTTGATTGACTAATAAAATCCATATTGGTGTAGGTACTAATCTCTTCTTCATTCCACCTCCCTTTTCCTTTCCTTTTTTTCTTTTTGCTCTATCTTAAATCTTTAGTTCTTAAAACGTTCTCCTTACTTGTCCATACAAAAACTTTTTATTTCTCTTGTCCATTATAAAGGGCATATTCATCCAAGTAAAGCCTCAAACACTTGCAGCAATTCCTGAATATTAGGTCACACACACACTGTAGAGGGGGGTGAATACAGTGTATAGCACAATCAAATCGAACTTTAATAACTCACGTAACAGAAAACAAACTTTATTAAAATAATAAACTCTGTTACAGTATAAAACTGTTCTCTCTCAGTGATGAACAAATATCACGAGAGCTGCTAGGGTCACAATAAATAATATTCTCGATTGTGATAACACTTATAGTGTAAACCCTATGTCTGTGTTTATATACTACACAGTTACAAGATAATCGCTAATTGATATGGAATATAATTCTGCTTCCTAAAATATATCAATCAGATATCTTTTCTTCCAAGTATTCTATTCTTCATAGAATTCCATCTTCATGCATATCTCTTCTTATGTTTGTCTCGATCTTCTTTCCTTTAACCAGCTGCCTTCCTTATCTGAACGTCCTTCGGTACTTAAGTTCTGATATCCATCTTCTGATAATTATCTCCTGATAATATAAGTACTGATATCCTTAAGTCCTGACTTCCAGTAAGTACTGATTTATCCTGTTTAAGTAAGATCTGAAAACTAAACATAAATCACATTTGCCATGACATTATCAAATATATCTAACAATCTCCCCAACTTGTAAATTAGCATAATATACAAGTTTAACAAATATTTGATGATGTCAAAAACATTAAGTACAAATGCATAAGAATTTGACTAGATAACTACAAATTACAGTCCTTAAAGCTTTACCAATCTTTAATTCCTGATAACAACTTCAGTCTGTATCCATATCAGAATTTAAGTAGTTGTAGATCTTGACTTGGCTTCATCTTCTAATCTCTCTGATGTCAGGAGTTGTTCTGAGATAGTTCTTCAACAAACATTTCTCAGCATATCTAAGTTCATCAACCATCCTCCTTTTAGCATCTTTAAGTTCTGCAGAATCTTCACCAATTTGAAAGATTGCAGCCCTGAGATCATTAATTCTAGCTTTCCTTATGTCCTGATCCAGTCTGATCAAATACGTCTTGTCAGACTCAAGATTGAATTCCACAGCCCTGTAACCCAGAAAGGTAGTTATAATCTTAGCAGAATTGGGCTTCATCTCAACAATATCACCCTTGTGATCTCTGTACTATGGAAGATATGTGCTGTCAGACTTAACAGAATAAAGCTTTTTCTATTTCTGAATTTGACTCTTCAAAAAATTTGCAACAGTTTATGTTATTTTGTCATTCACTTGAAGTAAGAATAATACATATTCCAGCTCTTCAAAATACTTCAGTGGAATGGCATTTTCCCTTATATGATAAACCCTACCATCTGTCATGAAGTACAACAAGATGTGTTCTTTCAAGTAGGTATGGTAAACCATTTGTACAGATTCTAGTTGATTCAATCTCTCAGGAGTTGCTCCAATATCTGGTTCACTTAAGGAAGTTGGATCATTGGTTGTGTTCTGTATTCTTCTTTCATCAGCACTTCCCAATCCAGTTTTATCTCTTACTTCCTTTCCAGTAACCACTCTTGCTTCAAAACCACTTGCAATAGTCTTCAAAGGTTGAGTCTGTTTGGCTTTGGTGAATCCTGGTAGGAGTATCTTTGAAGGTTTAACATGAGCAACGTCAGAGGTTTCCTTTGATTTATCTTCTGATATCAAGTTAACATGAGCTATTTAGAGGTTACTTACTTCTTTGAGATATCAGAACTAACTATCTCTTGACTCTGAACAACTTGAGTCATGTCAGAGGTTGTCTTAGAAACTTTTCATAAAGTCAGAGCAAGATTAGCATCTTCATCAGTTTTTTCTTCATTCACAGGAGGCACATAAACCTTGATAGGTTCACCAACTTTCTCTTTGCCCTTGGATCTTGGATCTATCTGCAGTTGTGATTTAGCTTTGGTTGCTTCAGAATTTGTCCTTTCTTTTATCACAATGCCTTTGAGTTTTGGAAGTTTCTTTTTACCAGAAGCTTCAGATTTAGATTTGACTTTTTCTGATTTAAGTCTAGCTTCTTCTTCTATCAAACTCTCCAAGTCCATTCCTGGATTTTCCTTAAGAAATAACTGTCTTGACATTTCTTCATCAAGATCCAAAAGTTCATCAGAACTTATCCTTTTACCAGTAGCAGAAGTAATTCTTTTTCCAGCATCAGAACTTGTCCTGTGACTTGTGATTTCAGCTTTTCTTGATGATAAACCTCTACCTTGACTATGACCTCCACCTATTCTAAAGTTTCCCTGGTCATCTTTTTCATCATCCTTCCCCTTCAGTGTCTTATCAGTTTTGCATTTGGACTTAATTACTTTCTCCCCCTTTTTGGCATCAGCAGGTAATATAAGAGAGACAAGCAATTCCACTGAGGCTTGGATTTCATCAAGTTGATATTGCTGAGAAGCTTGATTTTTCAAAATATCATCAATTTGAGATTGTTGTTTCTCTTGGGTCTTCTCAATATAAGCAACTCTGTCAAAGGTAGGTTGGAAGAATTTTTTCTTGTCAATTTTCTGAACTTGTTCTTGCTTGATTAATTCTTCCTGAATTTTATGCAACTCTGAATGAGTAGTTGAATGGAGACCTTGTAGATTTTTAGTACTCAATGCAGTGACTCAAAGCTGTGTTTTGAAATCATCATTAATTAACATCTCATCAGCTTTTGTCAAGTGCTCAGCAAGAGTCTTTGCAGATGGAACACAGGTAACTGAGTTCCATTCCTTAGTCCACTCCTGTGCTGCAGGAGTTTCACTCCAAGGCACTGATGCTTCTCTTGTAACAAACTTCTTTAATAGTTCACTTTTGTGAACAGTTTGCTGAGGTGCATGTCCTGAAGGACCTACTTCATCAGCATCTCCATTTGGAGCAGCATCACCAGTATCATCAGCATTTGCAGCATCAGAACTTACAGAATCAACATCTTCTAATAAAACAACAGTATGAGAAGCAATTGAGGCTTCAGCATCATCATCTAAGTGCTGATCTGGTTCGAAGTTCTGATCAACATCCATATCCTGATGCTCACCTGTATTCTGATCATCAATATCTAGATGCAGAGAAGGTGTAGTAGACAATTCTGGAGTTTGAGTAGCATCAGTAACAGGTGTTGTTGATGGATTAATTGTCGTTGGAGCTTCTAAGTAAAGTACCTCAGGCACAACCAGGTTCTGAATATCAATTTCAGCACTTGTTCCTGGATCAACAGGAGATACAGTCTTATGTACAGGAGACACAGATGGTGTGTTGGCCTTTTCTGTAGCAGCTTCATGAGTTGGAGTCAATGGAGAAGCAGTGGCTTCAGCAGATTCTGGTTCTTGTGAGATCAGAGATTCCTGATTTCCTTCCTTAGCTGCTGCTTCCTCATCATCTGAAACTGGCCTTTTAGCTCGCTGTTTCTTGTATCTCTTTGAAGATGGGGATTCCTTGGGAGGTTCAGCATAAGTCATTCTTCTAAGCCTTTTGAGAAGCCTAGATCCCCCAATTCTAGAATCCTTCTGAGAAGGAACTTTCTCAGCTTCTTTAACAACAGGTTCTGATAGAGAAACCTGTTCTTCACTATCAGACTCATCTCTCAGAACAATCCTCCTTCTCTTCTGTGGTGTTTAAGAAACAGTCTTTATCCTCTTAGGCTTGGAAGATGAAGGCTTCACAGTAGGTGCTGAGGATGAAGGTTGAGCTGTCTGTGAAGTTGAGAGATATGATTTGAGATATGTTCTGAGGGAAGGTTGAGGTATAGATGTATGAGTGGTATGTTCTGATGGTTGCTGTGGTGTTTGGGTTGTGGTGGTAGGTTATACATCAGGATAAACAGATCTATAGGTTTGAGGATCAGTATTTACCAAGATCTGTTTTACAGACTGAGGAATCTGTAAAGGTCTAACCACCTTTTTCTTAAGGTCAGCATTTACCAAGTCATTAAAGGCTCGTTTTGTAATTTTGAAAGGTAGAGTTAAGTCAGTGGTAGATTGGGGTTCATCAGCACAACAAAAATTATATATAAGCTGACAAAATCTAGCAAAGTAGACAACATTCCCATCTTCTGTCATCCTATCCCCAATAAAACCTATCACAACATTTGCAAAATCAAAATGAGTTTGGTTAATGATAGCATACCTGATGTGCTGACTCATTATAGGAATGGCATTAAAGTTGGAACACTTATTCCCGAAGGCTTTAGTGATGCAGTCGAAGAAAAAGCTCCATTCCTTTCTGATATGTGCCTGTTTCAACTGTCCAAGCTTAGCCAAACTCTTTTCATACCCCAAACTGTCCATTAATTCTTGTAGAGCTGATTCCTCTGGTGTTGAAAAAGTGCAGCCTTCTGGTAAATGTAAGGCCTTGCGAATTATACCAGGAGTTACCACATGTTCAGAATCATTCACTTCAAAAACAATACTGGGAGTACCAGTTGTACCACCATTATCAAAATGCCTAGTTCGCCAAAACGTCAGAACTTGTTGGCTTGAAAAGACTGTTTTTAGAGTTTATCCACAAATAAGTCAAGTAAAAGATCAGAATTTAATATCAGAACTTGGACTTATATCATAACTTAACAGTCATCAGAACATGATCTCTTAACTCGAAAAATGAATGCCTATCTTTGTAATTCTTCACACAAATTCTGATATCGATTCTTCAGAACTTAATCATCAGAACGTTCAACAGAACTTGTCCTCAGAATTTATGCAATCTGACACATAAACTGTTCATCTAAAATAACATAGATCACCACAGTAATTTTCATCATTCATATGGAGTGTTAGTGTGTGCATTAAGCTCAATATCAGACAAAAAGTAAATCTGATTCACTTCAGTACATCTTAGAAATAAGGCATAACTAAAACTTTACTAAAAATCTGTCATTATTCTGAAGCCGACTATTGAATGAGTTCATGCTTGAGTCCACCTCAACTGTTTTGTGCTAATTTTGTGCATCTTTTTAAATTCCATTTTACAGTGGCTTCTCAGTGTAAGTGGGTCACGACTGCTTATCAGAATTTATGCTATTATCAGAGTATTTCTCCAGTAATCATAGAGTGTGAAAAGTCACCAAGAAAAATATTTATTTGCTTTTCTGATGCATATTACTTAATATCAGCAATGCATTTGGGTCGTCCCTTCCACATTTTTACTCTAGACCTCAAAGGAGTACCTGATTTTTATTTCTTTTTCTTTTCCTTTTTTTTGATAAGTGAGGTTTATCAGCACTTAGTACATTCAACAGATTTACTAGCATCAGAACTTAACAGAAGAGAGGCATCATTTTAGTTTTTGACTTAGTAATAAGATAGACAAAGTAAACTTAACTAAGCTCAATATCAGAATTTGCTTGTGTCAATAGATTTCCACAGAAATAATTACTTCTAACAGTGGGATCTCTAGTGTATTGAAGACTACTAGGTCAGCATCTAGCACAGGTTTCCTCATAGGATTGAATAGTTACATAAACAGTCATATCACTATCAGAGTTTAGAAAGTCACATCAGACAACAGTCAGTACTTAAGCAATTTTCAATTAAGCACAAAATACACAAAGAGAGTATTTTCTGTAAATACTGAGCATAAAGTCTGATGCATCAGAACAAAACTAAGCAGATTTAGAGAAAGAACCTGAAACTATTCCAAGTTCATTTACCAATCTTGTAAAAGTAGCTTCACACAGTGGTTTTGTGAAGATGTCTGCTAGTTGTTGATCTGTTGGAACAAAGTGCAATTCCACTGTACCTTCATCCACATGTTCCCTTATGAAGTGGTGCCTGATACTGATGTGCTTTATCATTGAGTGTTGAACTGGATTACCTGTCATAGCAATAGCACTTTGATTATCACAGTAAATAGGGATTTTAAAATATGTTAACCCATAATCCAGTAACTGATTCTTCATCCAAAGAATCTGTGCATAACAGCTTCAAGCAGCAATGTACTCTGCTTCTGTAGTTGATGTGGAAATTGACTTTTGTTTCTTGCTAAACCAAGAAACCAATCTGCCTCGAAGAAATTGGCAGCTTCCACTTGTGCTTTTCCTGTCAATTTTACAACCTGTAAAATCTGCATCTGAGTAACCTATTAGTTTAAAATCTGATTCTCTGGGATACCACAATCCCAGATCAGTTGTTCCCTTAAGATACTTGAAAATTCTTTTCACAGCTGTTAAGTGAGGTTCTCTTGGATCTGCTTGAAATCTTGCACAAAGACAGGTTGCATACATTATATCAGGTCTACTAGCAGTTAGATAGATTAGTGAGCCAATTATACCTCTGTAATCAGTAATATCTACTGATTTACCAGTATCCTTATCCAGTTTTGTTGCAGTGGCCATGGGAGTGGATGCACTTGAACAATCTTGCATTCCAAATTTCTTCAACAAATTTTTGGTTTACTTAGTTTGACAAATAAAAGTGCCTTCTTCATTCTACTTGACTTGAAGGCCCAGAAAATAGCTAACTTCCCCCATCATAATCATTTGATATCTTGACTGCATCAGTTTTGGCAAACTTCTTGCAAAGTCTGTCATTTGTAGAACCAAAAATGATATCATCAACATAAATCTAGACCAGAAATAAGTCCTTTCCATGGTTGAGGTAGAACAGTATTTTGTCTATTGTTCCTCTGTTAAATCCACTTTCGAGAAGAAACTGTGCTAAAGTCTCATACCATGCTCTTGGAGCTTGCTTAAGTCCATAAAGTGCTTTATCAAGCCTGTAGACATAATCTAGATATTTGGAATCTACAAAGCCTGGAGGTTGTTCAACATATACTTCTTCCTCCAATTCTCCATTGAGAAAAACACTTTTCACATCCATTTGGAAGACAGTAAACTTTTTGTGAGCAGCATAAGCCAAAAATATCCTTATAGCTTCCAATCTAGCAACTGGTGCAAATGTTTCATCATAATCAATTCCCTCATGTTGAGAATATCCTCTTGCAACCAGCCTTGCCTTATTCCTTGTAATTATGCCATCACTCTCAGTTTTATTTCTGAATACCCACTTTGTACCAATAACAGATCTGTTCTTTGGTCTTGGCACTAGGGTTCAGACTTTGTTTCTTTCATATTCATTTAACTCTTCCTGCATTGCTTGCACCCAATCAGCATCTTGAAGAGCTTCTTCCACTTTCTTTGGTTCAGTCTGAGAAAGAAAAGAATTGTAAAGACATTCACTTGAAGTAGCTGTTCTAGTTCTGACACCTGCATCAGGATTTCCAATTATCAAATCATGTGTATGTGATTTAGTCCACTTCCTTGCAGATGGAAGGTTTTCTCTAGAACTGGATGCTCCCCCATGATCCATGCTGTCTTCATTAACATTTTTTGATACTCCCCCTGAAACTATGCTCTCTGAGTTGGATTCTTCAGAATTTAGATTTTCAGAACTATCAGAACTTGGCTTATCAGAACTTGACGAATCAGAACTTGAAGAGCCAGATGTATGTTCTGATGCTTCTTGATATGTGGTTATATCTTGAGTATGCTCCCCCGGCATAGCTGCATCTTCCTTTGGCGTAGTCACCACAGTTTCAATAACATCAGAGTTTAATCGATCAGAGTTTGCAGTATCAGGATTTAGATTGTCAGGATTTTCAGTATCAGAATTTGAGTCTTCATTTTCAAATCTCAGCTGATCATGATCAATAAAATCTTCAAGTCCAGTAATCTTCTTATCATCAAAAGAGACATTGATAGATTCCATGACCACTCTTGTTCTCAAGTTATAGACTCTGAAGGCTTTTATGGAAAGTGGATATCCAACAAAGATTCCTTCATCAGCTTTTAGATCAAATTTGGATAGCTGTTCAGGATGAGTCTTAAGAACAAAACACTTGCATCCAAATACATGAAAATACTTCAGATTTAGCTTCTTTTTCTTCACCATCTCATATGGTGTCTTTCCTTGCTTGTTAATGAGTGTTGCATTCTGAGTAAAATAAGCAGTCTGCACAGCTTCAGCCCAGAAATAGGTTGGAAGCTTTGCTTCATCAAGCATTGTACGTGCAACTTCAATAAGAGTTCTATTCTTTCTTTCAACAACTCCATTTTACTGTGGAGTTCCAGGAGCAGAGAATTCCTGCTTGATTCCATGGTTTTTGCAGAACTCTTCCATTATCAAATTCTTGAACTCAGTACCATTATCACTTCTTATTATCTTCACTGAGTCTTTGACCAATTTATCCAGTTGCTTGACATGATCAATCAAGAGAGATGCAGTTTCACTTTTTGTGTGCAAGAAATACACCCATGTGTATCTGGTGAACTCATCCACTATGACCATAACATATTTCTTCTTTGCAATAGACATGACATTTACTGGACCAAATAGATCAACATATAGTAGGTGATAAGGCTCAAGAATTGATGATTAAGTCTTGCTCTTGAATGAAGATTTTCTTTGTTTGGCCTTCTGACAAGAATTACAAAGGCCATCAGGAGCAAATACTGACTTTGGCAGTCCTCTCACAAGATTTTTCTTAACCAACTCATTTATATTGTTAAAATTTAAATGAGAGAGTTTCTTATGCCAATTCCAGCTTTCTTCAATTGATGCTCTACTCATCAGACAGATTGCAGAACCATCAGTACTTGTTGAAAGCTTGGCTTCATAGATGTTACCACGCCTGTATCCTTTCAGAACAACTTTGCCTGTAGATTTACTTACAACTTCACAGTGTTCTTCAAAGAAATCCACATGATAACCTCTGTCACAAATTTGACTGACACTTAGCAGATTGTGCTTAAGTCCTGAGACCAGAGCTACTTCCTTAATGATGGCATTCCCAAGATTGATATTGCCATATCCCAATATTTTTCCAATGTTGCCATCTCCATAAGAAACACTTGGGCCAGCCTTCTCTATAAAGTCTGATAGCAGGGCTTTATTTCCAGTCATATGTCCTGAACATCCACTGTCCAGAACTAGGATGTTTTTCCTGTTGCCTTGCAATCACAAAGATCACTAATGATTAGTTTTAAGGACCCAGACATGCTTGGATCCTTTGGTCTTATTAAGTCTGTTAACATTTGCAGCGGATTTAGCATCAGAGTTTATGTTAACAATTTTCTTATCAGAATTTACACTATCAGACTTTGAATCAGAACTTACACTAGAAGGAACAATGGTAACTTTCTTTAAAGAAGGTTTTATTTGATAATAATCATAGTACAAACTATGATATTCCTTACAAGTATAAATGGAATGCCATAAACTACCACAATGAAAGCAAGGATTTTGTGGCTTATATCTAACAGACTGACTCTTAACTCCTGACTTTGAAGGTAAGGAGTTTATGTTCTTATTCTTCCTTCAAAAAGAAGCCAGATGGTTAGAACTTCCACAGTTATGACACATTTTCCTAGGAGTCTCAGGAACAGGCTTATAATTATTGCTTTTATTCACACCTTCCTTTCCATTCCTATTTTTCCTAGGTGATTTTACCTTGTTTGCATTCTTAACATCTTTCAGCTTATGCTTAAGCTGCTTCTTAGTCATTAAGCCTACGTTTACTTCAGTTGTCTTTTCCTGTTTTAGTTTGTCAGAAGTTAATTCCTTTTTAACTTCTGATTTCTCATTATCAGACTTTACAGCTACAAACTTAACAGGTTTTAACTTTGGCTTTTGTTTAAAAACTACAGGCTTAATATCTACAGTTCCTTTATCATTCTTATCCTCTCCATAACCTAAGCCCTCTTTCCAGTTTTCACTACTTAACAAATTCTGAGTTGTTCTGCCAGAGTTAGTCCAAATCCTGATAATCTCTCTTTCCTTTTCTAACTCAGCTTTTAGAGATTCATTCATTTTAAGTACTTCATCCCTAACATAGAAAGCATCATCTCTATCTTTCTGAGTTTGATGGAACATGACTAACTCTTTTTCTAAATAATCATTCCTCTTTTTGCAAGCAAGATTTTCAGAAGTTAATCTTTCACATGTTAAAGTTTGATCTCTATAACTAATGAACATGGTTTTAAGATATCTTCTCAACTGATTAATATCATCAGTATGAAAGGCATAAGTAGTTTGAGGTACCTTTAATTCAGCAGCTTCAGAACTGCTTTCAGCACTTGCCTTATCAGCATTTGCCATCAAGGCATAATTCTCCTCACTTTAAGAATCTGAGGTGTCTGTCCAGCTTTTCTTCTTTGTGACAAGAGCCTTGCCTTTGTCACTCTTCACTTTCTTGCAATCAGGAGATATGTGGCCTTTCTCACCATAGTTGTAGCATTTGACATTTGTATAATCTCCTCTGTCAGACTTTCCTCCTCTTCCCTCAGATTTTCTGAAATTCTTCTTATCAGAACTTGTGCCTTTCCTAAAAAACTTATTTCCCTTCCTGAACTTCCTGTATGCAATCTTTGTGATCCCTTTCACCATAAGAGCACACAGCTTCATCATCTCTTCATCAGCATCCGTCTCAGGTAAGCTTTCAGATTCTGAGTCATCATCACTCAGAACTTGATGACTCAGTATCAGACTTTGTGAAAAGAGCTTCACCCTTGTCTTTCCTTGAGGTAGCTGCCTTGGGGGATTCTTCTTCAGCCTTAAGAGCAACTGTCCTTGACTTTCCTCCTTTCCTCTTGCTTCTTTGTTCCATCTCAAGTTCATGAGTCTTGAGCATTCCATAAATTTCATCAAGAGTTATTTCATCAAGATTATAGTTGTCTCTTATTGTTGTTGCCTTCAAATCCCAGCATTTAGGAAGAGCTAACAGGAATTTAAGGTTTGAATCTTCAAGATCATACTCATTATCAACCAGTGACAAATCATTCATGAGTTTGACAAATCTATCATATAAATCAGCCAATGTCTCATTAGCCTTTGAGTCAAAGTATTCATACTCTTGAGTGAGTATTGTCTTCCTGTTCTTCTTAATCGTATCCGTTCCCTGACATCTTGTTTCCAAGGCATCCCATATCTCCTTTGCAGTCTTGCAGTTTATTACCCTGTTTGACATTACATTATCAATAGCACTATGCAGTAAGTGTCGTACCTTAGCATCCTTAGCAATTGATGTGATATCTTCAGCAGTGTAATCACTCTTCTCCTTTGGTACAGACTTTGCTGCTTCACCTGCAACTGCAACAGCGAGCTTGGTTGGTTTGTGAGGCCCTTCCTTGATTCTATCAAGATATTCTGGATCTATAGCTTCCAAAAACATGGTCATCCTCACTTTCCATATGGCATATTCAGATGGTCTCAATATGGGAACTCTAATAGTCTCATATCGGCTTTGAATTTGTGTCTTTGGAGGTTCTTTAGCTTTGGTGGGCTTAGTTGGAGTTTCTGCTTCAGACATGATTGTGTTTGGATCTTAAATTGTTTGTGTGTTAACAGATAGGCTCTGATACCACTTGTTAGGTCACACACACACTGTAGAGGGGGGTGAATACAGTGTATAGCACAATCAAATCAAACTTTAATAACTCACGTAACAGAAAACAAACTTTATTAAAACAATAAACTCTGTTACAGTATGGAACTGTTCTCTCTCAGTGATGAACAAATATCATGAGAGCTGCTAGGGTTACAATAAATAATCTTCTCGATTGTGATAACACTTATAGTGTAAATCCTATGTCTGTGTTTATATACTACACAGTTTCAAGATAATCGCTAATTGATATGGAATATAATTTTGCTTCCTAAAATATATCAATCAGATATCTTTTCTTCCAAGTATTCTATTCTTCATAGAATTCCATCTTCATGCATATCTCTTCTTATGTTTGTGTCGATCTTCTTTCCTTTAACCAGCTGCCTTCCTTATCTGAACGTCCTTCAGTACTTAAGTTCTGATATCCATCTTCTGATAATTATCTCCTGATAATATAAGTACTGATATCCTTAAGTCCTGACTTCCAGTAAGTACTGATTTATCCTGTTTAAGTAAGATCTGAAAACTAACCATAAATCACATTAGCCATGACATTATCAAATATATCTAACACTGAATTCTAATGGTGTCCTTACTTCCTCCAAATTTTTCATGGCTTTGATTTCGGATTTGAAAGTCACATCAAAATTTTACTTAATCTAATTGGAATCGATTTTCATCTAACTGACCATTAATTGGTAAAATTAACCAATTAACTCAGTTAATCGATCAATTGCACCAAGTGATGACTAGCTAAATGAAATCAAAGACCAGTTATATATAGTCGGATTGACTGTAACAACCTCTTTCAACAACCAAGATCACAATTATTTGGAGTATCAACAAGAATATCAATAACACACGGAAGTATACTTTCTATATTCGATAGTAGGGTATTCTCCAAAAATTTTGGGCAGCATCTCCTTTATATTATTGACTACCAGTCGGACTCAAGCCGACACTAATAATTAATCACATAACAAACAATTAACCCAGAAGTAGACCAATCAACTTCCGCCTTCTAAACTCACCATTTCACCACCATACATAATATTAATCAGTATAACTCATATCTTTAGTTCAACTTAAGATTAGAGCGAACAAATCTTATTATACCATACATTTTCTCATGTCTTCTAATTATAACAGAATATCAATAATGAGTATCATTACAACCTATTCTAGAATTCTTCTGGTTCATGTTTCAATTCAAGCTTTCTAATTATCCGTTTATCCATCCTTGAAAATATACACTTATTCTTATTAGTTAACTTGTTTAATTTCTGATAACCAGCACGTGGTCTTAACTAACACTATTATGATCTTGTGAAAGAATTCATTTGGTTTTAAAGCATCACTTCTTAAAAATTGTTGCAGTCAAACTATCCTACTTTTATCTCCCCTTATGTCTTTCCATACTGATCCTTCTTTGCTGACCCAGTTAGAAGCATCAAATTTACCATAACTCACATACTTGAGTGGGAAAGCCCAACTATCCCTTGATGAACACACATAAAGTTTCTTCGTAACTAGCATTTCTTTGATCTTGAATATTCATGACAAATATCTCCCACCTGATTGAGGTATGCTTCATCTTCACAACATATTAATCGAGTATCTTGGTATTATTAAGAATTTATTCCTTCATTTCCGTTGTCCAATCAATCATTTGCCTTATCCGATATACGCATCTTTACTTTCTTATTCCTCTAGTTAATTTACTTCATACGGTTCGCTAACTACTCCAATTCACGCCAAAATAGCATATTTAAAACGTATCAGGCATACAGATTTCCGCCTCGGATTTGATGTCCTCGTAACCACCACGTTATTGACATAATGGTTTTCTCTGCACGTATATGTCCATCATTTATTGGCTTGCAATTATCCACATAACTCTCTCTCTTATACGGGTTCATTTTACTTCCTTTTAAGATATTCAAAGAATAAATCTTACACAAGAAGGAATTTGTGTATATGATTCTGATTGGAAACTTTTTATAAAGGATAAAAGTACAAGGAAACAATCGGAAGGATTAATGAATGAACGAATCATGACTGAAGAAGAAAGAATGAATAATGATTTAGATAGGAATGAAAAAACCATATTTATACTCAAGATGGGCAGTCTTTCATACTATATGGCATACAGCACATGATTAGGTGGCATCCCACCAGATTCTTTGTCATTTCGACAAAGCGTCACACCATAACACTGCGTGTCTCAATCAGAAAGCAATCTTTTAAAGAAGGAATGATTTGAAAGGGATTCAATAATTTTCTTGTCACCTTATAGAGCTAATCATGAAAGAGGTTCATACTTTACTCGGGACTCATAAGAATATATAGGATTATAGGCAAGAATGATATCATTGCTCACCATCCACACTTTATCTATTTACAGCTTCAATGCTTGTCCGATCGATAGATCCCATTCCGCATCATTAACTTTAGAAAGTTTTCTGAAATGCCTTCTCAAATTAATTATTAGAATAATTTCCCATTTATTAGGTCTTGTACCTTTAGAGTCGCGCTTCCATGTTCAATATTTCTGTAATTCGACCCTATTTGCACTCTTTACAAGATTTACAATCACAACTTCAAATTCCGCTTACACTACTGATTATTCAATATATCCACTCTTTTGCTAATAACATTCTTCCTTTAGAAAGTCTGGAGATTTGCTTAATCTTCTTTGCTCGTACTCGGCTTCTCGTGAATCGACGTATTTTTCGAACTTTAATCGTCTCAGAAATTGGATGAACACTTTCTCCGTACATTGATTCTGTCATTAAATTTATCAGACAAGATTTGTACTCTTCTGTTAGGAACAAACAAATCTTTTCCGTAATAGCGGGTCCACTTGGCCTTCTAAACGAACCATACTAACTTCTAGAACATGTATTCTTCTAAATAATCCAAATCTTATAACAATCGAGAAACTCAAGGAGTAATTGAAAAACCAAGTTTTTTTAAAAAAAAACTTGTTTTGTTTAAAGGACTTTTAGAAAAAAATTTGTTAAGAAAATCTCTTTCGAAAACTGGTTTAAAAATTTTGAAAATCATACACCTGGTCGTCATTACTATATGAGTTGGTTGTCGTCCTTCTCAACTATCACAAGGAATCTAATTAGGAAAACAATCAGATTAGAGCCCATTCATTTCCATATATCGTCTACCCCTTATTGGGTCCATTTTACCTTCATTGGTCGAAAAAAATTCCAATTACCCTTGCGTATTATTTTATTCGTAACTTCACTTCTAGCCTTTTATACCGGTAACACTCCCATCATCATCTCTTACAATTACTAAGCATAACAAGTCTATCTAGTAATCATTAAAACCATTTTATAAAACAAGGTTGACTAATATCACATCACATTACTACTATACGCATCATGATTCATCATAACATCATCATCAATTCCAAGAAGACTCTCGATATCCAATCTTCTCAAATTTCCTTAAAATCCATCTAGCTCACTTCACAAGATAATCATGGGTGGCATAATTACTAGTAGTTCCATATAATCTGGTAGCGGCTATCTTCTGGAACACACGTATCCTCACTCTCGGTTCCTTCTCATATTTCTTAATACATCGTGTACTCACCATATGTTGTAGCTCTCGAATCCATGCTCGTAGGTGTTGTTACTTCATAAGACCAGTTCTAAACGGATGTTATAGAACAAGGTGGAGGGTAGAGAGAAAATATGCGCTTACAGCTGAATGTCCGGTAGAACCAGCATTAGCATGTGGGGGATTCTCGAATAGGTAGTCTCGCATCAGGGGATGGGATAATAATGTGAAAAGATGCAACCGTCGTAACAAGTTGTGACATGGCTAACACCGATGGATGAGCAGGGTGTGACTCAGATGATAGTCTTCCGACTGAAGGCTCTGAATGATCAGACGATCCAGGGATAAAAGAATCTTCAATCACCGCCATCGGGAAATCGCGTCGTTAGATAAGAATCTCGAATCTCATCACGAATCATACCAAAACCTATTGTACAGTCGCATTCAACATCTCGACATTCTATCTTTCTATTTTATAATTCTAATCCTAACCCTCTATCCATTCCCGACAATCTAGGCTTGTTTCGGTGACTTATAACATGTGGCTCTGATGCCAAAACTGTAACGCCCTCCAAAACCGGTTAGAAGTTTGGGGCTCACAACGCACACACATAATATATAAACATGTATATAAAATATTATATGCGTTGACCCTTCTTTTCATAACCATGGATCGCAACAGGTTCAAGTATGAAAATAAGCCACAACCTTATCTTTTATTACATCGTACCAAATCCCAACTAGTTCAAATTACAATTGATAATGTTATCATTCTTACAATCTTGCATAACTCATCTACAATATAAAGCTCATGCTAGCTCGATCCAACTTAACCTGGAATCCTAGCTCGCACACTGGACTGGGAATTCTCGTTACCAATAATTTCCTTTTCAACTGTTGAAAACATAAAAAGGTTTGCAAAAGTGAGCTAACTAGCTCAGCAAGTCATAATAACAATAACTGAGGTTAAACAATAACCAATTGAAATGATTCATAAGAATCAAGTTTCTGAATAAGTAATGATTAGAATTGGATATTCACTTTTTATTTTAAAAACCAAGGTTAGGCTGCTAATCAATCATGCACTAACCCCGAGAAAGGCTCCCAGCTTTGCTCTATATACTGGATCCAAGGCACGCATTGGCCTATTATGACCACGAATCTGGTCCGACCACGAATCTGGTCCACATTTATAAAACCATCCAATTCTAAAACAATTCAATATGATAACCAATGTAATTCATTAAGCTGAATCATAAACAACATTTATTTTGAAGCATAGGGCGTTTCACAATACCATGAAGGTATAACAAGGAATTCAAAAGTTTGGATTTCAATCAAGAAAAGAATCAGAAAGTAGAAGACCAAGGGTTCAAGGGTTCCAAGGATTGGTCTTCTGTTAAACAAAGAATAAGGGTTGGAATGTCAAGCAATTCAATATCAGAAATCAGTATGGGGTAGATATGTATTTGTGGAGTAGCATCGTATATGTCTGGCTCATATCTGGAAATTTAACAATCAATGGTTTATGAAGAATAAGGCCTATGGCTCAAGATTAATAAGAATCAGGGTTCAAGGTTAAATAGTTTAAAGCGCTTATAATATAAAACATGAGTTATTTTGAATAATAACGACATGTTATAAGATACTTCGAAAATATTTGCAATATATCTTGAAGAAAGGTATAGAAGTACTTGTCTTATCATAGATGATTTCCATTTTACTTGTACTCATCTAACAGTTTCACTCATCAACCACTTTCCTTTTCTTTTTATATTTTGCTTCTATTTATCAATCACTCGCCTTCTCTTTCTACGCTTCAGTTCTATTTACTGATCACTGGCTTCCTTTTCTATGCCTCGTTTACTCTGCTAGTCATCACAAGTATCTATCAATATTCAAACTCATATTATTATAATCGTCACATAGACGTCATAAACTTTTATCTACCTTTCGTTTCACCCAAATCCGGTTTACGGATTGAAAGTTATGACTAAAACAGTCAAACAATAACCACATAGGCATATAACACATCAATCATATAACACGTAGCACATAGCATGCAATATATTCAATCAAAATAATTTTTCAAAGAAGATTCGGGGTCAAAATGATTTTTCAGGTATTTAATACGAATTTTTGAACATTTTTCGGAATTAAAATGGGTCTCTAAATAATTTCATAATTAAATAATAGGGTTCGAACACCCGAATCTGACTTTAAAATAATTATCGAGCCTTGAAAATAATTTAAAATAATATTTTGAAGTTCGAAATTATTTTTCAGAATTTTTAAATCAAAAATAAATAATTAAATCTAATAAATAATCAATTAAAATTAATTAATAGATAATTAAATTAATTAATCAATTAATATTTAAATTAATTGATTAATTAAATAATTATTTATCAACTAAATTAATTAATTAATTAAGATTTATTTTATAATTAAAAATATTTTTCGGAATTAAAATAATGATTTTTGGAATTAAAAATGAATTTTAGAAATGAAATAATCAATTTTAAATTATTACTAAATAGAATTTCCCAGAAACAGATTTTGTGATTGAATTTTGAGGGAAAGGGAATCAAAACCGGGTCGGGTAAGAACGGTTTCCGGGTCGCGAAGAACCCAGAACCCGGCGAACCCTCAGGCCATCAGAAAAAATGTCTGGCAGCTCCGATTCCGGCCAGAACTCCGCTGTTCAATGAGTTTTTAACTTCAAATCCATTCAGTGCTAACCCAGCAACTCAGATCATTCAATAATAACAGAAATCCACTACTGAATCGTCTTCTCCGACGAATTCAAATCAAACCCGGCGGAAAAATCGGCGGGTTAATCAAAACTCCGGTCTGCCAATTCCTTGAACCAAATTTGACGATATAGATATGAATTTAAACCTCAAACACTGTATAATCTACCCATAGAATCATATCAAACAGTCAATCATCATATAAGAAGTTCCTAAATCGAATTAAAAACATTCAAAGGCTAAAATCCCTAATTTTATAAATCCGAGAATCAAACCTCATTTTCTATATGTTATTGGACTCCAAATTCATCATATAATATACCAAAATGACCATGATAAAATTATCTACAAGATTAAGCCATTAAATCATATCAACAACATCAAGAACAAAAATTCCTCTTTTAATCAAATTGAAGAAAACAACAGAAAGCTTGGAAGAAGATCCAGACCTTTAAGAAACTAGAAAAATATGCTCAGACTAGAGGAGCATCTTGAACTGACTGTGAGCCAAACCTTGTACATTTTTGTTTAAATTGAAGCACTTTCATTTTTATCTACTTATCTTTAAAGATATATGTTTAGGATGTTTTGTTATCATCAAGTATCTCTTAATTTATGGCTTCAATTCCAGTAGACATAAATTGGGGGAGATTGTTGTGAATATGTTGTGTACTTGATGATTACCTAAACAAAACATCTAAGTAGATTTTACTTAGTGAAATAATGTAGCACTCGACGGATAAGAATTATAGTCCCGGTGGATAACTCATTATAGTCCCGACGGATGATTAACTTATTATCCATCTAGTGAGTAGCTTATGTAATAATAAGTTTGTAGCACAGTATTGTATACACCTTTGTATAGAATCTGAAGTAGCGTATAAGTCATGTTGACTTTAACTAGATATGCAGAATAGGTTGATTAACTGTACATAAGCAATGTCTTGTAATTCTGTATAAGTGAAATGAAGTCAAGTGCCAAAATAGCTGCCAACGGATGCTTAACAAAGCTTCGACGGATGATCAAATGACTATCAATGGATGTTTAACATAGCAGTCGATGGATGATCAATTAAGTCATCGATGGATGATCTGAAAGTCGACTGATGATCATATCAAGATTCAAACATCAGTTGAACAGTGAAAGCTGACACACAACCGTTGAGTTGGATACAAGTACACTATGGAAGCCCATTAACTGGGTAATAGAGGACGAAAAGCAGCAAAGTCAAGACTGTTAGATTTTATATTTGTTCAGTTCTTTTGACTTTGTAATCTTGATAATATATAAACCAAGAGAGTAGCAAATAGAAAAATAACTGAGATAGCTAAGAAACAACAATAGAGAAATCTTTGTAAGCACTATCTTTAGCATTTCCTGTGTTTTTAGCAGTTCTATTTTGTAAGCAGCTGTGAGCATTTCTGCACACAGAGTCCTCTCGATATATTAAATATATCTCTGGTGGAATTGTTTAAATCCACCAGAAAGTTTTTAAAGCCTCTTGTTTTTAATTACTTATGTTTTGATTCATTCAAGTTTACATTCCGCATTGTGCTAATCAAAACAAATATATCCATAATCGAGTTGAACATTTTTATTTCAAGAAAAAGGTTCAAGAATTCCATTCAACCCCCCTTCTGTAATTCTTGCTATATTGTTAAGGGACTAACAATTGGTATCAGAGCAAGCTCTTAATCTACAAAGAGTTTAAAGATCAAAACAATTCAGCAAGATGAACAAGAAAGATGTTAGAGTCAAGATTTCTTTTCTTGATAAAGATAATTACCATCATTGGAAGGTAAAGATGCATCTTCATATGCTTTCTCAAGATGAGGCCTATGTGGATTGCATAGAAAGAGGCCCTCATGTTCCTATGAGAGCTGCAACAGGAAATGAACCATCTATTCTAAAGCCAAGGCATGAATGGTCTGATCCTGATATTGAACAAGTCAGGAAAGATAAAAAGGCCATGAACATTCTGTTCAATGGTGTTGATGCAGACATGTTTGATAACATCATCAACTGCAAGACTGCCAAGGAAGTTTGGGATACAATACAGATAATCTGTGATGGTACTGAGCAAGTAAGAGAAAATAAAATGCAGCTCCTGATTCAGCAATATGAGCATTTTCACAATGAAGAAAGTGAGTCACTCACTGACATTTTTAGTAGATTCCAAAAGCTACTAAATGCTCTTAAATTGCATGGAAGACTCTATCAGACTAAAGACTCCAATCTGAAATTTCTCAGATCTCTTCCAAAGGAATGGAAACCAATGACAGTCTCATTGAGAAACTCACAAGATTATAAGGAGTTTACTTTGGAGAGACTGTATGGCATTCTGAAGACCTATGAGCTTGAGATAGAGCAGGATGAAAGAATGGAGAGAGGAAAGAAGAAAGGAGGATCCATTGCACTAGTGGCTGAACTGGAAAAGGAGAAGGAAGTGAAGATGGAAGCTGTGGAATCAACTTCAAAGGCCTGTGAAAGCAAGGGTAAAGGGCTAGCTGCAGAAAGTGAAGATTCATTGAGCCAAGATGACATGGAAGACATTGATGAGCACCTAGAATTCCTTTCAAGAAGATTTTCCAAGCTCAAGTTCAAGAAGAACTTTGGAGCTGCCAAGACAAATAGAAACATGGTGGATAAATCAAAATTCAAGTGTTTCAAATGTGGCTTGGCAAGGCATTTTGCAAATGAGTGTAGAAAGTCAGATTCCAGTAAGAAAAGATTTGAGTATATGGATTATAAGCAAAAATACTTTGATCTACTCAAACAGAAGGAAAGGGCTTTTATTACACAAGAGAATGACTGGGCAGCTGAGGGTTTGGATGAAGATGAGGATGTCAGCTATGTCAATCTAGCCCTTATGGCCAAGTCTGATGAAACAGAGACAAGTTCCTCAAGCAATCAGGTAATCACTACAAACCTTGCACATTTATCTAAAGCTGAGTGTAATGATGCAATAAATGACATGTCTACAGAATTATATCATTTGCGTGTTACACTTAAGTCCCTCACTAAAGAGAATACTAAAATCAAAGAAAACAACTTATTTTTGAGTGAGAGGAATAATGTGCTTGAGTCTCAGTTTGTTGAGTTTGAAAATGTAAAAATTGAGTGTAGAATTTCCAAGGAGGAACTAACTGAGTCCTTGAAAAAGGAAGAAATTTTAAAGAAGCAGCTCAATCGTGAACAGGAGGTGATTAAAGCATGGAAAACATCCAGAGATGTTCATGCTCAAATCACCAAGGTTCAAGGAATTGAGTCTTTTTGTGATGAAGCCTGGAAAAAGAATAAGGAGAAACTAGAACCTATTTTGGTAGATGGATTGCTGACAGATGTAGACTCGACGGATGATGAGAACTATCCGTCGGATAACAAAAAGTGTTATCCGTTGAATGATAAAAATCCTCATCCGTCGGCTGTGAGTAAACCCATTAGCAAAGCCAAATTAACCAAGCTAAATGAAAAGTATGGGTCTGTTTCCAAGAACTTTGTTTCAAGGAGAGTCAAGTCAAGCCAAGAAAGGGAAGAAGACTAATGTTGGTCACATGACTGTCAAACAGTTAAGTGACAGACTTGAGAAGATAGAGGTAAAAATAGAGACTAAAAGGAAAAACATAATAACTACACACCTGACAAATATGCTCCTAGAAAAATCTATATCAAGTGTGGTAGTGTAAATCATTTGTCTGTTAATTGCAAATCTGCCATGCCTACTCCCATGTCTGTTCAGCCTCAATTCTCTAACATGAATGCCATGCCTCCTATGCCTGTTAATGTTATGCCTACACAGAACATGAATGCACAGTTTGCTAATATGCCATTTGCACCTAATCCATATTATGCTACATACAATATGCCTCAAATGCCATTTAGCATGCCTTACTGGAATAACATGTTTGCACCAAGCATGCCATTTCCTGTTAGCCATAACATGCATGATAATTCTGTTGCATCTAGTGGTTTCAAAGGCCCAACCCAAATGACTAAGGAAGAATCTGAAATTCCTAAGTCAAATGAGTTAAGACTTAAGAAACAGAAGAAGAAAGCTAACAAGGCAGGACCCAAGGAAACTTGGGTACCAAAATCAACTTGATTTGATTTTGATGTGTGCAGGGAAACAGAAGGAATCTTTGGTACTTGGATAGTGGTTGTTCAAGACACATGACTGGTTATTCTACCCTGCTCACAGAGTTTGAAGAGAGAGCTGGCCCAAGTATCACGTTTGGAGATGACAGCAAAGGTTATACTGTGGGATATGGCTTGATTTCAAAGGACAATGTCATCATTGAAGAGGTTGCCTTAGTGGATGGTCTCAAACACAATCTGTTGAGTATCAGCCAGCTTTGTGATAAAGGCAACTCAGTAACCTTCAACAAAGAAACCTGTGTTGTGATTAATAATCAAAACAACAAAGTGGTTCTCACTGGTGTGAGAAGAGGAAATGTGTATCTAGCTGACTTCAACTCAACTAAAGCAGAATCTGTAACTTGTCTTCTCAGTAAAGCAAGTCAAGATGAAAGTTGGCTATGGCATAAGAAGCTATCCCATTTGAACTTCAAGACCATGAATGAGCTGGTAAAGAAAGAGCTAGTTAGAGGCATTCCTATGGTGGAGTTTACAAAGGATGGACTGTGTGATGCCTGCCAAAAAGGGAAGCAGATTAAAGCATCATTCAGGAAGAAACTTGATTCAGCAATTGAAGAACCTCTACAACTGCTTCACATGAATTTGTTTGGACCAGTCAATATATTGTCAATCTCAAAGAAAAGATTTTGCCTAGTAATTGTAGATGATTTCTCAAAGTTCTCTTGGACCTATTTTCTAAAGTCCTAGGATGAAGCTAGTGAAATCATCATCAATCACATAAGGCAAGTTAACAATCATCCTGATTTCAAAGTTAGAAGAATCAGGAGTGATAATGGAACTGAGTTCAAGAACTATGTCATGAGAGCATTTTGTGAGGAAAATGGAATCTTGCATGAGTTTTCAGCAGCAAGGACTCCACAACAGAATGGAGTAGTGGAAAGAAAGAATAGATCTCTTATTGAAGCTGCAAGGACAATGCTTGAAGAATCAAAACTACCAACATACTTCTGGGCTGAAGCTGTAAACACTGCATGCTACACTCAGAACATCTCTCTGATTAATCAAGCAAGATGCATGACACCTTATCAATTGTTCAAGAATAAGAAGCCAACTCTGAACTTTCTTCATGTCTTTGGCTGTAAATGCTATATTCTGAGAAATCAAACTGATCAAAATGGGAAGTTTGATGCTAAAGCAGATGAAGGAATTTTTGTTGGATATGTTGTTGGTAAAGCATATAGAGTCTACAATCTAAGAACCAACATTGTTGTTGAATCTATACATATTGTGTTTGATGATAAAAATATTGAAGGACTAAATGATGGAGATTACCATGAGAGTCTCAAATTCGACAATGTTGAGACGGTCAGTGATGAAAGTGATGATGAGAGTGATCAAGAAACAGTGTCTAAGGATAATGCAGACAAATCTACTACAAATGAAGCACAAAACTCAACATCCGTCGAGTTACATAATGCTTCATCCATCAGAAGGCAATCTGTATTATCCGTCGGAAGACAACCTGCCTCATCCGTCGGTACTCAAAATTCACCATCCGTCGGGTTATCAAAAGGAGCAGGAAGTCAAGGCAGATCACCCATAGAAAGCACCCCAATCTCAAATCAAAGATCCACAAACTCAGGGGGAGTTTCTAGCAATCAAAACTCAATCACACATCAAGACAACATTGAGGTCTCTTCATCTAGGGCTAATCTACCTCAACCAAGAAAATGGACAAAAGATCACCCCTTTGAACTGATTATTGGTGATGTTTCTTCCAGAGTTCAAACCAGGAGAGCAACTCAAGAAGAATGTCTATACAGCAGCTTCCTGTCTAAGGAAGAACCAAAGAAGGTAGAAGAAGCCTTGTTAGATCCTGATTGGATTTTAGCTATGCAGGAGGAGCTAAACCAATTTGAAAGGAATAAAGTATGGAAGCTGGTACCCAAGCCTACAGGAAAGAATCCAATAGACACCAAATGGGTATTCAGAAACAAGATGGATGAAAATGGCATAGTAGTAAGGAACAAAGCAAGATTGGTTGCTAAAGGCTATTGTCAGCAAGAAGGAATAGATTTTGATGAAACATTTGCTCCTGTTGCAAGACTTGAAGCCATCAGAATTTTCTTAGCCTACGCAGTCCATGCCAATTTCAAGGTCTATCAAATGGATGTCAAAAGTGCCTTTTTGAATGGAGATTTGGAGGAAGAAGTGTATGTAAGTCAACCTCCTGGCTTTGAAGATCCAAATTTCCCAGAGTATATCTATTATCTACTGAAAGCACTTTATGGACTGAAGCAAGCACCTAGAGCCTGGTATGACATTTTATTAAAGTTCCTTTTGGAAAATCACTTCACAAGAGGTACTGTAGATAAAACTTTATTTTTCAGAAATGTGAATGGCTCTAGCATACTTGTTCAAATTTATGTAGATGATATTATTTTTGTCTCTACAGATGAGAAACTTTGTAAAAAGTTTTCCAAACTGATGCAAAGCAAGTATGAAATGAGTATGATGGGAGAACTAACTTACTTTCTTGGTTTACAAGTTAAGCAAGTTAGTGATGGAATATTCATTAGTCAAACTAAATATATTTTTGATCTTTTAAAGAAGTTTGATCTAATGGATTGCACATCTGCAAAAACTCCCATGGCCACTGCAACTAAGCTTGAACTAAACACTACTGAAAAGTCTGTGGATATTTCAAGTTATAGAGGCATGGTTGGCTCACTTCTGTACTTAACAGCTAGTAGGCCAGATATAATGTTTGCTACATGTTTGTGTGCTAGATTTCAGGCTGATCCTAGAGAGTCTCATTTGATAGCTATTAAGAGAATCTTCAGATATCTCAAAGGAACACCAAACCTTGGCATTTGGTATCCTAGAGATTCTGGCTTTGATCTAACTGGTTATTCAGATGCAGATTATGCAGGTTGCAGAATTGATAGAAAAAGCACAACAGGAACCTGTCAATTTTTAGGAGACAAGCTTGTGTCCTGGTTCAGTAAAAAGCAAAATTCAGTTTCTACTTCTACAGTTGAAGCTGAATATATTGTTGTTGGCAGTTGCTGTGCACAGATTTTATGGATGAAAAATCAATTGCTAGACTATGGTTTGCAAGTTGAAAGGATTCCTATTTTCTGTGACAACACAAGTTCAATTGCCATCACTGAAAATCCAGTGCAGCATTCAAGGACAAAGCATATAGACATCAAGTACCATTTCATAAGGGAACATGTAATGAATGGTACTGTAGAGTTACATTTTGTTCCAAGTGAGAAGCAACTTGCATATATTTTTACCAAACCACTGGATGAATCCACCTTTTCTAGGTTGGTAAGTGAGTTAGGTATGCTTAATTACTCTTGAATTTATCTGAATTATTTTGCAAGTTGAAAAGTAGCCAGAAATTTAACTGATTTTTAGTCTTGGATGAAAATTTTAGCTAAGTCAAAATTTGCATCTCGACGGATGACCATTATCCATCGAGTTGAGTCATTCGTCGATATATAAATCGTAAATAAAAATCAATTACTTTTCTGGAGTATTTTAAAGCTTGACGGATATCAACTTATCCTCATCCGTCGAAGTGTCTAAATCTTAACCGTTAATTCCCTGAACATTATCCATCGAGTATACTTACAGTTTGTAAGCATTACACGACGGATAATGGGTAGAATTTTTACAGTTTATTTTAAAACGGCTATTTTAGACAATTTCTATTGGGTAATTTACTTCTCTTTATTATTTTTATCAGTTGATTTTGAGTAAAGTATAAAAGCTTATTTCATTCTAATCATTTTCTTTTATCATTCTCAAATTCAACTGTGTTACTTTATTCTCTCTCAATCAAAAATCCTCTTTCTCTTCAAGCTTTTCTTCTCTAACAATGGCACCCGTAGTTAAGATCATGTCACAGACTGGGTTCATCTATGAGAAGAACAACTTCACTGCCTTGGTCAATAAGGGGATTCAGCAATCTGAAGACTATCATAAGATGATGGACTTCGTGAACAACTGCAAGTTAAGTTTTGCCATGCTGGAATCACCCACAATTTATTGTGAGTTATTGAGGAGATGTGGACAACAGCAATCTATAACTCTATTGACAAAACCATCACTCTAACCATCAAAGGTAATGATTTCTGTATCAATAGTGATGTCATAAAAGCATGTTTCAAGATTCCTGATGATAATGTAACTGCACCACACACTGACACTGATATTGTCAATATGCTCAATTCCATTCATTATGCACTTCCTACTGCAAAACTAAGTGAAATTAGAAGACTAGGTCTTAGGAAGGAATGGAGTTACTTGTGTGATGTAGTAACTAAAGTCTTTTCTGGAAAAATCAGTAATTTTGATTCTGTGAACATTTCCATGCTTAACATGCTATACATGCTAGTTACAGACAAATATTACAATTTCAGTGACCTTGTTGTGTATGAGTTAGGTTTTAAACTAGGTGACTTAGCCAAAAGAGGAAATAATATTTACTATGCTAGATTTTTTATGCTTTTGGCTAACCATCTTTGTCAAGAGATTGAACTTGAGAACCCAAACAACAAATTAGCTTGTTGGGTTCAAGAGAGAAGAATCATTGCAGACTTGAACAGAGCCAACCATCACAAGGATATGCCAATGTTCTATTTTCCTGTAATGCTGACACCTCAGGTAAGTGAGGTAAGTTCATCCAGACCCTCAACTATTCCAATCTCTTCTATTTCTTTGACTTCAGGCATAGCTATGGCAACTGTGACAATGACCAAACAGTTGCCTACCAAAGCTGCCAAAATAACTGCAATTTCTAAATCCAAATCAAAGAAAACCCCCTTTGGTATCTCTCAAAAGGTACCAGTTCAAAAATCTACCAAAGCCAAAGAGGGGAGTGTGAAGGAGGGTAAGATAGGTGAGGGAAGGGGTGAACATCAAAGAAACCCCAATGATAAGGTTGGAGAGTTGAGTGAATCCCAGCCTAGCCATACTGCAGTTTCCCAACAAACTGTAGTGCTTAAAAAGGACAAAAGCTCACTTCTACCTGCATCCTCCCAAAAGGATGTGGCTATTGAACAAAGCACTCATCCAAGAGCACATGCCAAGAGGGTTAGGGACAGAAGCTCACACCAAACTTACACTAGAAAGAAGAAATCCAAAACAACTGGGGATGTACAGGGCACACACTTAGTGCAAACTGGTGCTAAAGACACAGTCCCTGCACCTTCTCAAATTCAGATTGATGTGGCTCCAATAAATGTGGAGTCACAGCCAAAATCTCTCATTATAGAAGCCACTGAAACACAATACTCACCAACTAACTCACTGGAAGTGGACATGATAAACACTTCAATTCCTGATTCCCCTTCTTTAACTCTGTTGGGGAAGCCAAAATTTAGTGCAAGTGAGCATCATCTTTTAGATGATTTGTTGGCTCACTTGCCAATTCTTTCAGATTCTATTGTGACATCTGTGCCTCAAATAACTTCAATCAACACAGAGTCAACAATAGTTTCTCTTCCCACCTCATTCATTTCTACTCTCTCGATGGATATTGCTCATCCGTTGAGTAGTGATTGTATCCCGACGGATAAGCTTAACAGCAGTTATCCGTCGGATAGCTTTACCACTCACCCGGCGGATATCTCTTATCCGTCGAGTGTCTCTGCACAACTTCAAACTTCAATAATTTCAAGTGCAGAAGATTTGGTGCTAATACAATCACTCTTAAGACTGAGAGAGGAGAGTGCATTGAGTGAGAGGCTGGGTTGCTCCCAGGCAAAAGGAGAGGAAAAGAGTGAATCTCAGCAATCCATTCATTCAGGATTGGCAAAAGTGAGTGAGAGGAGTCCCACCTTAGTAGGTGAAGGTGAGGGTGTGAGGGTGGGGAGCCAGGGTGAGACCCTGATGCAACAAAAGAGAGAATATGAGAGAAAGGCAGGTACTGGAGAAATAAGGATGGAACCAGCAATTGCTAGTGAGTCAATGATTGTGGATGATGCTGACAAGGAAAGACAATTTCAGCAACATTACAAAGCTGTAATTGATAACATTTCCTTGGATGCTGACACTTTTACTCACCCTATTTCAGCCTATCAACTGTTGGCTGCTCAGGGCAATGTGGAGTCAGGGCAGACTTTGAATTTAGTGCACACCACAGAATCTATTCAAAGAGATAAAGCTACTGTGAACAGAATGCCTTCTCAAGCTGGAGAGCCATCTGAAGAATTTGGAGTAAATTCTGATGATTATGACTCTGGTTCTTTGGATGGAAGCATGAACATAGGGGGAGCTGAAGGCCGAAGTTCTGCTTTCAGTTTACCTAAATGGGCTTGGGCAAAGGAATTTTCACCAGGGCAATTTGAGGTGTCTTTGGTAAAACAAGTAATAGCTATTTAGCAGGCCCTTCAGGAAGCTTCAGATGCTGGTACCAAGGCTGTTCTTCAAGCTCACCTAGACTCCTTACATTTAATGAAGATCCAACACTCAAGACAGAATCTCAGTGTGGATGAATTGAAAAAGGATATAGCTGACTTAAAGACATATAACTCTGAGAAGCTGGATTCAATAATGCCATATGGTACCATGCATGATCTATTACTAAGATTAAGGAGAGAATTAGATTCTGACAAGAAGATAGCCAAGCTGGAGAACAGAGTTCAGGTTATTGAGAATTCAGTGGCTCTACTTCTTCAAAATCAACAGACTCAGACAAATCTTCTTATGCAACTGGCTAAAGCACAAGGCCTAACTCCTCCACTTGATGATAACAAAAAGGGGGAGAGAGAATCAAGTAAGGGGGAGAAAGGACCAACTGAGGGGGAGAAACTTCTAGTTCAAATCAGCAAAGTAATTGTACCTTCAATTACTATCTCCAAGCCACCAGTTGCAGATGGTATAGATCTTATAAATGCAGCAGCAGCAAATTTGAAAGATGCTGATAAAGGAGAGTTGACTCTGATCAACTGGAAAAAGATTGATGAGGAAATACAGAAAAAGTTTCAATTAGTCAAGGAACCAGATCAGTCAGCCATCCATCACTCTAATGTCAAGCCAATCAATGTGAATGAGATGAGCATGAACTATCTGGAGAAAGGACAATCTTCCTGTATCAAGACTACAAAGGCTGAGATAATTCTTAAACCAAGGGAAAACTATCCAAAGTTATCTTTGAAGAACCCTATGGATTCTGTGTATGAGACACCCAAGCCTGATGAAAAGAAGATTCTGTCAAGATCTATTCTCCTCTACAAAGATCCAGCTGATTCAGCCTCAAGAAAGAGAATTGCAAAGATATTCAGAAATGGGAAGGAAATTTGTGTGGTAGCTAGACATCCACAATTTACTCATGCAAAGGAAGAAGAAAAAGCCAGATTGAAGCAGGAAAAGAGGCAAGCTGCTCTAGATGCAAAGATGTCTAAACAAAAGAAAGAACAGTTTGCTATCTTGGCCAAGCTACAGGCTGTGAATTCTTCTCAACAAATTCCCTCTCAACCATCTCAAGCTACTGAATCAGATAAGAAGATTGAAAAATAGAAGAAATCCCCAAGAAAGAAAGAACTGGCTAAAAGAACAAAAAGAAAGTTGGATGTTGTTGACAAGGAATTGGAAGATCAATTTCCAAAGGAATCCACTCAAGCTGAAACTCAAGCATCAAAGCCCTCTGTGGTGTTTGAAGACATAAGGGTGGTGGACCCCTACAGAAACATACATGGAGAGCCTATTGTGCCAAAGGATGAGCCAATAGAGTGGGATAAATTATCAATTCTTGACTTCAACTTGCCAATTCTTACTAAGCCAAGAAGGACAAAATCAAGGGCAGTCAAGAAAGTGAAGCTGTCACCTCTCAAATCCAAGTCAGTAGTCAAAACTCAACCCAAGGTCAACAGGGGAGACTACTTGTACTTGTGTGACATCAAAGAATTCTCAGATCTAAACCTTTATCTGGAGGAGCTGGATGAGGTAAGGGCAATTGATGCATACAGAAACCTACCTGAAAGGTTGGTGTTCAAGTACAAAGGGGGAAGGGAGATTCAGTGGCCTCTTCACAGGATACTTCAAGAAAGCCAAGCTTGTGTTGATCAAAGTCTATTCATCCTTCAAGAAAAACTTTGGGTTCAATGTAACTGCAAGAAGATTAGTATTGAAGAAAATTGAAGAGCTAAGGAGTGTTAGAGCCAAAGATGCACTACCCAAAACTCTTATCATCCTATACACAGGGAGAAGAGTGCATCTAAGGCCCTACTGGCTGATGGAATTCATGGATGACAAGGGTGTGAGAATATTCTTCAGATTAGAAGACCAATTGAGTATCTCTAGCAATGAGACTCTCTTGGAAATGCAAGAAATGTTAGATCTCTCAGAATCTGATGAATTAGAATTCCACAGACAGCTCCAGAATCAAATTGAAGAAAACAACAGAAAGCTTGGAAGAAGATCCAGACCTTCAAGAAACTAGAAAAATCTGCTCAGACTAGAGGAGCATCTTGAACTGACTGTGAGCCAAACCTTGTACATTTTTGTTTAAATTGAAGCACTTTCAATTTTATCTACTTATCTTTAAAGATATATGTTTAGGATGTTTTGTTATCATCAAGTATCTCTTAATTTATGGCTACAATTCCAGTAGACATAAATTGGGGGAGATTGTTGTGAATATGTTGTGTACTTGATGATTACCTAAACAAAACATCTAAGTAGATTTTACTTAGTGAAATAATGTAGCACTCGACGGATAAGAATTATAGTCCCGACGGATAACTCATTATAGTCCCGACGGATGATTAACTTATTATCCATCGAGTGAGTAGCTTATGTAATAATAAGTTTGTAGCACAGTATTGTATACACCTTTGTATAGAATCTGAAGTAGCGTATAAGTCATGTTGACTTTAACTAGATATGCAGAATAGGTTGATTAACTGTACATAAGCAATGTCTTGTAATTCTGTATAAGTGAAATGAAGTCAAGTGCCAAAATAGCTGCCAACGGATGCTTAACAAAGCTTCGACGGATGATCAAATGACTATCAACGGATGTTTAACATAGCAGTCGACGGATGATCAATTAAGTCATCGATGGATGATCTGAAAGTCGACTGATGATCATATCAAGATTCAAACATCAGTTGAACAATGAAAGCTGACACACAACCGTTGAGTTGGATACAAGTACACTGTGGAAGCCCATTAACTGGGTAATAGAGGACGAAAAGCAGCAAAGATCAAGACTGTTAGATTTTATATTTGTTCAGTTCTTTTGACTTTGTAATCTTGATAATATATAAACCAAGAGAGTAGCAAATAGAAAAATAACTGAGATAGCTAAGAAACAACAACAGAGAAATCTTTGTAAGCACTATCTTTAGCATTTCCTGTGTTTTTAGCAGTTCTATTTTGTAAGCAGCTGTGAGCATTTCTGCACACAGAGTCCTCTCGATATATTAAATATATCTCTGGTGGAATTGTTTAAATCCACCAGAAAGTTTTTAAAGCCTCTTGTTTTTAATTACTTATGTTTTGATTCATTCAAGTTTACATTCCGCATTGTGCTAATCAAAACAAATATATCCATAATCGAGTTGAACATTTTTATTTCAAGAAAAAGGTTCAAGAATTCCATTCAACCCCCCTTCTGTAATTCTTGCTATATTGTTAAGGGACAAGGCATCCACCGTAGTGTTCTCCTCTCTCGGAACATGATATGCTTACCATTCATCAAATTGAGTCAGTTGTCCCTTTATGACTCTCAGGTACTTGGCTATAGTATCATCTTTGACCTAAAACTCTCCATTAACTTAAGCAACTACAAGTCTTGAGTCTCCACATACCTTCAGGTTTTTGGCCCTCACGGCTCTAGCCAAGCCTAAGCCGGCTATCAATGCTTCATACTTTGCTTTGTTATTTTTAGTTGGAAAGTCCAATTTCAAAGCATACTCAATCATAAAGCCATCATGGCTTTGCAAGACTAGGCTTGCACCACTAGATTTTGTTTTCGATGCTCCGTCAAAATGGAGAACCCAATACTCTCTCAGGGCCGTTTCTTCTCCTTCTCCTTCTCTCCTCCTTCTGGGTTACTATCTCTTGCCCCCCCAACTTCTTGGTCGTTAATGGTGCATTTGACCACGAATTATGCGAAGATATGAGCCTTGATGGCCGTTCGAGGCTTGTACTTGATGTCAATTTCTCCTAACCCAATTTCCCACCTATTGAGCCTTCCACTAGCTTTCGGTCTATGAAGAATGTTTTTCAAGGGTTGGTCCGTCAAGACTTCGATCTTGTGATCCTGGAAGTATGGTCTCAGCTTCCTCGAGGCTGTAATGAGAACAAGCGTGAACTTCTCCGTGGTGGAGTAATTCAACTATGCTCCATGGAGCACCTTGCTTACGTAGTATACAGGCTTCTGGGGTTTTTGTTCTTCCTTCACGAGGACTGCACTCATGGCTTGTTCAGATACTGCTAAGTACAAATATAGGGTATCCGCCGGACTTAGTTTGGCCAACAATGGGGCTTCAGTCATGTACTTCTTTAGTTGTTCAAAGGCCTCTTGGCTCTCAGCTGTCCATTCAAAATTCTTCACCTTTTTAAGGGTTTTGAAAAAGGGAAGGCATTTGGCTCCAAACTTGGAGATGAACCTCCCTAGAGCTGCGATTCTTCCTATCAGCTTCTGAACGTCCTTGATGGAGCATGGTGGCTCCATGTACAAGATTGCTTTGATCTTGTCGGGTTGGCCTCTATTCCCCTCTAAGAGACCATGTGACCCAAAAAATTTCCAGGCCCCACACTAAAAGCACACTTTGTAACGTCTGGGAAATTTACGTCTGTATTATATCATATTTATAATAAATTATGTGTGTTAATGTGTCATTTATATGTAATTAACTGTTAAACCCTAATTGCTATGTGTTACGTGCATTCTATGTCGTCTAGATATTTTTAAGATATTTTTCAAATATTTTATTTTTCATATCAAAAGTTATACGACCCGAATCATGATTTTAAAGTAGATATTTTAAATAAAACAATGGGACTAATTTTTCATCAAACGGCTTTTACCATCGCATTATTCTGAACATATAGATATTTTACAAATTTTCTCGTTTCGCGAAAAATGACTTTTCCGGGCCCCATTGGGTGTTAAAAACCCCACAAAAATCACATTTTTATTTTTATAAAATTATAGGATTTTCATTCATACCATTTCTTTGTATTTTTTAATTATTCACAATTTTTGGGAAATTTTGGCATATATATAGTATATATAAAATCTTTATAAATTAAATTTTAATACTCAAAAATGATGAAATTAGGGGCTTATTAATTTTAAAAGATGTAGAATTAGGGCCTTAATTTTAATTAGGAGTATTAATTTCACTACTATAAATAGCCTAATTTTTTATTTAATTAATTATAATTAATCATTAAAAATCAGAAAAATTCCCAATTTTCTCTGAAATTAGGGTTCTTGAGTTCGAGAATCAAACTGTGATTTTGATCGATTCTGGTAACCAAAAGGGGTCGTGTTTGTGCTCAATCTTCATATTTTTCAAGCTCTGTTAAATTTTATCATCAACACGAATCAAAAAGGTATGAAACTCAAACTCGATTCTGGGTTTCATGAACAGATTTGGGGTTTTGATTTCTTGGGATTTTTGGATGTTCTTGATGATTGATATATGTTTATATGTGTTAGAACAAGTTATATTCGTCATCAATTTCATGTTTTATTTACGAGTTTGATCAATTCGAATTTTAGGGTTCATACCCGTTTTGATTTGGGTATTTTTGATTTACTGATATTTAGATTATGAACTGATATGGTTAGTTTTGTCTTGTTGAGTAGTAAATTTTGAGTATTTTTACATGATTTTTATAGTTCAGGATGGTTAGAACGAGTTCAATGGGTTTGGCCCGTTTATAATTCAGGTTGAATGATTTTGTGAACTATATGATGATTTTTGGTTCCGTTTGATGTTGTAAATAGATTCCTTATGTCTTAAGCTTCATTTTGATGTATAGAACATCAAGTTTTAAGTTCAGGATAGTCAAATAGGATTTTTGGCCGGACTTTAAGTCAGTTTGATCGGAAAGCTTAACCTGATAGTTATTAGGTGATGTTAATGGTTGAATAAGGTCTAGGAAAGAAATTAGAATCGATTCCCAGTAAAAACGAGTACAAACAGTACATGTTTTGGCCGAAAATTGACATCATCGGAATTTGGAAAAGCTTGTCGGAGTTGGGTGGTTTTCACCGGAGAAGAAGATACAGGCAACGTCGGGTGTTGAGGAAGATGGTGTTGGACTACTGGGTTAATTTCAAATGAAATGGACACAAAATGGAGCAAAAACGGAGTTGAATTGAAAGGAAATTGAACTGGCCGGAAAACAGGTCGGTGACTGGAATCCTCACCGGATTCTGGGTTCATCCCGACCTGTTTCCTGTTCTTGGTGACCCGGTTGCAACCCGGGTTTGATCTGTTTTTGTCAGATTTTCAATTCTAACAACTGTTTCTGAGAATTAATTTTATTTTTATTTATTTTAATTATAAAAATCAGTTTTATTTTATTTATAAATTGATTAATTAATTATTTAATTAATTGATTTATATTATAAATAATTCTGAAATATTTTCTAAAACACAGATTTAATTATTTTCTCAATTATTTATTATTTATTAATTATTTAAAAATGATTAATTATTTTGATACTTAATCAAATAATTTTCAATAAATCATAATAAATTCATTTTAATTCCAAAAATTATAGAATAATCATTTTTAGTTCTGATTTTTCTTAAATAATTATTTAAAAAGTATTTTAGGATTTAAAATTAGTAATAATTATTTATATTAAATAAAAAATTGAATTATCTGTGTTTAATTGATATTAATTAGGTCGTTAGTCCTATTCGAGCGAAACGAAAGCCCTTTGACTCAGAAAAATGAATTCTTTTCGTTAAAAATAATATTAAAACCTAATTTCCTCTAGAAATTAGTTGACCTTGTTATTTATTTGATTATCAGCCGAATCGCGTGCCGAGACAAGTCCGATAAATCCCGAAAAATAGGAAACGAGTCAGATAATGATCAGTTAAGCGATCAGCGAGTCGATTTTTATTCTAAAAATTATTTTAACTATAAAAATGATTATGTGGCTTATGTGCTTATGTGTATTATGTGGTTAATCGAGTCTTACTTGCTAATATATAAAGTACGAGTCAATCATAAGCGCATGGGTAGACAATAGGAACGCTGTGAAGTCGGTTCAAGACGCAATTGAAGTACGAATTGACTAAACAAGTCTATTTCTCTAACAGAAGCTAAGCCAGCAAGGCAGGTTGAGCCGGTAATAGACGAAGGTGATATTATTGAAGTGAGTCACGCAGAAGGCAAGTTTTTCCCCTATTCTAATTTCAGAATAGTGATATTTCTTCAGATTCTTATCACGCTTGCACTCTTTTGATTCTTGTTCATAAACACTGATATACACTTATTATTCTCTTGTTCATATTTTATTTCGATTCTTGATTTCTCCTTTTCTTTGAATTCCTTATTCATATTCCAATTGTTACTCACATATATTGATATATTCTGGTGATTAGAATATATCAAAGCATACCGATTGTTCCGGTTGCTATGTTATGGACTGGATAGTGATATTTTGGGGATTAAGTTTTACTTAATCCTAAGGACCGGGACATGACCGGTGCCTTGAGATGGGCCGCAGAGCCTGGGTACCCGACTGGATCTATATAGGGAGATATAGATCTGTATTGTATCATAACTGATCAGCAGGATATAGATGCGAACTTGTGTCCAGTTTAGTTCGTTTCTACTCACCAGCAGTGGCCTTCTTTCTATTCTTACAGGGTTATATCTTTGCAGACATACCCAGGTTATCGATTCATTTAAACTGTTTTAAAGCTATTTATATTTTGCGGACTGGTTGAGAAATTTTTGGCTCACCCCTTTTTGTTGTTATTCACCTTATTGTTTTCAGTTAAGAAGGAATATGAAAACCATCAGGACTCGAGTAGTAAAGAAACGGGTCAAGCCTCGGGATCCTCTCATACCCAAGGTGTTGATCCCAATCCAGGAAGAAAGCTTTGAGTTGCCCGAATAGGTGGAGTATAGATAGTTAGTGTGTGTGTTTGAATAAAAGATGAAGTTAGTTTAAAACTTGTTAGACAATGGTTTGTAATAAAGAGAGTTTGTAAGACTTTGAATTTGGTTTGTAATAAAGTAGTTAGTGGTTCTTGTTTTCATACTTCAACCTAAAAAGATCATGGTTAGTGTTAAAGGGGTTTAGATACATTTCTTTATTATTTGTTATTCAGATTGTATAGGTTTGGTGATTAGCTGGTTACCCCCAGACTTATGCCCCGGGTCTGGAGGGCGTTACAGGTTTGGTATTAGAGCTGTAGGTTTGGTCCCTGAAAATAAGAACATTAGGATTAAGATAAGATAGGGAGATCACATAGGATAGAAATAGTCAACTAGGAAGAGTAGTGTTACGATTTAGATAAGATTAGGATATGAAGGTATTAGTTCTAGGAATGGTTTAGTGACCTTTCTTCTTTCTTTGGTATATTATCAGATGGCATCATCAGGATATTCAGGTTCATCCGAGAGGATTGTGACAGGACCAGTTGCACCACTGGTTCGACCAGTGTCTTAATATATGTTTCCACCTCTTCCACCTCCTCCACCATTGCCCTAGGAGCCAGCACCACCAGTGCCAGGGATAGTTCATGATCCAGTAGAGTTGTTTGATCCGTTAGAGTTCTTCGAGCCGAGCTTCCACCTCCATTTCCAGTACAACATCAGTTCATACCAGGGATTGAGCCAGAGCTTCCACCACCACCAGTGTTACCTCCTATACCAGTACAGGCTCCAGAGTCAGAGATATTCCAGATGGTTTCAATCGAGGGTATGGGTGAGAATGAGATAGAGTTACAGTTGGCAGCTCCACAGAAGGGTGCAGGGATACCGAGGGTTCAGTCACAGGAGTCAGTAGGATATGTTGCACAGCCACACATGGTACCGTATCACGAGTACAGTGTTATGAGAGATGACGCTAAGTATTGGAGAGCTCAGTGTAGGGAGATTATGAACTTGTTTGATTAGAGAGACCGAGGACCGTTAGCCGCATTACAACCAGATTATATGATGAGACAGAGGTTACAGTCTGCTTTGATGAGTGCTAAATGAGAGTTAGATGCTTTGACACATGACGGGCCGCCTTCTTTTGTGGAGTTTTATAGGATTTTCCGTTTAGCACAGACGTTGGTTCAGATACTTCGAGACGAGCTGAGGCGTATTCCGGCGGGGTTCTGAGATTCCGACTACCAGAGGACTGACGTAGTGGAGATGACAGATGTACATAGATGCAGCTAGTATAGTGTGTATGTGTGTAGTCGCAGCTTGACGTGTAGAAGTAGTTTGACTAGTAGCAGTAGCCATGTCCAGCAGAGCGAGACTTTTTGTACCAAGCATTTACACCTAGAGCTGGCGTTAGATATATAAAATGAACTTTTTCAAATTTTCTTTAAATTTCAATCTTTACGGTTTTACAACATTTACCTTTACTTTATTGTTTTACAGCTTTTCGTATTTTAAATTCTGTGGAAAAAAAGAGAAAAAAAAAGAATAAATATTTCATTTAACTGTTTACATTTCCTGTTTTTATATTAAGCAAATTGTTTTTCTTTCCGAACTATTATCCAAATTTTGTTAATACGGGATAAATTATTTTCTTACCTACTGTCAATTATTTAATAAACTGTTAAAAAAACATCACTTATTTTATTATCAGCAAATGGTACCCAAGAGAAAGACTAGGACTGAGATTTCTAACAGCAACTCCGAAAAACAGACCAATGATACCATGAACCAAATATTCCATCTGATGCACAATATATGGTAATGATGCAACAACAGATGCAGCAACAGCAGCAGCTGATTCAACAACAAATGTTATAACAGCCACCTCGTCCTGAGCCCCAGATGCCACCAGCTATACCTATTGTTACTTTCAAACAGTTTCAGTCGGTTAAACCTCCAGAATTTGATGGGTCAGCTAATCCTATTAAGGCTACCACTAGGTTGAAAGAAATAGAGAAAGCATTTGCGCTAGTGAAGGTAGGTGAAGACCAGAAGACTAATTTTGCTAGTTATTTGTTGAAAGGAGAAGCAAATTATTGGTGAGAATCTAAGAAGGCTTTAGAGAGTGAAGATTTTATTGCATGGGATAGGTTTAAAGAGCTGTTCTTAGAGAATCATTTTCCTCGCTTTGTGAAGAATCAAATGCAGATTAAGTTTTTGGAATTGAAGTAGGGAAATATGACCGTGACGGAGTATGAAGCCAAATTTACTGAGTTGGCTAGGTTTGTCCCAGAACAAGTTGATACTGAAGAAAAATTAGTCCAAAGGTTTCAAGAAGGATTACGACCGTGGATTCGTGGACAAGTTACAGTTTTTGAACTAACAACGTATACCGCCGTAGTCTAGAAAGCCCTGATTATTGAAGGGGAAAGCGAAAGATCTCAAAAGGAAAAAGGACAAGGAAGTTTCCAAAGTCGCTCTAGCAGGAAGCCGGGATTTCATGCCCGGACAAATTTGAATTTTAAAATGTTAGGACAAGGTATTTAGAAAATAGGTAATCATTTTCAAGCCCCCAGTCAGTAGGGAATTGTCAGAGTCCCAGTGCCGTACTACAAGAATTATGGACGAAAATATACTGGCGTATGTATCAAAGCGGATGTGACATGTTTCAAATGTAAGCAGAAAGGGCACTATTCTAACGAATGTCCAGCGGGAAAGACAGAAGTTACTTGCTACCAGTGTGGAAAGAAAGGACATATCGCTAGGAATTGCAAAGGACCAGCAATGGCAGCTAGCATACCTAAAGTGTTGGCATTACCTCCTCCACCGCCACTTAATCAACCCAGAGCAATAACTTTCAACATGACAATGAAAGAAGCAGTGCATAGTCCTAGTGTAATTGCAGTACGCTTTTGGTGAATTCCGTAAATTTAAAAGTATTAATTGATTCTGGAGCTACCCGTTCATTTATTTCTGAAGAATTTCTTGATAAGTTACATTACGAAATGGAATGGTTGGGCGAGACGTTAATTATAAAATTAGCGAATGACGACCAGGTTCTAGTAGATCGAGTATGTCCTGCGTGCGGTATTGAAATAGCCGGACATCATTTCTTCGTAGACTTGATTCCTTTTAAGTTATGAGAGTTTGACGTCATTTTAGGAATGGATTGGTTAGCTTGTCATAATGCTCAGATCGATTGCACGAACAAGAAAGTCAAATTACGAACTGCGAAAAATGCAACGGTAATGTTCAAAGGCGAAAAATAGCGGAAGAAATTTCTGACAGTAATGAAGACCAACCGATTGCTTCGACAGAGATGTGAGGTGTATATAGCTTACGTGTTAGATACCGAGAAGGGAAGTCTCAAAATAGAAGACATTCCAGTTGTATGTGAATTTCCTGACATCTTTGCAGACGAACTTCCAGGGTTACCGCCAGACCGAGAAATTGAATTTACGATTGACTTAGCGCCATGTACAGAACCAGTTTCGAAAGCTTCGTATCGAATGGCACCAGTTGAAATGAAAAAAATTGTCAACGCAATTGCAAGATCTTTTAGACCGAGGCATCATAAGACTTGGTGTATCCCCATGGGGTGCACCAGTATTATTCGTGAAGAAGAAAGATGGCAGCATGCAATTATGCATTGATTATCGGGAATTGAATAAGCTGACTATCAAGAATAAGTATTTGTTATCGAGAATCGACGATTTGTTCGATCAGCTAAAGGGAGCCACATGATTTTCGAAGATAGATTTACGATCGGGCTATCATCAATTAAGGATTAAAGCTGGAGATATTCCCAAGACTGCTTTTCGTACTAGATACGGACATTATGAGTTTCTTGTAATGGCATTTGGTTTGACCAACGCGCCAGCATCATTCATGAATCTGATGAACAGGGTATTCAAGAGGTACTTGGATAAATTCGTGATTGTATTTATTGATGACATCTTGATTTACTCAAAGACGGAAGAAGAACATGCTGAGCACTTCAGGATTACTTTAGAAATTCTAAGGAAGGAGCAACTGTACGCGAAATTCTCGAAATGTGAATTCCGGTTGAAGGAAGTACAATTTCTAGGGCACATCATTAGTAGAGAAGGCATTCAAGTCAATCCAATGAAGATTGAAGCTGTGTTGAGTTGGGAAAGGCTGAAGATACCGACAGACGTTCAAAGTTTCTTGGGATTGGCAGGATATTATAGAAGATTTTTCAAAGATTTGGCGAAAATAGCAACGCCACTGACCAAGTTAACTCGAAAAAGTGAAAAGTTCGTATGGGATGACAAATGTGAAGAAAGTTTCCAAGAGCTGAAGAATTGATTAGTGACCATACCGGTACTCGTATTGCCAGACGAGTATGGAAATTTTGTCATTTACAGCGATGCTTCATACCGCGGATTAGGATGTGTACTGATGCAGCACGGTAATGTCATTGCATATGCTTCGAGACAATTAAAACCTCATGAACAGAAGTATTATACGCATGATCTGGAAATAGCAGTGATCGTATTTGCGTTGAAACTTTGGAGACACTATCTCTACGATGAGAAATGTTAAATCTACACGGATCATAAAAGTCTGAAGTACATCTTTACACAGAAGGAACTGAACATGAGATAACGCTGATGGCTAGAATTGATTAAAGATTACGATGTTACGATCAGTTATCATCCAGGGAAAGAAAATGTTATGGTAGATGCGCTGAGCCAGAAAGAAAGATTGAATCTGTTAACTTCATGTGAAGAATTAGCCAAGGAATTTGGCAAGTTGGAAATCAAAATTCGTGTTCCCAATGAATCTACTGAAACTATCTATGATATGACTTTTCAACCGGAATTACTAGAGAAGATTCGACGCTGTCAAGAAGAAGTGATGAGTCAAGATAACGACTTAACAGGAGAATAAATCACAACCTAAAAAGATAATGAAGGAATTCTACGCTTTACATCAAGAATCTGGATCTCTAAGGTGGCCGGGATAAAAGAAGAAATACTGCGAGATGCGCACAATTTGAAGTATTTCATTCATCCAGAAAGTACAAAAATGTACCGCGATCTGAGGGAAAACTTTTGGTGGCCGAATATGAAGAAGGAGATAGCAGAATGGGTAAGTAAATGCTACACATGCCAGCGAGTCAAAGTGGAACATCAATATCCGAGTGGATTACTGCAACCATTGGATATTCTGGAATGGAAATGGGAACATCTAGCGATGGATTTTGTAATAGGACTTCCAAGGACTAAAGCAAATCATGATGTGATATGGGTAATCATTGATAGACTAACAAAGTCGGCACATTTTCTACCGATTAATGAAAAAATTTCGCTCGACAAGCTAGTGCACTTGTATCTCAAAGAAATTGTGATGCGACATGGAGTTCCAATATATATCGTGTCTAATCGAGATCCCCATTTCAATTCAAGATTTTGGAGACAATTTCAAGAATGCCTTGGAACTAAATTAAATATGAGTACCGCTTATCATCCGCAAACCGATGGGCAGAGTAAAAGGACTATCCAAACAATTGAAGACATGCTCTGAGTTTGTGCGATTGACTTCGAAGGCAGTTGGGATGAACATCTACCTTTAGTTGAATTTTCTTATAACAACAGCTATCATGCAAGCATTGGAATGCCGCCATATGAAGCGTTATATGGAAGAAAATACAGATCACCAGTATATTGGGATGAAGTTGGAGAACGCAAGGTTTTGGGTCCAGAATTAATTCAACAGACTAAAAAAAAGATAGAACTTATTCGAAAGAGGTTGGATGCAGCACAAAATAGACAACGCAAATATGAAGATCAAGCTAGGAAGGATATCGACTACTAGGAAGGAGAACACGTGTTACTCAAAATATCGTCATGGAAAGGATTAACCAGATTTGGAAACAAGGGTAAATTGAAGCCACGATACGTCGGACCATTTGAAATTTTGAAGAAAGTAGGAAAAGTTGCGTACGAATTAGCTTTACCGCTTCATATGCAACATATTCACAATGTGTTTCACGTGTCGATGCTTAAGCGATATAATCCTGATTCTAGACATGTAATAGAATATGAACCGGTAGATATCCAACCTGATTTGTCATTTGTAGAACAGCTGGTAAGAATTTTTGATCGGCAAGAGAAAGTGTTGAGAAATAAGTATGTATCTTTAGTGCGAGTATTGTGGAGAAACCCTA
This sequence comes from Apium graveolens, assembly GCF_009905375.1. Lineage (NCBI taxonomy): Eukaryota > Viridiplantae > Streptophyta > Magnoliopsida > Apiales > Apiaceae > Apium > Apium graveolens. Next base: position 61,624,000 of record NC_133649.1, read on the forward strand.
TAGTTGAAGAATCAACCTGGGAACTTGAGAGTGAGATGTTAGAGAAATATCCTCATTTATTTTCTTAGTGAGATTCTGAGGACAGAATCCTATTAAGGGGGGAAGGATATAACGTCTGGGAAATTTATATCTGTATTATATCATATTTATAATACATTATATGTGTTAATGTGTCATTTATGTGTAATTAACCGTTAAACCCTAATTGCTATGTGTTACGTTCATTCTGTGTCATCCAGGTATTTTTAAGATATTTTTCAGATATTTTATTTTGCATTTATAGCTTTCATATCAAAAGCTATACGACTCGAATCATGAAATTAAAGCAGATATTTCAAATAAAACAATGGGCCTTATTTTTCATCAAACGGCTTTTACCATCGCATTATTCTAAACATCTAGGGATTTTACAAATTTTCTCGTTTCGCGAAAAATGACTTTTCCGGGCCCCATTGGGTGTTAAAAACCCCACAAAATCATATTTTTATTTTTATAAAATTATAGGATTTTCATTTATACCATTTCTTTGTATTTTTTCATTATTCACAATTTTTGGGAAATTTTGGCATATATATTGTATATATAAAATATTTATAAATTAAATTTTAATACTCAAAATTTATGAAATTAGGGGCTTATTAATTTTAAAAGATGTAGAAATAGGGCCTTAATTTTAATTAGGAGTATTAATTTCACTACTATAAATAGCCTAATTTTTTATTTAATTAATTATAATTAATCATTAAAAATCAGAAAAATTCTCAATTTTCTCTGAAATTAGGGTTCTTGAGTTCGAGAATCAAACTGTGATTTTGATCGATTCTGGTAACCAAAAGGGGTCGTGTTTGTGCTCAATCTTCATAGTTTTTCAAGCTCTGTTCAATTTTATCATCAACACGAATCAAAAAGGTATGAAACTCAAACTCGATTCTGGGTTTGAAGAACAGATTTGGGGTTTTGATTTCTTGGGATTTTTGGATGTTCTTGATGATTGATATATGTTTATATGTATTAGAACAAGTTATATTCGTCATCAATTTCATGTTTTATTTACGAGTTTGATCGATTCGAATTTTAGGGTTCATACTCGTTTTGATTTGGGTATTTTTGATTTACTGATATTTAGATTATGAAACTGATATGGTTAGTTTTGTCTTGTTGAGTAGTAAATTTTTATTATTTTTACATGATTTTTATAGTTAAGGATAGTTAGAACGAGTTCAAAGGGTTTGATCCGTTTGTAATTCGGGTTGAATGATTTTGTGAACTATATCATAATTTTTGGTTCTGTTTGATGTTGTAAATAGATTCCTTATGTCTTAAACTTCATTTTGATGTATAGAATATCAAGGTTTAAGTTCAGGATAGTCAAATCGGATTTTTGGCCGGACTTTAAATCGGTTTGATCGGAAAGCTTAACCTGATAATTATTAGGTGATGTTAATGGTTAAATAAGGTCTAGGAAAGAAATTAGAATCGATTCCCAGTAAAAACGAGTACAAACACTACATGTTTTGGCCGGAAATTGACATCATCGGAATCTGGAAAAGCTTGTCGGAGTTGGGTGGTTTTCACGGTAGAAGAAGATACAGGCAACGTCGGGTGTTGAGGAAGATGGTGTTAGACTACTGGGTTAATTTCAAATGAAATGGACACAAAACGGAGTTGAATTGAAGGGAAATTGAACATGCCGGAAAACAGCTCGGAAGATGGTGGTTTTTTACACCTAGAGCTGGCGTTAGATATATAAAATGAACTTTTTCAAATTTTCTTTAAATTTCAATCTTTACGGTTTTACAACATTTACCTTTACTTTATTGTTTTACAGCTTTTTGTATTTTAAATTCTGTGGAAAAAAAGAGAAAAAAAAAGAATAAATATTTCATTTAACTGTTTACATTTCCTGTTTTTATATTAAGCAAATTGTTTTTCTTTCCGAACTATTATCCAAATTTTGTTAATACGGGATAAATTATTTTCTTACCTACTGTCAATTATTTAATAAACTGTTAAAAAACATCACTTATTTTATTATCAGCAAATGGTACCCAAGAGAAAGACTAGGACTGAGATTTCTAACAGCAACTCCGAAAAACAGACCAATGATACCATGAACCAAATGTTCCATCTGATGCACAATATATGGTAATGATGCAACAACAGATGCAGCAACAGCAGCAGCAGATTCAACAACAAATGTTACAACAGCCACCTCGTCCTGAGCCCCAGATGCCACCAGCTATACCTATTGTTACTTTCAAACAGTTTCAGTCGGTTAAACCTCCAGAATTTGATGGGTCAGCTAATCCTATTAAGGCTGCCACTTGGTTGAAAGAAATAGAGAAAGCATTTGCACTAGTGAAGGTAGGTGAAGACCAGAAGACTAATTTTGCTAGTTATTTGTTGAAAGGAGAAGCAAATTATTGGTGAGAATCTAAGAAGGCTTTAGAGAGTGAAGATTTTATTGCATGGGATAGGTTTAAAGAGCTGTTCTTAGAGAATCATTTTCCTCGCTTTGTGAAGAATCAAATGCAGATTAAGTTTTTGGAATTGAAGTAGGGAAATATGACCGTGACGGAGTATGAAGCCAAATTTACTGAGTTGGCTAGGTTTGTCCCAGAACAAGTTGATACTGAAGAAAAATTAGTCCAAAGGTTTCAAGAAGGATTACGACCATGGAGTCGTGGACAAGTTGCAGTTTTTGAACTAACAATGTATACCGCCGTAGTCTAGAAAGCCCTGATTATTGAAGGGGAAAGCGAAAGTCTCAAAAGGAAAAAGGACAAGGAAGTTTCCAAAGTCGCTCTAGCAGGAAGCCGGGATTTCATGCCCGGACAAATTTGAATTTTAAAATGTTAGGACAAGGTATTCAGAAAATAGGTAATCATTTTCAAGCCCCCAGTCAGTAGGGAATTGTCAGAGTCCCAGTGCCGTACTACAAGAATTATGGACAAAAATATACTGGCGTATGTATCAAAGCGGATGTGACATGTTTCAAATGTAAGCAGAAAGGGCACTATTCTAACGAATGTCCAGAGGGAAAGACAGAAGTTACTTGCTACCAATGTGGAAAGAAAGGACATATCGCTAGGAATTGCAAAGGACCAGCAATGACAGCTAGCATACCTAAAGTGTTGGCATTACCTCCTCCACCGCCACTTAATCAACCCAGAGCAATAACTTTCAACATGACAATGAAAGAAGCAGTGCATAGTCCTAGTGTAATTGCAGGTACGCTTTTGGTGAATTCCGTAAATTCAAAAGTATTAATTGATTCTGGAGCTACCCGTTCATTTATTTCTGAAGAATTTCTTGTAAGTTACATTACGAAATGGAATGGTTGGGCGAGACGTTAATTATAAAATTAGCGAATGATGATCAGGTTCTAGTAGATCGAGTATGTCCTGCGTGCGGTATTGAAATAGCCGGACATCATTTCTTCGTAGACTTGATTCCTTTTAAGTTATGAGAGTTTGACGTCATTTTGGGAATGGATTGGTTAGCTTGTCATAATGCTCAGATCGATTGCACGAACAAGAAAGTCAAATTACGAACTGCGAAAAATGCAACGGTAATGTTCAAAGGCGAAAAATAGCGGAAGAAATTTCTGACAGTAATGAAGACCAACCGATTGCTTCGACAGAGATGTGAGGTGTATATAGCTTACGTGTTAGATACCGAGAAGGGAAGTCTCAAAATAGAAGACATTCCAGTTGTATGTGAATTTCCTGACGTCTTTGCAGACGAACTTCCAGGGTTACCGCCAGACCGAGAAATTGAATTTACGATTGACTTAGCGCCAGGTACAGATACCAGTTTCGAAAGCTTCGTATCGAATGGCACCAGTCGAAATGAAAAAAATTGTCAACGCAATTGCAAGATCTTTTAGACCGAGGCATCATAAGACCTAGTGTATCCCCATGGGGTGCACCAGTATTGTTCGTGAAGAAGAAAGATGGCAGCATGCGATTATGCATTGATTATAGGGAATTGAATGAGCTGACTATCAAGAATAAGTATTTGTTATCGAGAATCGACGATTTGTTCGATCAGCTAAAGGGAGCCGCATGATTTTCGAAGATAGATTTACGATCGGGCTATCATCAATTAAGGATTAAAGCTGGAGATATTCCCAAGACTGCTTTTCGTACTAGATACGGACATTATGAGTTTCTTGTAATGGCATTTGGTTTGACCAACGCGCCAGCATCATTCATGAATCTGATGAACAGGGTATTCAAGAGGTACTTGGATAAATTCGTGATTGTATTTATTGATGACATCTTGATTTACTCAAAGACGGAAGAAGAACATGTTGAGCACTTGAGGATTACTTTAGAAATTCTAAGGAAGGAGCAACTGTACGCGAAATTCTCGAAATGTGAATTCCGGTTGAAGAAAGTACAATTTCTAGGGCACATCATTAGTAGAGAAGGCATTCAAGTCAATCCAATGAAGATTGAAGCTGTGTTGAGTTGGGAAAGGCCGAAGATACCGACAGACGTTCGAAGTTTCTTGGGATTGGCAGGATATTATAGAAGATTTTTCAAAGATTTGGCGAAAATAGCAACGGCACTGACCAAGTTAACTCGAAAAAGTGAAAAGTTCGTATGGGATGACAAATGTGAAGAAAGTTTCCAAGAGCTGAAGAATCGATTAGTGACCACACCGGTACTCGTATTGCCAGACGAGTATGGAAATTTTGTCATTTACAGCGATGCTTCATACCGCGGATTAGGATGTGTACTGATGCAGCACGGTAATGTCATTGCATATGCTTCGAGACAACTAAAACCTCATGAACAAAAGTATCATACGCATGATCTGGAAATAACAGTGATCGTATTTGCGTTGAAACTTTGGAGACACTATCTCTACGATGAGAAATGTTAAATCTACACGGATCATAAAAGTCTGAAGTACATCTTTACACAGAAGGAACTGAACATGAGATAACGCTGATGGCTAGAATTGATTAAAGATTACGATGTTACGATCAGTTATCATCCAGGGAAAGAAAATATTGTGGTAGATGCGCTGAGCCAGAAAGAAAGATTGAATCTGTTAACTTCATGTGAAGAATTAGCCAAGGAATTTGGCAAGTTGGAAATCAAAATTCGTGTTCCCAATGAATCTACTGAAATTATCTATGATATGACTTTTCAACCGGAATTACTAGAGAAGATTCGACGCTGTCAAGAAGAAGTGATGAGTCAAGATAACGACTTAACAGGAGAAGAAATCACAACCTAAAAAGATAATGAAGGAATTCTACGCTTTACATCAAGAATCTGGATCTCTAAGGTGGCCGGGATAAAAGAAGAAATACTGCGAGATGCGCACAATTCGAAGTATTTCATTCATCCAGAAAGTACAAAAATGTACCGCGATCTGAGGGAAAACTTTTGGTGGCCGAATATGAAGAAGGAGATAGCAGAATGGGTAAGTAAATGCTACACATGCCAGCGAGTCAAAGTGGAACATCAATATCCGAGTGGATTACTGCAACCATTGGATATTCTGGAATGGAAATGGGAACATCTAGCGATGGATTTTGTAATAGGACTTCCAAGGACTAAAGCAAATCATGATGTGATATGGGTAATCATTGATAGACTAACAAAGTCGGCACATTTTCTACCGATTAATGAAAAATTTTCGCTCGACAAGCTAGTGCACTTGTATCTCAAAGAAATTGTGATGCGACATGGAGTTCCAATATATATCGTGTCTAATCGAGATCCCCGTTTCAATTCAAGATTTTGGAGACAATTTCAAGAATGCCTTGGAACTAAATTAAATATGAGTACCGCTTATCATCCGCAAACCGATGGGCAGAGTAAAAGGACTATCCAAACAATTGAAGACATGCTCTGAGTTTGTGCGATTGACTTCGAAGGTAGTTGGGATGAACATCTACCTTTAGTTGAATTTTCTTACAACAACAGCTATCATGCAAGCATTGGAATGCCGCCATACGAAGCGTTATATGGAAGAAAATACAGATCACCAGTATATTGGGATGAAGTTGGAGAACGCAAGGTTTTGGGTCCAGAATTAATTCAACAGACTAAAAAAAGATAGAACTTATTCGAAAGAGGTTGGATGCAGCACAAAATAGACAACGCAAATATGAAGATCAAGCTAGGAAGGATATCGACTACTAGGAAGGAGAACACGTGTTACTCAAAATATCGTCATGGAAAGGATTAACCAGATTTGGAAACAAGGGTAAATTGAAGCCACGATACGTCGGACCATTTGAAATTTTGAAGAAAGTAGGAAAAGTTGCGTACGAATTAGCTTTACCGCTTCATATGCAATATATTCACAATGTGTTTCACGTGTCGATACTTAAGCGATATAATCCTGATTCTAGACATGTAATAGAATATGAACCGGTAGATATCCAACCTGATTTGTCATTTGTAGAACAGCCGGTAAGAATTTTTGATCGGCAAGAGAAAGTGTTGAGAAATAAGTATGTATCTTTAGTGCGAGTATTGTGGAGAAACCCTATAGTTGAAGAATCAACCTGGGAACTTGAGAGTGAGATGTTAGAGAAATATCCTCATTTATTTTCTTAGTGAGATTCTGAGGACAGAATCCTATTAAGGGGGGAAGGATATAACGTCTGGGAAATTTATATCTGTATTATATCATATTTATAATACATTATGTGTGTTAATGTGTCATTTATGTGTAATTAACCGTTAAACCCTAATTGCTATGTGTTACGTTCATTCTGTGTCATCCAGGTATTTTTAAGATATTTTTCAGATATTTTATTTTGCATTTATAGCTTTCATATCAAAAGCTATACAACTCGAATCATGAATTTAAAGCAGATATTTCAAATAAAACAATGGGCCTTATTTTTCATCAAACGGCTTTTACCATCGCATTATTCTAAACATCTAGGGATTTTACAAATTTTCTCGTTTCGCGAAAAATGACTTTTCCGGGCCCCATTGAGTGTTAAAAACCCCACAAAATCATATTTTTATTTTTATAAAATTATAGGATTTTCATTTATACCATTTCTTTGTATTTTTTCATTATTCACAATTTTTGGGAAATTTTGGCATATATATTGTATATATAAAATATTTATAAATTAAATTTTAATACTCAAAATTTATGAAATTAGGGGCTTATTAATTTTAAAAGATGTAGAAATAGGGCCTTAATTTTAATTAGGAGTATTAATTTCACTACTATAAATAGCCTAATTTTTTATTTAATTAATTATAATTAATCATTAAAAATCAGAAAAATTCTCAATTTTCTCTGAAATTAGGGTTCTTGAGTTCGAGAATCAAACTGTGATTTTGATCGATTCTGGTAACCAAAAGGGGTCGTGTTTGTGCTCAATCTTCATAGTTTTTCAAGCTCTGTTCAATTTTATCATCAACACGAATCAAAAAGGTATGAAACTCAAACTCGATTCTGGGTTTGAAGAACAGATTTGGGGTTTTGATTTCTTGGGATTTTTGGATGTTCTTGATGATTGATATATGTTTATATGTGTTAGAACAAGTTATATTCGTCATCAATTTCATGTTTTATTTACGAGTTTGATCGATTCGAATTTTAGGGTTCATACTCGTTTTGATTTGGGTATTTTTGATTTACTGATATTTAGATTATGAAACTGATATGGTTAGTTTTGTCTTGTTGAGTAGTAAATTTTTAGTATTTTTACATGATTTTTATAGTTAAGGATAGTTAGAACGAGTTCAAAGGGTTTGATCCGTTTGTAATTCGGGTTGAATGATTTTGTGAACTATATGATGATTTTTGGTTCTGTTTGATGTTGTAAATAGATTCCTTATGTCTTAAACTTCATTTTGATGTATAGAACATCAAGGTTTAAGTTCAGGATAGTCAAATCGGATTTTTGGCCGGACTTTAAATCGGTTTGATCGGAAAGCTTAACCTGATAATTATTAGGTGATGTTAATGGTTGAATAAGGTCTAGGAAAGAAATTAGAATCGATTCCCAGTAAAAACGAGTACAAACACTACATGTTTTGGCCGGAAATTGACATCATCGGAATCTGGAAAAGCTTGTCGGAGTTGGGTGGTTTTCACGGTAGAAGAAGATACAGGCAACGTCGGGTGTTGAGGAAGATGGTGTTAGACTACTGGGTTAATTTCAAATGAAATGGACACAAAACGGAGTTGAATTGAAGGGAAATTGAACATGCCGGAAAACAGCTCGGTGACTGTAATCCTCACCGGATTATGGGTTCATCCCGACCCGTTTCCTGTTCTTGGTGACCCGGTTGCAAAGGTTTGATCTTTTTTTGTCAGATTTTCAATTCTAACAACTGTTTATGAGAATTAATTTTATTTTTATTTATTTTAATTATAAAATTTAGTTTTATTTATTTTATAAATTGATTAATTAATTATTTAATTAATTGATTTATATTATTAATAATTCTGTAATATTTTCTAAAAATCAGATTTAATTATTTTCTCAATTATTTATTTATTATTTATTAATTATTTTGATAATTAATCAAATAATTTTCAATAAATCATAATAAATTCATTTTAATTCCAAAAATTATAGAAAAATCATTTTTAGTTCTGATTTTTCTTAAATAATTATTTAAAAATTATTTTAGGATTTAAAAATTAATAATTATTATTTACATTAAATTATAACTAATAAATTGAATTATCTATGTTTAAATGATATTAATTAGACCGTTAGTCCGATTCGAGCGAAACGAAAGCCCTTTGACTCGGAAAAATGAATTATTTTCATTAAAAATATTATTAAAACCTAATTTATTGTAGAAATTAGTTGACCTTGTTATTTGTTTGATTATCAACCGAATCGCGTACCGAGACGAGTCTGATAAATCCCGAAAAAAGGAAACGAGTCAGATAATGGTCATTTAAGCGATCAGTGAGTCAATTTTGATTCTAAAAATTATTTTAACTATAAAATGATTATGTGGATTATGTGCTTATGTGTATTATGTGGTTAATCGAGTTTTACTTGTTAATATATAAAGTACGAGTCAATCATAAGCGCATGGGTAGACAATAGGAACGATGTGAAGTCGGTTCAAGACGCAATTGAAGTATGAATTGACTAAACCAGTCTATTTCCCTAACAGAAGCTAAGCCAGCAAGGCAAGTTGAGCCGGTAATATACGAAGGTTATATAATTGAAGTGAGTCGCGCAGAAGGTAAGTTTTTCCCTTATTGTAATTTCAGAATAGTGATATTTCTTCAGATTCTTATCACGCTTGCACTTTTTTGATTCTTGTTCATAAACACTGATACACACTTGTTATTCTCTTGTTCATATTTCATCTCGATTCTTAATTTCTCCTTTTCTTTGAATTCCTTATTCATATTCTAATTGTTACTCACATATAGTGATATATTCTGGTGATTAGAATATATCAAAGCATACTGATTATTCCGGTTGCTATGTTATGGACTGGATAGTGATATTTTGGGGATTAAGTTTTACTTAATCCTAAGGACCGGGACATGACTAGTGCCTTGAGATGGGTTGTAGAGCCTGGGTACCCGACTGGATCTATATATGGAGATATAGATCTGCATTATATCCTGGTTGATCAGCAGGTTATAGATGTGAACTTGTGTCCAGTTTAGTCTATTTGTACTCGTCAGCAGTGGCCTTCTTTCTATTCTCACGGAGTTATATCTTTGTAGATATACCCAGGTTACCGATTCATTTAAACTGCTTTAACACTGTTTATATTTTGCGGACTTGTTGAGCAATTTTTCGCTACCCCCTTTTTTGTTATTCACCTTATTATTTTCAGTTAAGAAGTAATATGAAACCCATCAGGACTCGAGTGGTAAAGAAGTGGGTCAAGCCTCGGGATCCTCTCATACCCAAGTTGTTGATCCCAGTCCAGGAAGAAAGCTTTGAGTTGCCCGAACAGGTGGAGTGTAGATAGTTAGTGTGTGTGCTTGAATAAAAGATGAAGTTAGTTTAAAACTGGTTAGACAATGGTTTGTAATAAAGAGATTTTATAAGACTTTGAATTTGGTTTGTAATAAAGTAGTTAGTGGTTCTTGTTTTCATACTTCAACCTAAAAAGATCCCGGTTGGTGTTAAAGGGGTTTAGATATATTTCTTTATTATTTTTTATTTAGATTGTACAGGTTTGGCGATTAGCTGGTAACCCCCAGACTTATGCCCCGGGTCTGGAGGGCGTTACACACTTGGTGGGGTTCAACATCATCTTGTGGTGTCTCAGCACTTCAAATGCCTCTCTGAGGTGACTAATATGATCGACCTTGCTTAGATTTTTGACTAACATGTCATCAACATAGACCTTCATAATCTTCCCAATTAAATGGGCAAATATCATATTACCAATCTTTGGTAAGTAGCTTCTGCATTCGTAAGTCCAAAAGCTATAACAAGGTAACAAAAGACACCAAAGTCAGTTATGAAAGATACCTTGGAGGTGTCATCCTTATGCATTTTAATCTGATTGTAACCACTGATGCCATCCATAAAGTTTAACATCTCGTGTCTAGCAGTGGCGTCGATCAGGGTATCAATCCTTGGTAGGGGTAGTAGTTCTTGGGACAAGCATCATTCAAGTTAGTGAAGTTGATGCACATCCTCCACTTCCCATTATCCTTCTTAACCATTACGGGGTTGTCCAACCATTCAGGGGATTGTACTTCCTCAATGAATTCAGCTTCTAGGAGCTTCTCGACCTCATGTTTAAAGGCTTCTAACCTATCAGGGGCATAAGTTCTCTTTTTCTGCTTTACAGCCTTCTGATTCGGATCGATATTTAACCTATAAGTTATAAGGTTCGGGTCAATCTCAGGAATATCAGCTGTTGTCCAAGTAAACACATCATTGTTCTTCGGTAAGAAACTTGTCAATTGGCCTTTCAAGGGCTTGTCTAGAGATGCTCCAATAAACGTGACCTTCTCCGGGTCTAAGGAGTCTAGGGGAATTAGGACCAAGTCCTCTGTTGGCTTCCCTCGCAGTTTGTCATTCTCTCGGACATCCATGTCCTCTATGGGGAGGACCTGCCCCCCGGTTCCATCGGGCCTAAGTGCTGCAACATAGCAACTGCGGGCCATTTTTGCGATCTCCTTTCACATCTCTAACACCATTCTTAGTTGGTAACTTCAGTACCATGTCGTATGTTGAGGGCACATCCTTAAACACATGGATTCATGTTCTACCCATGATAGCATTGTAAGTAGAGGTTGTCTTAACAACCTGAAATTTTAACATCTGCATGGCCTCCCAGGGCTCTTCCTTGATAGTCACGGCAAGTTGTATTGCTCCTTCGACTTTGCATTTTACGTGGTTAAACCCGTAGATGGGTGCATCAGATTGAGTTAGTTGAGAATCATTGTAGCTCATCCTTATGAATGTTTCATGGAACAGAATATCCACGGAAGCTCCATTGTCCACTAGGACCCTCGTAACAGGACAATTTCCAATTATCGGAGTGATATCCAGAGGATCATCCTGAAATTATATTGATTATTGGCCTTCGGGATTGTGGGTTGCGATCTCTGTCGTTACCCCTTCGATCGTCATCTCTTCAGTCATTGTCTCTTTTTTGGCTTCCAGCCTCTTCACCCTTGGCGAAACGTCTGAATTTTCCCCTTCGGATCAATACTCAATCTCATTCTTATGTTGCCTACAATCGTCAGTATCATAACCAACATCTTTATGGAACTTGCAGTATTGACTCTTGTCTCCCCTTAGTGGCTTCGGCCATTTGAACTCTTTGTCCTTCTCAATTTCCATAAGGATTTGGCTCCTTGGAGCGTTCAACCTCGCATATTCAGTGAACCTTGGTTGTTGATTCTTCTTAGAAGAGGAGGAGTCAGAGCTTTTTCTAATTCGAGGATACTTGTCATTGGCATCGTACGGCTAATTTGTCTTTCGCTTCTTGTTTTCAGAGGGTTCATTACTCGCAGTTGTCTTCTTCATACTTTCCTCCACCTTGATATACTTTCCGGCCCTATCCTGGACCTGCAGCATACTTTTGGGAGGGCGCTTAGCTAGGGATATCTTAAAGAACTCGTCCCTAGTCCCTTGCTGTAGGGCTATCATAACTACTTTATCATCAAGATCAGGGACCTTCAAAGCCTCCTTTGTATATCGATTCAGATATTCTCTCAAGGACTTCCTTTGCTCCTTAGACTGTTCCCATGAGAGAGGCCGAACTCTTTTCGTGTACTCTGTCACTTATAAACGGCTTGATAAAAGCTTGAATAAAGTCCTTAAAGGATCCAACAAAGTTTGAGGGCAGGCGGCTGTACCACCTTTGAGCCATACCCGATAGGGTTTGAGGAAAGGCCTGACACCTAATAACGTCATTCACGGGCTGTAGCAACATGGCGTTAAAGAGTCCTGACATGATTAGCAGGGTCTCCAGTACCATCGTATGCTTTGCTAGTGGACATCTTGAACTTTCTTGAGATACGGGCATTCATTATCTCGTCAGTGAATGGTGGGTTTGGATCATCCGGATCTCCTAGGGGCATAGGATCACTTGGATCATCCTTGGGGCAACAGGCCTTCTTGGTATTAGACCATCCAGGTCTATGATTGGAGGAAGATCTCTTTTCCTCGTAGCAAGTGGAGGTATCGGGGGTAGATGTGCTTCCAGGTCATGCTTTAGCCCTTGGATCTCAGCTTTATGAGCCCTGATCCTCTCCTGGACATCTTGGTGATTCGTCCATTGAGTTCTCATAAGCCGCTGGTTGGTATTAGGCATCGGCTCTTTACCAGCACGCCTCCTCCTTGGAGCAACCTCGTCATCCGATGATTCAGAGTTTCTATTGATATAAGGTCCAGAGAATTATTGATCCTCTGGAATAGGAGCCAAACTACGTATATATTGGAGCGTCCCCCCTTGTGCTTCACTCATATTAGAGTGTCCACTTCCTCCAGATTCGGGTATAAAGGCATTTCGTAAGGGGGTTAGTGGTCACGATCGTCGAGTACTCATACTCAAGGGGTTGAGAGTTCAAAGGTGCATGTAGCTGCTGAAATTGGGGATTCATCCCTTGAGGAGTCGGGGGATTGGTCCCTTGTGGCTGAGCCTCAGTTGCCCCTACCAGGGTTCCTCCTTGGGTGGAGGCATAGGTTGAGTATGGTGGTACTTCCACCACTTATACGATTGTTCGCGAAAGGACAAGAGTGTCTGCTCCGCTATTGTTTGTGCTCCGTGTATTCACCATGGTTGTTATAGTCTTCCCACAGACGGCGCCAAATATTGTGGAATAAAAACTAGAGTGTGTTAGCAATTAATGCTAGGATTTGTGAGTTTCGAGTTCTAATCGTTGCTCTCGCATTCGGGACTATCGGTTCTTGCAAGATGTCTACGTATCTCCGTGTGGTAGATAATCAAGCCAAAAATGTAGTTCTAGGTTGAGGGGTAGAGCTCTTTATATAGAGGTGAGTCTATGGTTAGACTTGTATTGGGAGACTTGATGGACAAGTCTCCAACTTAGATGCTGATTAGGAGTCCTATAAGGGAAGGAATTCGAGAACCTTCTGTGTAGGACTTTGAGCCCGTTTAGGACACATATCTCTGCTCTTCCAGCCGTATTGGGCATAATCCGTGAACAGCTTGTGTTCGTGGACCTTGACGATCTTTGCTGGTGGATCTTTTCTACATGGGTCGTTTTAAGTCTACTACGAGTTCGGACCAAACAGGTCTGTACTGGATTTCGAACAAGAAGCCGAAGTGTAATTAATGCAACATTTAATGTGTCTTTCTGATATATTTTCTATCCATATCAGATGTATTTTTTTTTATCGTAGGTAACCTGCAGCCGCTACCCTTCGGGTGCGCACTGGGTAAACCCTACGGGTTCACGTAATTTCCTGCAAACCACGTGAACCAAGGTAGACCGCATTTAAGCCTCAGGAGGCATAATCATAAATTTTTGATTTTTTGATTTTTTATTAAATTTAGTTTTAAAAAATATGTTTAAAATATTAATCTAATTTAAAATTCATGAATAAAGATAATTATATTAAAAATTATTTCTTTTAGTTTATTTAAGTAAAAAAATTAAACTTATAAATAAAATTATCCGAACACTTATATAACTTATAAATATTCATACTTACCACAACACAAAGTCAAAATGAGATGCGAGTATTTGGCAATGTGCGACTCAAATATCATCCTCCTGTTGCAGAATAGGCAAACCAGTGCCAGGTGCGCACACTTTACAATTAGTCAATTACCATGTTCTCATAAAATCTTCGAACATAAACAGGCGTCTTGCCTATCTTATCCTGATAAAATATTTCTTTTACTCACGCGGATTCTGTACATAGGTTTAAGGTTTTACTTAAAAAAGGCTAAAAGTTATCTTCTTTCCTATTGTATATTGCAAGGCATTGTTTTAACATCTCTACTTGCATTTAAATTCGGTGCTCCTAGAATTTTCTTTGACTTAGCTTCTATATTGTCATCTTCATAATTCATAAATATCCCAGGGTCTCAGAAACAACAATTCTGAATGCATTGTTCCACTTCAATTCTTCTTCGGTCAAGTTAAAAAATATTTAGTACTGTGTTCTCTTTTCAATGGCATTATTCCCTTTCATTATCATTTTAGTTCTTGCACTTGAGCATCCCATTCTTGGCAACCAAGCAAGCCATCAGCAAAAAAGCTTCACCAGCCGTAGCAGGACCATCGTGACTTCACCTAAACAGTTTAGATCGTTTCGTAGTTTGGGAAATGGTGTTCCGGTGACCAACTCCACGGAGGAGAAGTTATCTTGGTTGAGGTCTCAAGTCATTGGTGGCAACGCGGTGTTTGAAACTCCTTTTGGGGAACGATTGCTTACTTATGCTGATCATACTGCCACTAGCCGTGGTCTTCAACACATCGAAGATTACATTCTTGATAACGTCCTTCCATTTTACGGTAAAATTCGAACTTCTACAGATGTCGTAGTTAATTTTTTTTCCTTATAAAAGATAGTAATTGACATGGTACACATAACAGAAGAGACCATGGATCAGCCTGTTAACATTGGTTGCACCATATTAACCCTAAAGTATTTGTAACTGAATATGTTAATTTGATGTTCAGGTAATAGTCACACAAGCGACAGCTACGTGGGACAGCAGACAACAATGATGGTGAATGAAGCAAGTAAATATGTTAAGAAATGCTTAGGGGGCGGACAAGATGATGCACTGATATTTTGTGGTTCAGGCACAACGGCAGCCATAAAACGGCTCCAAGAAGTTATGGGAATCAGCATTCCATCGATTTTGAGGGAGAGGGTGTTAGCAGAGTTAAAAATTACAGAAAGATGGGTAGTTTTTGTTGGACCATGTGAGCACCATTCAAATATTTTATCATGGAGGCAAAGTCTTGCAGAAGTAGTAGAGATCGGTCTGGACAAGGATGGATTGTTGGACACGGATGATTTAATTCTCCAGCTCGAATATTATAGTTCTACTAGTAGGCCTATGTTGGGTTCTTTCTCAGCTTGTAGTAATGTCGACGGGACTTATACAGATACTAGAGCCTTAGCTTATCTTCTTCACCAATATGGAGCATTTGCGTGTTTTGATTTTGCAGCAAGGTTTGTGCAGTTGTTTTGCGATTAGGTTTCTGTTCAAGAATGTTTTAACATGATAAATTGATGATATATATTGTTGATCTTCGTTTACATATTATATTAGCGGGCACTAATGGTTATATTTGGTTGATATAGTGGTCCATATGTAGAAATCGACATGAGATCAGGGGAGATGGATGGCTATGATGCTCTGTTTCTTAGTCCTCACAAGTTTGTTGGCGGGCCTGGATCACCGGGAATTCTAATGATGAACAAGGCCTTGTATCAGCTAAAATCCTCACCTCCTTCGACTTGTGGAGGAGGGACTGTCAAATTTGTGAATTGCTTTAGCGAAAAAGTAAGTGTTTGAGACTATCAAACAAACATATTCTTAGTTCATTTCATTCATTTGAGAAACGACTTCCTCTGAAACGTGACAATTAAATTTTTATTTCATGATTATTAGGATACATTATATATCGAAGACATAGAAGAAAGGGAAGATGCTGGAACACCGCCAATAATCCAAAAGATTAGAGCTGCCTCAGCGTTCTGGATGAAAGAATACATAGGCTACAAAGCTATTAGTAGCCAAGAGCACAACTATACTAAAAGAGCACTTGAAAGGCTTCTTCGAAATCCCAACATACGTGTGTTGGGAAATACAAGTAAAAGTAGGCAAGCCATCATATCTTTCCTAGTACACACAACAACCCAACGCTCATCAAATGACCTTGTCAACCAGAAGAACAGTATTCAACAAAATGAGACAGGTAACAAGCACAGCAAACCTCTTCACGGGCGATTTGTTGCAAAGCTTCTAAATGACTTATTTGGCATCCAAGCTCGTGGCGGTTGTGCCTGTGCTGCCCCATATGGACACAGGTTGCTAAACCTCAATGAACCTGCATCATCTGCGATTAGATCGGCAATCCAAAAGGTAGTAATCATGTAAATCTGTCACAATTCTTGTACAATATATAAATGCATGTGTTTGTAAATGTAGTATTAACGAATCTAATTAAATTCCTTATATTGGTTTTGGCTCATTTGACAGGGTAATGGTGGAGCTAGACCTGGTTGGACAAGAATAAGCTTTCCGTATTACATGTCAAACGAAGAATTTGAGTTCATTCTAGAAGCGGTTGAATTTACAGCTACATATGGCCAGAGATTCCTTCCAATCTACAATTTTAACTGGAAAACTGGAGCTTGGACATTGAAGAAAGAGGCTTCCATGAAAGGATTCCCAGTCAAGGGAAACTGTGAGCCTGATATGACCGAAGCAACAATAGTAGCAATGACCAAAGACGTCGAGATTACAAGTAAATATGCATCTTATATGGATACAGCCAAAGAGATCGCATGTCTGCTTCCGAAATTCCCATCCCAACGTCCCGTTCCAGATGGTATAAATGCAGACTTCCTAACCTTTAGAGTTTAGACCTCATTTCTTGATATAGATTGCATTCACAATCTTTTCTTAGTTGTGTTATAAATTCAAGTACGCTTCGATTAACACAGTACTATTATTGTACAGTTATTACTCCGTTTAGTTTCTATAGACTACAGAGTACAGAAAGAGAACTGAAGCTTCATTGTGAATGTCATAAGAATATATATATTTTTTGTAGAAGTGACAACTTGCAGCAGTAGGCAGAAAATTCTATTTTCAGCGACACAGTTGTTCTCGTATTGTCACAAATATCTATTGTAGCCAATGATTTGATAAAATTATTTTCAAAATCGGACAAACAAATGCAAATCAGAGTTTTACACTGCCATTGGTTTATATGATTTTATCTATAACTACACAACCGAAGAAGCTCAATTTTTCGCAAATTATCAAACATATACCTGTTCAAAGCACGATTTTTACTATTTCTTTGATTAGCATAACAGAAAATCATAAACCTCTTCGTAATGATGAAGCGTGGTACTGGTTAATTTCTCAACTACTGGGTCGCGCCCAAGTTTAAAATCATCATGCAGGTCCCATTTAATTTCGCACAAAGGACTGTTGTAGAGTATATACACTAATCTATCTATATTATATTATAATAGACGAAAAATTAAAAGTTTGGTAGTTGGTCTATTTGCTGAAATTACTTAATTACTCTTAATTATTCTAATTCTAATTATTGGTCGATCAATTTTAATTCTAAATGATATTGAAGTTAACTTATCTATTGATTTACCAATTTCAATTCTATTTTATAACGAACTCTATATCATTATTATATATATTAAATTCAACTTCTTCTACCAATTTATATTTTAATTCATATCGAGTTCTATATTATTTTACTTCGGGCTAAATTAAATTTAAATAAAGTAAATATAATTCTTAAGATTTGGTTGATATATAATGTGACTCGGGTTAAGATAAAATAATAATATAATAAATCCTCCTAAAAAAATTATACAAATGAACTTGGATAAAAAAAATAATATATTTTATTTATCAAGGATAAAAAAATACATTATACAATTGATTCAGACTAACACAAAACTAAAATAAAAATACAATTCGACCAACAAAAAAAATATATACTAATTATTCAGTCTAAAACAAAATTATCTTATTGATCCACACTTAAAAAATTAAAATTAAACTAAAAATAATTAGTTTGATTTGGCCGGTGTATTGGTCATCAGGCTAAAATAAAATAATATAAATCATTGATACGAGATAAATCAAATTAATATTAGACTAAGTATAATTTGTATCCTATTGATGTGAACTAAAAATCAAATTTTAATTAAAACATAAATATTATTTTTTTTAAAATACAGATAAAATTATCAATATAATTATATCGTTCAATCAGTAATATTGTCTTTTTTAAATATCTTTTATAGAATTACCGTTAATCGATTAAGTAATCAACATGCTAAAATAATATTTTTTAAGGTCCCAACATAATGAAGACATTATATTTTTACCCTCAATAAAATAATAATTTCGTTATAATAACATTTCCCTCCTTACCAATGCTATCACTTTAAATAAGTTTAATTGTTGTAAAAAGTTATGAACATATATGTCTACTAAAATAATTATTATGAAGTCATATCATTTAAAGTTTTAAATGTACAAAATTAAAAATTGAATTCAAAATTTTAAAAAATATATATATTATATTAAAAAAATATGTGCGATTCGTGCATCGCACGGGTTTTAAGCTAGTAAAATATAATAATCGAAATGAAATATGATTTGGTTCAACTTAGTGTTTAGATTATTACATCTCACCCATTATCGGATCTTCTTAATTAAATAATAAAAATCATTAAATCTAAATATTGAAATAATGTATTATCCAAACTCTCCGGTTCGCATCTCTACACCAACAAACATTTATATCTATAATTCGAATGGTATAATTATAGATATTATCCAAATATTAAAATAATGCACTATCCAAATTTCCCGATTCAAATATATTAAATTATAATAACTGAAATGTAGTATAATTTGATTCAACATCTAGTTTGGTTATTTTTTACGACTATTAAATCTTTTTAATCAAATAATTAAAACAATTAAATACAAATATGAAAATAATGCAATATTTAAACTACCCGATTCAAATCACTGTAACAACAATCAATTATATTATGAATAAAATGCATTATGTCTACATGTAATTTATATGTCATACCACTTGATACATAGTATTTCACATCTCACTAATAGTCGGATCTTCTTAATTAAATAATAAAAATTATTA
The DNA here is from genome assembly GCF_009905375.1 of Apium graveolens. Classification (NCBI taxonomy): domain Eukaryota; kingdom Viridiplantae; phylum Streptophyta; class Magnoliopsida; order Apiales; family Apiaceae; genus Apium; species Apium graveolens. The sequence goes on from NC_133649.1 coordinate 61,643,320, forward strand.
AATCTAAATATTGAAATAATGTATTATCCAAACTCTCTGGTTCGTATCTCTACACCAACAAACATTTATATTTATAATTCAAATTGTATAATTATAGATATTATCCAAATATTAAAATATCTATCCAAATTTCCCGATTCAAATATATTAAATTATAATAACTACAATGTAGTATAATTTGATTCAACATCTAGTTTGGTTATTTTTCACACTGTCAAATCTTTTTAATCAAATAATTAAAACAGTTAAATACAAATATGAAAGTAATGCCATATTCAAACTACCCGATTCAAATCACTGTAACAACAATCAATTATATTATGAATAAAATGCATTATGTCTACATGTAATTTATGTGTCATACCACTTGATACATAGTATTTCAAAAACTACTATGCGCAAGGTTACACTTCACTTTCCATAACGAAGTTCATCTTTTCGTTAAAAAATTTATCCTTCATCTTCTAAATTTTTTCTTCCTTGATCCCAATTTCACCATTAAAGTATACCGGTTAATATTATTAAAAAAATATTAAATTAGTATTTGTAGATTATTAAATCTCATAATTCATGCAAAATACAGATCAAAATTAAAATGTTAATATCAAATTTTAAATTAATAATGATAAAGAATGAATCATATGAGAATGTGTATTAAATAAATGCTGTTAAATTATGTAGTTAAAAGGATCGAAACAGTGTAGTTATGAACTTCCACAGTATTACTAATATGATCCTTTTATGAAACGAATTGTATAATTATCTTATGAACTAAATATCTTTGTTATTTTAAATTATTTAATATTATTTAATATTAGTTTATATATTTTTTCAATATATATTATTTAATATTACTTAATAATTGATAAAATTATTTTTCAAATTAAAATTAAATAGATGTTATTCAACTTAATTTAATATTACTTAATAAATTTTAAATACAACTCATAAATTCGTTATTGTTAAAAATTATTTTTTTTTGACTAAAAAGTAAATAGACGATGGAATGTGCAGTAACAAATTGTTAAATCAATGATTTTCAGTTTAAACTAAATAAATATCAATAAAATCATTTATTATTACTCAATTATTGCTAAAAAATCAATTTAAAAGTAAATCGGCGTTTGGATGGACATTTAACTAATAGAAAATGAAGTCCACAAAGAGTAGAAGTCAATTCGTGTCATTAAAAATATTTATAAAATTATTTAGTGAGTGTCAAAATTTGAATTTTTGATACTTTTGGTAATTTGGTTTTATCGTGTGATTTTACTTATTTTTTTATTAAAATGCAATATTTTCAGAGTTTTTTGAAAATAGTTTATTTTTCAATTTAAAGGTAAATAGATGTTATTTTAATTCTACATAATTAAATATAATTCATAAATTGTCTTTTAAAAAATTAATTTTTTTGACAAATTTAAAAAATTAATTTAAAAGTAAATATATGTCTTTAAATTTGAAAGTATTTAGATGTCAATGTTTCGATGGACGATAAGTAAAAGAATATGAAGTCAACGGAGAATAGGACCATGTTGATAGATAAGGTAGAATTTAATTAATAACATAATTAAAAAAATAAATATATAGGGATTAAAATAATAATTATATAATGAGTACCAAAATTTAGTATTGTTAGGTAATGAATACAACACAGAGGGGGTGAATGTGTTTAAGGTTTTTTTAAAGTTTTTTGGACTGTTATGGATGGTGAACAAAGTAATTTAACTGTAGACATAATATGTTTTAACAAGAATAATAAAACATGCACATTAATACACTATCTTTCAAAACTCACTTAATTTTATATTAAAATCAAGTATGTCTTGCTACAAATTTATGGGTTTTTTGTTGATAAAGAACTTAGCTTCTCTCTTGAGAATTACAAGATTTTCTAGATCTATTTTTTACTTTAAAAATAAAGCGTCAAGTGTTTACTTTATAGAACAGTAAACACAGGTTTTACACAGCATGCAATAGCATGTACTAAACCCTACTTTAAATTAACTAAAACTTTATATTTCTGACTTAGTGTATCTTTGCAAATCGCGCATGTCTGTGACTTTACTTTGTCACTTAATCTTGGCCTTTGATCTTGTACTCTTCAAGCTGCTTTTTGTAGACTTTTTAAATCAATGATTGATTTATTTGTTGATTGATAATCTTGAATATTTAACTGGTCTATATTCTGTACTTGAGTTTTTCATCGAGATCTCCAGTTTTTTATATAGAGAACTCGACATCTTGATAAGTATAATGACTTATCGAGATCTCTTATTACTCTATAGTTGTTTTGACCTATCGAAGTTTTTGAGTTCTCTATAAGAGAATTTGACTTGTCGAGGTCTCCAAACTCCATGTCTTCATTTTGGCTTATCGATATATCTGAGTTCTCTAGTGCAGAAATGAATTGTCGATATCTCAGAGATCTCCAGTGATATTTTGACTTATCGATATCTCTGAGATCTCTAATGATAATTTGACTTGTCGATATCTCCAAACTTCATGTCTTCATTTTGGCTTATCGATATCTCTGAGTTCTCCACAGAAATTACTTGTCGATATCTCAGAGATCTCTATTGATATATTGACTTATCGATATCTCTGAGATCTCTAATGATAATTTGACTTATCGATATTTCCAATCTTCATGTCTTCATTTTGGCATGTCGATATCTCTGAAACTTCTATATAAGCTTTTCTTGACTTCTCGATAAGTCATTCTGGAGTTCTCAAATGACTTCTCTATAAGGCTTTATTATTCCCAATCAATACAACAAGAATTACAGAAAGGGGGGTTGAATGTAATTCTGACTTCTTTTACTGATTATAAGAATGTTCTTACTTAATATATATAAATGTGTTTGATTTTGCAAAAAGTGTGGAATAAAAGTAAAATGGAAATCAAAACACAAAGTAATAAATCACAAGGCTTTAAAACTTTCTGGTGGATTTAAACTTATCCACCATATATATATATATATAAAGATGAGAACTCTGTGATGCTTGAATGGCACACAACTGCTTACAAGTGAACTTACAGAATTACAAAGAGATTCTTAATGAATATAGCTTTATCTATCTCTCTGAAAATAATGTTTTCTTGGTTATTTTGTTCTACTTGCTACACTTGGTTTATATACTACCAAGTTACATGAAAAAAAAAAGACAAACAAGTAAAAACAGAAATTGTTTCAAGTCTAATTTCAGGCTACTTCATTACTCTATCCAGCATCTTTGAATATCTTCATAATTGCATGGAAATGGTAATGCTTCTTTATTCTCTAAATCCTGCAATTAGGCTGCCACATTTCATTTACAAACACCTGACGTATGTGACTGTGTTGTCACTGTCAACTGCTCTATTGAATTATGATCATCCGTCGGGATTATGTTAGTCATCCGTCGGGAGCCTTGTTGATTATCTGTCGGGAGCCTTTATAGATCATCCGTTGGGAGCCTTTGTAGATCATCCGTTGGGAGCCTTTATTCCACTTGACTCTATTTCACTTATACAGAATTATAAGACATCTCATATTTACAATTTGACAGCCTATTCTGCATATCAATCTAGCAGTCAACATGACTTAAAGAATCCTACAACATCTACTCAACTAATGCATTGTTGTTTTTAGACATGTGCTACAAGACTTATTATTACATCAGCTACACTCTCGATGGATGTTCAGTGGTTATCCGTCGGGACTATAAAGTTCATCCGTCGGTACTATTGTAGAACATCCGGCGAGAGCTACATAAATACTAAGTTAAATCTACTAAGGTGTTTTGTTCAACTTATCATCAAGTTCATAACATATTCCTAACAATCTCCCCCAATTTATGTCTACTGGAATTGTAGCCATAAATTAAGAGAAACTTGATGATAACAAAACACCCGAAAGGTACAGATTGAATGGTGGTAGATAAAACTAGTAAGTGCTATAGTTTATTTGAAAATTAAACAAAGTAAAGTGTACAAAGAGTTCTCATAATCATTTTCAAGGTGCTCCTCTAGTCTGAACAAATGTGATCTATCTCCTTGATTGTCTTGATTTCTTCCCAAGCTTCCTGTTGTTTTCTTCTATTTTATTTTGGAGTTGTTTGTGAAATTCAAATTTTTCAGCATTTGATAGATCCAATTTTTCTTGCATTTCCAATAGAGTCTCATTGCTTGAGATGTTCAATTGGTCCTCCAGTCTGAAGAATCTTGTAACACCTTTTTCATCCATGAATTCCATCAGCCAGTAAGACCTCAAGTGCACTGTATTTCCTGTGAAGGGAATTGATAGAGTCCTTGGGAGTGCATCTGAGGCTTTTCTGCTCCTTAGTTCTTCTATCTTCTTTAGAACCATTTTCTTGACAGTCACATTGAATCCAAAAAATTTCTTGAAAGATGAGAAGATCTTTATCAAAACAGAACAACTTTCTTGAAGAATCTTGTGAAGGGGCCATATGAACTCTTTCCCACCCTTGTATTTGAACACTAGTCTTTCAGGGAGATTTCTGTGAGCATCAATTACTCTTAATTCTTCTAGTTCATCCATGTAGATATTTATATCTGAAAATTCCTTGATGTCACAGATATATAAAAGATCTCCCTTGTTGACAGTTGGTTGAGTTTTGGTTAAGGTTTTGGTTTTGAGTCTCATAGGCTTGACCTTCTTGATTGCTGTTGTTTTTGTCTTCTTTAACTTGTTGAATATTGGTAAATTGAGCTCAGGAAGAGACATGCTATTCCAGTCTACTAGCTCATCTTTGGGAACTATTGGCTCACCATGAAAATTCCTTATGGGATCCACCTTAAATTCATCTCGAACCACTGAGGGCTTGGATATTTGAGTTATAGATGTAGACTGGTTGGGAATGTAATCTTCCATCTCATCATCACTGAAGTCCAATCTTCTTTTGACCCTTACTTTGTATCTTGGCTTCTTTGTTTATTGAGGTTCCTTGTGCATTTTATGATCCTGAGCTTCAGCTATCACAGGTTGCTTCTCAGAAATCTCAGTTGCAGTTTTCACAGCTTGAAGCTTGGCTACTATAGAAGCTTGCTTTTTCTTCTATTTGAGATTCTTAGCTTCTAAAGCAGATTGCTTCATTTCTTGTTTGATTCTCTCCTTTTCCTCCTTCTTAGTTTCTGCAAACTGAGGGTGTCCAGCCACCACACAGATTTCTTTCCCATTCATGTAGATCTTAGCTATTCTTTTCTTTAGTACAGAGTCAGTTGGATCCTTGAAGAATGCAATGGACCTTTCCAACTGCTTCTGTTCATCTGTCCTTGGAGTCTCATAGAATAGGTCCAGTGGATTTTTGTCTGAATTCTTTGGATAGTTTCTTTTAGGTTCAAAAATCACATTGGCCTTTGGAGATTTGATTGATGAGGGTTGACCTCTTTCCAAGTTCCCTAGGCTCATTTCATTTGCATAAATTTGTCTCAATTGAGATAAGTGAGAAAAGACCTTATCTTTCTTCTCAATTGGACCAAACTTCTTCTGGATTTCTTCATCAATAAGCTTCCATTTATCATCCAGCTCTTTCTCAAGTGCTGCTATATCAATTTTTCTCAGTTTGTCATTTGATTCCATCTTTGCTGCTGCTAGATTGATTAGATCAATGTTATCCATAGCCGGTGGCTTAGTGAGAGCAATTGCTGGCACAATCACTTTACTGACTTGTATGTTGAGCACTCTCTCCCCCTCACTTGTTGACTCCCCCGACTAACTGGGATGATAGAGTCTTTCTCCCCCTTTTTGTTAGCATCAAGTTGAGTAGAGGTAGGGAATTGTGCAGCCACCAACTATTGGAGCAGACTAGTTTGAGATTCCTGATTTTCAAGTATCTTGGCCACTGAATTCTCCATATTTGACAATCTAGAGTTCATGGCCTCAAACTTCTTGTTTAAATCAACTTCCTTCCTTAGCTTTTGAGCTATATCAGTCTTTGTAGTTCCTGGAAGCCTATCATCCAACCTTGTTACAAAGTCTTATTTGACCTCAGAAATTTCTTGCTTGATTGCATCCACATTCTGACTTTGTTGGAGAGCTTGAATTTTGTGCAGCTGTAGAGATTCCGGGTGTGCTTTGAGTAACCTTTTGGTGCTGGCACTTGTGGATGCTTGAATAGTTATTTGGGTGTCATGAATAAGCTTGAATAAGGTGGATTGGAGATGTGAATATGAGCATTCCTTGTTTAGCATCCATGATGGAGTGTCCGCATCTCCCCCTATGCTCATGTTATCATCCTCATGATCCTCGCCATCATTTCCAAATGATTCTTCAGCCAATTCAAAGTCACTACCAGGTGTGGAAGGCATAGCAGTTATAGCATCCTTTTCCCTTTGTATTGAAGCACTTGTATGCACCAAGTTCAACATTCTCTCAGCATCCTCATTGCCCTGTCCAGCTAGAGTTTGATAAGCTGGAACAGGATGAGTAAATGTCTCAGCATCCAAGGAGATAGAATCTATGACAGCTTGATATTCTTGCTGAAATAGTCTCTCCTTTTCTGCATCACTGACATCCATCGACTCACTAGCAATGGTTTTCATCCGTATATCTCATGTACCTACATTTCTCTCATTTTCTCTATATTCTTGCATCAAGGGCTCCCCTTGGCTCACCACCCTCACACCCCCACCTTCACCTACTAAGGTGGAACTCCCTTCACTCATCTATACTTGTAACAATTGTTAAAAATTCAGCTTTTGTAGTGAGTACCGACGGATGAGGAACATCCATCGGGATAGTAATTAGGATAGCCGACGGATGACTGTTGTTAGGCACATCCGTCGGGATACAATCACTAGCCGACGGATGAACAATATCCATCGGAATAGAAGAAATGATAGAGTTTGGAGTAGAAACTATTATGGACTCTGTGCAGATTGATGATAATTTAGGCAGAGAAGTCTCAAGAGTTCCTGAATGAATTGGAAAGTGAGCCAACAAATCATCTAGAAGATGATGCTCACTTGTACTGAGTTTTGGCTTCTCCGATAGAGTTAAAGAAGGAGAATCAGGGATTGATGTATGAATCATATCCACATCCAGAGAATTGGTGGGAGAGTTTTGTATATCTAGTGTGTGTGAGATGTTTATAGTAAGAGATTTTGGCTGTGACTCCACATTTATTGGAGCCACATCAAACTGAATTTGAGAAGGTGCAGTGACTGAGTCTTTAGCTGCATTTGCACTGTGTGAGATCCCTGTGCATCCCCAATTTTTCTAGATTTCTTCTTTCTTGTATAAGTTTGGGGTGAGTCTGTGTCCCTAGCCCTTTTGACTTGTGCTCCTGGTTGGGAGCTTGTTTCAATAGTAGCATCCTTTTGATAGGATGAAACTAGAGATGTGTTAATTTCCTTATTAAGAACCACAGTTTGTTGGAAAACTGGGGTGTGGCTAGTTTTGGGTACACTCACCTCACCATCCTTATTCTTAGGGTTTCTTTTATGTTCACCCTGTCCTTCACCAATCTTACCCTCCTTCACACTTCCCTCTTTGTTTTTGGTAGATTTTGAAACTGGCATCTTTTAAGAGACACCAGAGTGTGGTTTCTTTGATTTGGATTTTGAAGGTTTGGATTTTGTGGCTTGGGTAGGCATCTGTTGGGTCATTGACACATATGTCATAGCCACAGTCAATGGCTAAGAAACTTGAGAGGTATAAAAAGTAGGGACAGAAGCATTTACCTCACTTATCCGAGGGCCCTCTATAATAGGCAAATAAACAAGGGGCACCTCCTTGTGGTGATCAGCTCTGTTTAAATCTGCAATTATTCTTCTTTCTTGAACCGAACAATCCAGTTTGTTGGTTGGGTTATCAATCAGAAGATTCTCACAAATATGGTTAGCAATAATCATAAAGAATCTAGAATAATAAACATTCCTAGATCTCTTTTTAATCTCCCCTAACTTGTAGCCTAACTCAAACATGATAGCATCACTAGAATTATAGAAATTACCAGTAAGTAGCATGTAGAGCATGTTAAGCATGGTAGTATTGATAGAATCAGAGTTGCTTATCTTAACAGAAAACACCTTGGTAACTATATCACACAGAAAACTCCACTCTTTCCTAAGACCTAGCCTCCTGATCTCACTTAACTTAGTAGTCGAAAGTGCATAGCCAATAGAATTAAATAAGTTAACTAAATCAGCATCTGCTTGTGGTTTAGTAGTAGTGTTTTCAGGAATTTTAAAGCATACTTGAATAGTATCACTGTTAATGCAAAATTCCTTATCTTTAATGGAGAGAGTTATTGTTTTGTCATTTGCCTGATACGCAACAGTAGTCCACATCTCCTCCACAACTTCACAGTAAATTGTGGGTAATTCAGCATGGCTTAGTTAAGCTTGCATCCCCTCACAAAATCCATCATTTTATGATAATCTTCAGAGGCTGGAATATCTTTGTTCACAAGAGCCACAAAGTTGTTCTTTTCATAAATAATCATGTCTGGGACATGATCTTGAGTACTGGTGCCATTGTTAAGCAAGAAAAGTTGCAAAAAGAAAGGGGGTTTTGCTTTGAAGAAAAAGAGAGCAGTTAATTGCAATAGAGAAAGATAAAAGCTAAAATGAACTTGGAATAAGGCTTTTACATATTTTAAGATAAAATGGGATAAAAAATTAAAGGTAAAAATTAAAGGCCCAATGAAAATTGCCCAAAATAGCCGTTTTAAAAGTAAAAATAAAATGTCAAAATTCTGTCAATTATCCGTCGTGATATACTTACAGACTGTAAGCAAATTTGATGGATAATGTTCAGAACTTTAACAGCTAAGATGTTAACAATTCGACGGATGGGAATAAAGCAATTATCCGTTGGGTTTAAAAATAATCTAGAAAAGTATTTGGTTTTTACCAGGCTATTCTATTTCGACGGATGATCAAACTCGATGGATAATAAACATCCGTCGAGATGTAGATTTTGACTTAGCCAAATTTTCATTCAAAACAGAAAAATCAATTAAGTTTCTGGCTGCAATACAACTTGCAAGATAATCAAAGATGATTTAAGAGTAATTAAGCATACCTAACTCACTTAACAAACTAGTGAAGGTGGATTCATCAAGTGGCTTGGTAAAGATATCTGCAAGTTGCTTCTCACCTGGAACAAAATGAAGTTCCACAGTACCATTCATTATATATTCCTTAATGAAGTGGTACTTGTTGTCTATGTGCTTTGTTCTTGAATGTTGTACTGAATTTTCAGTAATGGCAATTGCACTTGTGTTATCACAGAAAATAGGAATTATGTCCACTTGCAGACCATAGTCCAACAATTGGTTTTTCATCCATAAAATTTGTGCATAGCAACTTCCAGCAGCAATATATTCAGCCTCAGCTGTAGAAGTAGAGACTGAATTTTGCTTTTTACTGAACTAGGATACTAGCTTGTTTCCTAGAAATTGACAGGTTCCCGTAGTGCTTTTTCTATCAATTTTTCACCCTGCATAGTCTGCATCTGAATAACCAGTTAAATCAAAACTAGAATCTCTAGGGTACCAAATGCCAAGCTTTGGTGTTCCCTTGAGATATCTAAAAATTCTCTTTATAGCTATTAAATGAGACTTTCTAGGATCAGCCTGAAATCTAGCACAAAGATAAGTAGCAAACATTATATCTGGCCTACTAGCTGTTAATTACAAAAGTGAGCCAACCATGCCTCTATAGCTTGAAATATCCACAGACTTTTCAGTAGTGTTTAATTCAAGTTTAGTCGTAGTGGTCATAGGAGTTTTTGCAGATTTACAATCCAATAGATCAAACTTCTTCAAAAGATCATTAATATATTTGTTTTGAGTAATGAAAATTCCATCACTAACTTGCTTAACTTGTAAACTAAGAAAGTAAGTTAGTTCTCTTATCATGCTCATTTCATACTTACTTTGCATCAGTTTGGAAAACTGTTTGCAAAGTTTTTCATCTGTAGAGCCAAATATAATATCATCTACATAAATTTGAACAAGTATACTAGAGTCATTAACATTTATAAAGAATAAAGTTTTGTCAACAGTCCTCTTAAGAAGTGATTTTCTAAGAGAAACTTTGACAAAGTATCATACCAGGCTCTAGGTGCTTACTTCAATCCATAAAGTGCTTTCAAAAGATAGTAGACATATTCTAAAAAATTTGGATCTTCAAAACCAGGCGGCTGACTTACATAGACTTCCTCCTCCAAATCTCCATTCAGAAACGCACTTTTGACATCCATTTGATATACTTTGAAATTGGCATGGGCTGCATAGGCCGGGAAAATTCTGATGGCTTCAAGTCTTGCAACATGAGCAAAAGTTTCATCAAGATCTATTCCTTCATGTTGACAGTAGCCCTTAGCAACCAATTTAGCTTTGTTCCTGACAACTATGCCATTTTCATCCATCTTATTTCTGAATACCCACTTGGTATCAATTGGATTCTTTCCTTTAGGCTTGGGTACCAGCTTCCATACCTTGTTCTTTTCAAATTGGTTTACCTCCTCTTGCATAGCTAAAACCCAATCAGGATCCAACAGAGCTTCTTCTACCTTTTTAAGCTTTTCCTGAGAAAGAAAGCTGTTATACAAACATTCTTCTTGAGTTGATTTTCTTGTTTGAACTCTAGAAGATACATCACCAATAATGAGTTCAAAAGAGTGATCTCTAGTCCATTTTCTCTGTTATGGTAGATTTCTAGATGAAGAGGCCTCATTATTGTCTTGATGTGTGACTGAGTTTTGATTAGAAGAGACTCCCCCTGAGTTTATGGATCTTTGATTTAAAGAATGAGTTCTTTTTCTAAGTGATCTATTTTGACTATCAGCTTCTCTGATCGTTCTGACTGATGATGCACTTTGTATCCCGACGGATGAAGCTGATTGTCTTCCGATGAATGATGCATTTTGTACCTCGACTGGATGCTGAATTTTGTGCATCATTAGAGATAGACTTTTCTGCATTAACATTAGCCACTATTTCTTGATCACTATCATCATCACTGTCATCACAGATTATCTCAACATTGTCAAATTTGAGGCTGTCATGGAAACCTTCATCTTTTAGTCCTTCAATCTTCTTAACATCAAACACAACATGTACAGATTCCATTACAATGTTTGTTCTAAGATTGTAGACTCTATATATTTTTCCAACAACATATCCAACAAAAATTCTTTCATCTGCTTTAGCATCAAACTTTCCATGTTGTTCAATTTGATTCCTTAGAATGCAGCATTTGCATCCAAAGACATGAAGAAAATTTAGAGTTGGCTTCCTATTCTTGAACAATTGGTAGGGTGTCATGCAATTTGCTTGATTGACAAAAGAAATATTCTGAGTGTAGCATGCAGTATTCACAGCTTCAGCCCAAAAATATGTTGGTAACTTTGATTCTTCTAGCATTGTCCTTGCAGCTTCAATAAGAGATATGTTTTTCCTTTCCACCACTCCATTTTGTTATGGATTTCTAGCTACAGAAACTCATGCATAATCCCATTCTCTTCACAAAATAATCTCATCACAGAATTCTTGAACTCGGTTCCATTGTCACTCCTGATTTTTCTTACTTTGAAATCAGGATGATTGTTGACTTGCCTTATGTGATTGATAATGATTTCACTAGCTTCATCTTTAGATTTTAGAAAATATGTCCAAGAGAACTTTGAGAAATCATCTACAATTACTAGGCAATATATTTTCCTTGATATGGACAACACATTGACTGGTCCAAACAAATCCATGTGCAATAGTTGCAAAGGTTCTTCAATTATTGAATCAAGCTTCTTTTTGAATGATGCTTTAATCTGCTTTCCTTTATGGCAGGCATCACATAATTCATCCTTTGAAAACTCCACTTGAGGAATACCTCTAACTAATTCTTTCTTGACTAGCTCATTCATGGTCTTGAAGTTTAGATGGGACAACTTCTTGTGTCATAGCCAACTTTCATCTTGACTTGCTTTACTGAGAAGACAAGTTATAGATTCTACATTTGTTGAGTTGAAGTCAGCTAGATACACATTGCCTTTTCTCACACCAGTGAGAACCACTTTGTTGCTCTTTTTGTTAGTCACAACACATGCTTCTGCATTAAAAGTAACCGAGTTGCCCCTATCACAAAGCTGGCTGATACTCAACAGATTGTGCTTGAGTACATCCACTAGGGCAACCTCTTTAATGATGACATTATCCTTTGAAATCAAGCCATATGCCACAGTATAACTGTGATATCCCGTATTTTCAGAATTATTATTATTAATATTTGAATATGTTTAGGTGATTTTCTGATTAGGAAGGAATAAAACTGTGGATATTTTATTCTTGTTTGACGAGTTGGTGTTATTAAATGATAATGTGCTAATTGTTGAGTGTTATATCGATCCTTGTTAATTTCTAAAAATATTTACTTAAATGTATTATTTTCAAAAGTTTATTTGAAAATCGATCATTTTATTGATATCGGTAAATTTAGTTCATTTAGTAATATTAGGGATTGGATGGATATTATGTCTGCTATGTGTTGTATGTAATATCAATTGTGTGGAACTAAATTGTGATTGAAGATTATTTGTATTATTAATTACTGAGTAGTATCGTTTTGTTTTTGTCTTTAAAAGTGATTTTATTGAAAATTTAATTTCATAAATATTTAAATTATCTTTAAAATTATTTTTATGACTTTATAATTACAATAATTACTTTTGGGATTTTATAAAATTTAGAAATCAATATTTCATCAATTATTTAGCCCTATATGATTTTTTGATTTCATTTATTTGTAAAATCCGTATTTAATTTCAAAATTCTTCAAAAATTACGAAACTCATATTTATTTAAGTTTGGAATATTCTGAGAATTTTAAAATTATTTTGGGAATTTTTAGGATTAATTTTACCCGCGCGTTGAATCGTTTAATTGTTAAAAGCGGGTATAAATTGTGTTTCAAAAATCGTTTTAAAATTACGAAATTTATGTTTTTATAAACTTCGGGATATTTGTAACATTTTAAGACTATTTTCGTGATTTTCTGAATTTGTTTCAAGTGTAGCTCGATTCGTTAATTATAAAATGCGGGTATAGCGAGCAAGTCAAAAATACTTTAAAAATTATAAAAAATTTATTTTTATTACTTTTAATTATTCCAAGAATTTTAGAATTATTTTGATGATTTTCGGGTTAGTTTTAACCGTAAATTGGTTCGATAAAATGTAAATGCGGGACGGAACTGGGCTGTGAGGGGAGCACGTGTCAAAAAATTCAATACGTGGCAATCTTTCCAGAACTAAATTGAAACGTGTTTATGTTACTGTTGCTATGCTCTGTTTAAAAGAAAAAAAACACAAAACACCCCCAGTAGTCCAAATTTCATTTATTATATATATAAACGATCAGCGCTTCGATACCTACGCATAGGTATATATATTGCGAGGTTTTGAGGAGATAATTTGCGGGGCATATTTCCGTTATATTTCCGTTTTAATTTATTTTCGGGACATTAAAAAGGAGTATGACGGTGTTGATTACTCCACATGGCATCTCAGCGTGTATATGTCTATGGCTATTAATTTCGGATTTTTATGGAGATATTTTCCGAACATCAGATATTCTCTTCGGGGTGATCAGAATTTATTTTGGGTAACGATTCCGAAATTCCGCCTTCGTACTTTTGTATATTATAGCATGTTAGTGTTTATATATTTATTTCATAATTTTTAGAAATTATTGGAAAAGCCACTTTTGGTCCGAGTTTTGGTTCACGTGGCCGTGTTATTCATTTCTGGAGTGTTTATACGCGTAAATATAAATTATTGTGTTGATTGTTGTTGGTTGTGTCGATATGATATCGACTGGCAGTCCGAGAAATAGAGGAGGTGCTGTCCGATTTCCAAGAAAATATTATTTTTAGTTTTGAAGAATATTATTTTTATTATTATTTGAAAATAAATCCAAATTATTTAGTTAATGAATTTTAATTTATTATTTAATTCGAGTTAATTATTTCTTATGATTTAAAAATTCTGAAAAATAATTCGAGCTTTAAAATATTATTTTAAATTATTTTCCAGGCTCGATAATTCTTATAAAATTATTTTCGGGTGTTCGAGCCTTATTATTTAGTTATAAAATGATTCGGAGACCCGTTTTAATTCTGAAAAATGTTCAAAAATTCATAATAAATAAACCGTTCGTCCGTTTAATACGAAACAAACGCCTCCAGACTCAGAAAAATATTCTGCTTTCAATAAAAATACTTTCGAGACCCAAATCCTTTTGTTTCGAAAGGTCGCTTGTTTTACAACTCATTCTAAGTCGATTATTGATCGATAAATCGTATTTTGACCCAATTTCAGTTTTAAACGTACCGAGTCCTGTGTTATATGAATTATGTGATATATGAGTTATGTGCTTATGTGCTATGTGAATTATGTGTGTATGTGGATCAAGGATCCTGTGTTTGTTTGTTATATTTATGTGTGGGCTATCGTATGGATAGTCGATAGGCTTTTGACGTGCAGTTCGTCGACTGATTATCGTTTAGACGATTAAAGTTCTATATTTTAATTATAGATGCGGATCTCTCAAGTCGATCAGAACCAGATGGAATGGGTAAAGAGTAGAGTTGAATAGTATGGAATCTTGGGTTGCAGCACTGCATGTGCAGCAGACTAAATGATTAGTTGAATAAAGACGGTGATGTTTTGAGGCAGAATGTCAGAATAGATGCGTCTTTGCGAGTGTGACTAACTGCTAAAACCCAAAGACAAGTATCCCTATCATCACTTATTGCTCAAGTGATATTTATTTTGAATCTTATCATGCAAGTATTGCTTTCCCTATTCTCAGTTCGGAATAGATAAATGTTTTACATATCGCTGAATTAAATAATTTTATTTGTGCAAATGCTCATCTGCTATTCTATATTCAGAATAGGCACATGTTTTTACTTATCCAATTATCGGATTTATAAATATTTTGGATTTTGAGAAAGATGATTTGGTTGCGAGTATTCCTACCCAAGAATTGGGGGAATAAAATTATTTCGGGTGTCGAATATTATGACCCCTTTTTCAATAAAATGTTTTAAGATTGGATGGTTACTGGTTGCGTAAGAGGCCGAGGCACCGGTCCAGCGTGAGCTATTATACGGAAGTGTAATATCTTACAAGGCTTGTTATGCCTTTTCTGGCGCCCTATGGGTACCGTATGTCTTCGGGATACTGGTAGTACCTATATTTACGGTATGGCTGCAAGATACCGGTATTGTTTCTTGAGTGATCATCAGGAACATCATAGTGCATAATTGGTTCCAATCTAAATAGATATCTAAAATTCTTTATTATTTTGATAATCATAGCATAAATGATTTATCAACTGTTTCTGTTTTGGAATAATGGTGAAATGCAGTTTTGATTCAGATTCTGATTTATGCTGATACTTACGTTGTTGTTAAATATCAAAGGTGGTATTAGTATAGATGATTGATGTTGACTTCAGTATGGGTGTTGTGAGTATCAAAGTTCGTATTGATATCTAATTTGATATGACAGCAAAATAAGTATTGATTTACAGAGTTCGGTTTTGAGTAAAGTTTATGATTCAATCCATAATCATTGTTTCATGTTATTGTTGTTTACGATATTTCTGTAAACACTGTTTTACGAGTTTTATTCTAGTCAAGATTCAAAGTATTGCTGAAGCATTTCGCTCAAACATATCAAAATGGTTTTGAATACAATTAAGGAATCAATTCTGGGATTCCTCAACTAAAGTTTTATGATTCAACAATTATGATTTTAAATGTTCTGCTCTAATGCAGATGTCAGTTTTATATCAAAAGACCCTATATATATTATAATGATCTTGCTGAGCATTTCTTCCGCTCATACTTGCCTGTTTTTAAATTTAATCTCCAGTGAGGATTAGCTTGCGCTGTTTAGCTGCGTAATTCGAGGAAGCAAAGAAGAAGCTTTTGGGAAGGTGGTTGGTCCAGGGTTTGCGGACTAGTGTAAGTTTTATTGTATAAATTTGTTTATATTATATTATATTATAGTTGTGTATTTTATTTGGGCCTAGTATACTTCATTTCGAAGTTATACTAGTGGGTTTAATTGTGAGGTGGAATTTATTGAAAAGAGTTTTAAAAGAAAGTGGAAATTTATTGGTAAAATTTGGATACCTTGTTTCTAGAACTGTAAACTTAAAAGATCTTGGAGTAGTTTGGGGTCATTTATGATAATTATCTTCCGCTAACATTTAATTATTGATTAAACAGGTTAATTTGGGATTGAAGTTTTATAGTGACGACCAAATCCTCTGACCCCGGATTTGGGGCCGTAACAATAACCCTTGCTGTCATCTCCAAAAGTGATACTTGGGCCAACTCTTTCTCTAAAACCAGTGAGCAGGGTAGAATCTCCAGTTATGTGTCTTGAGCAACCACTATCCAGATACCAAAGATTCTTTCTGTTTCCCTGCACACATCAAAATCAAATCAAGTTGATTTTGGTACCCAAGTTTCCTTGGGTCCTGCCTTGTTAGCCTTTTTCTTTGGTTTCTTAGGTTTGACCGCATTTGACTTGGGTATTTCAGATTCATCCTTTGTTATTTGAGTTGGACCTTTAAAACCATTCATCATTGCAGAATTATCATGCACGTGTTGGTTACCATGAAAAGGCATACTTTGTGCAAACATGTTATTCCAGTAAGGCATGCTAAATGGAATTTGTGGCATACTAAATGCAGCATAATATGGATTTTGTGCAAATGGCATATTAGCATACTGTGCATTCAAAATATGTGCAGGTATAACATTAACAGGCATTGTAGGAATGTTGGGAAATGAAGGTGGTGCAGACATAGGAGTAGGCATAGCAAGTTTGCAATTAACAGACAAATGATTAATACTACCACACTTAACACATATTTTTCTTGGTACATATTTATCAAGTGTGTAGTTGTTATGTTTGTTAATTCCTACTTTCCCAAATCCTATTGTTTTTCCTTTTTGACTCTGCTTTCAGTTCAATCTTCTCCAATCTATCATTCAATTGCTTGATAAACAGATGACTTACATTGACTCTTTTATTCTTATTCACTTGACTTGTTTCTCCTGGAACAAAGTTCTTAGAAACTGATCCATACTTTTCATTCAACTTAGCTAGTTTAGCTTTGCTAACTGGTTTACTTATACTCAACGATGTGGCTCATTGTCTCTTGACGGATAATCCTTTTGATTATTTGACGGGTAATTTTATCATCTGTCGAATCCACATTAGTTAAAAGTCCTGCAACCAGATTGGAATCAAGCTTCTCCTTGTTTTTTTTCCAGGCTACATCACAGAAGGATTCTGTACCTTGAACTTCAGTGATTTGAGCATGGACATCTCTAGATGATTTCCATGCCTTAATCACTTCCTGTTCTCGTTCAAGTTGCTTTCTTAAAATTTCCTCTTTTTTTAAGGATTCAGATAGTTCATCCTTAACAATCTTGCATTCTATTTTCAATTTTTCAAACTCAACAAATTGAGTCTCTAGCTATTGTTTCTTTCACTTAAAAACACATTGTTGTCTTTAATTTTATTATTTTATTTAGTGAGAGACTTGAGTGTAACACGCAGGTGATATAATTCAGTAGACATGTCATTTATGGCATCATTACACTCAGTTTTAGATAAATGAGTTAGATTGGTAGTGATTACCTGATTGCTTGATGAACTTGTCTCTGTGTCATCTGATTGGCCATAAGTGCTAGATTGACATAGCTTGTATCTTCATCCTCTTCCAATCCATCTATAGCCCAGTCATTTTCTTGTGTAATGAAAGCCCTTTCATTTTGCTTGAGCAACTCGAAGTATTTCTGCTTATAGTCAATAGCCTTAAACTTCTTTTTACCAGAATCATGCTGTCTACATTCACTAGCAAAATGACCTGCCAAGCCATATTTGAAACACTTGAATTTAGACTTATCAACCATGTTTCTGTTTGGCTTAGCTGCTCCAAAATTCTTCTTGAATTTGAGCTTGGAAAATCTCCTGGATAGAAAAGCAAGATGCTCATCTATGTCATCCATGTCATCTTGACTAAGCTGGTCTTCATGCTCAGCTACTAGTCCCTTTCTTTTGCCTTCACAAACTTTTAAATTTGGTGCAGATTCAACAGTTTCAACCTTTATCTCCTTCTCCTTTTCTTGCTCAGCAACTAGTGCAATGGACCCTCCCTTCTTTTTTCCTTTCTCCATCTTCTCATCTTGCTCTATTTCAAGCTCATAGGTTTTTAGGATACCATACAGTCTATTCAAGGAGAACTCCTTATAATCTTGAGAATTTCTCAATGAGACTGTCATAGGCTTCCATTCCTTTGGTAGAGATCTAAAGAATTTGAGGTTTGAGTATTTTATTTGATAGACCCTTCCATGCAATTTTAGAGCATTCAATAGTTTTTGGAATCTAATGAAAATGTCAGTGAGTGACTCACCTTCTTCACTATGAAAATGCTCATATTGCTGAATCAAGAGTTGCATCTTGTTCTCCCTTACTTGCTCAGTTTCATCACATATAACTTGAATTGTATCCCAGACATCCTTAGTAGTCTTGCAGTTTATGATGTTGTCAAACATATCACTGTCAACACCATTAAACAGAATGTTTATGGACTTTTTATCCTTTTGAACTTGTTCTTTGTCTGGATCTAACCATTATACTTGTGGTTTTGGGACTGATGCTTCATTTTCTGTAGCAGCTCCCATAGGGACATGTGGACCTTTTTCAATGCTGTCCATATATGTTTCATCTTGAGATAGGAGATGCAGGTGCATCTTCACCTTTCAATGGTGATAGTTGTCTTTGTCCAGAAATGGAATCTTTACTCCAACATCTTTTCTGTTCATCTTGTTGATTGTGATGATCTTTACACTCGTTTTACTTCAAGAGCTTGCTCTGATACCAATTATTATTCTCAATCAATGCAACAAGAATTACAGAAAGGGGGGTTGAATGTAATTCTGGCTTCTTTTCTGATTATAAGAATGTTTATACTTAATATATAACTGTGTTTGATTTTGCAAGAAGTGCGGAATAAAAGTAAAATGGAAATCAAAACACAAAGCGATAAAACACAAGGCTTCAAAACTTTTTGGTGGATTTGAACTTATCCACCAGATATATATATATATATAAAGATGAGAACTCTGTGATGCTTGAATGGCACACAGCTGCTTACAAGTGAACTTACAGAATTACAAAGAGATGCTTAACAGATACAGCTTTATCTATCTCTCTGAAAATAATGTTTGCTTGCTTATTTTCTTCTACTTGCTATACTTGGTTTATATACTACCAAGTTACATGGTAAAAACAGAAATTGTTTCTAGTTTAATTCCATGCTACTTCATTACTCTATCCAGCATCTTTGAATATCTTCATAATTGCATGGAAATGGTAATGCTTCTTTGTTCTCTAAATCCTGCAATTAGGCTGCCACATTCCATTTGCAAACGCCCGATGCATGTGACTGTGTTGTCACTGTCAACTGGTCTTTTGAATTATGATCATCCGTCAGGACTATGTTAGTCATCCGTCAGGAGCCTTGTTGATTATTTGTCGGGAGCCTTTGTAGATCATCTGTTGGGAGCATTTGTGCCACTTGACTCTATTTCTCTTATACAGAATTACGAGACATCTCATATTTAAAATTAGCCAACCTAGTCTGCATATCAATCTAGTAGTCAACATGACTTAAAGAATCCTATAGCATCTACTCAACTAATGCATTATTATTTGCAGACATGTGTTACAAGACTTATTATTATATAAGCTACACTCTCGATGGATTTTCAGTGGTTATCCGTCGGGGCTATAAAGTTCATCCATCGGGACTATTGCAGAACATCCGTCGAGAGCTACATAAACACTAAGTTAAATCTACTGAGGTATTTTGTTCAACTTACCATCAAGTTCACAACATTTTCCTAACAAATTTAATCTGTGACTTGTAGATTTCTTGACTTAGAATGTTTTTCCCAAAACAGATTTATTCAACTCCAAGCTTCTTCACATTGTCTCTAAGCCATGATCTTCATGATCTTCTTCCAGAGTTTATTCTTAGGCTTGAGACTGTTTACAGAAAAATACTTCAGTCTAATCTATTTACACTTTTACAAACTTAAGTGATATAATACAAAATACAAACTCAGATTATCATACAACTTACTTAGGGCTGTTAATTTGATTTAGTCTTGTTATAGTACAGGCATGTCTTGCACAACAATCTCCCCCAATTTGTGAGAAGATTGCTTATCACAAATTCATGCCTGGTAAAAAGACTAACCCTAAGCTACAATGAAAAAAAATTGACAGAAATATAATATTTAACATTGAGTGGTTATAGAAGTTTTAACAAGTGCATTCATTACATGAAATCCTCATAGCCTGGCTCCTTTCTAATGAGATCCTTAAGAGTTATTAACACTTCAAGTTCTTCTGTAATTTAAGTTCCTTTTAGAGCTTCCACAAGCTTGATCCACTCATCCAATGAATAACCATTTAAGTAACCAACTCTAAATCTGGAGTATCTTCTAACCTCTGTGTTCAGAAAATGTCCATCTTTAGAAAGTCTGATCATCCCTTTTGCTTTAAGCTTATTTGATATTTTCTCAATTCTTGCAAGTTCTTCTGCATACTTCTTATCTCTTTCTTCCTTTTTAGCCTTTGCCCTTGCATTTCTCTCATCTTTTTCTTTTATCCATATACAAAATACAGCCTTCCAGGCCCTTGTGATTGTATCATTATCCTTCATTAAACTGATCACATTTTTGAATTATGTGGTTGTAAGTGTGTCCATTAGGTTACTGCCAAGTAAAGTGAAAGAAACATCATTATAATATATTATGATTTATGTATTGGATACAACCCAGACTCTGACTATTTCTTCAGCTAGCTGTTGAAAGTACTCTTCATCTGTGAGGCACCAATTTAGTGGCAAAAAGTCAGATTGATCATAACAATTCCAGAGAGATCTCTTAGTAACTTGTAGTTTCTTTGTTTTTCTCCCAACAGATTTGTGGTTTAAATGAAGGTAGGTTTGAGATTTTCTTTAGGCTAGTTTGGCTGGTAGTTATTGGGATTTTGAGAAGAGAGTTTGCAGTTAGCTTGTATAAGAATTTTGGCTTTGAGGTGAAAGATGGTTGAGTGTTTGAGCTAAAAGGTTTAGTGGATTGAGTCTGATTGATTTGGATTTGCAGGGTTTGTTGATGTGGTCCTGAGCCATCTTCCTTCTTCTTTTTTCTTACTTCATCCCCTTTTTTCCTCTCATCTTCCTTCTTCTTTTCATCTGCTTTCTTCTCATTTTCTTTGATGCCAGTTGCTCTAAAAGATTGACTTAGATTTGAGCCAGAAGGTGGTTGATCATTTTGCTTCTACTCATCATCATCCTTGTCATCCTTTAAATTATATTGTGTGTTTGGCAACATGGTGTCAACATTCACAAGATACCTTTCAAGGATTTTGATCATTTCTTTATCTTCAATTTTCTTGTTCTTCTTGCGTTTCAGATCAGATTGAAGTGTCATAATCAGTCTCATGTTTCCTCTAACACAGTTCTTAGGAATATTGAAGATCTTGCATTTCTTAGTCTGAGAGCAGATGTAGGTCACCCCCTTGCTTGGATATAGATAAGCTTCAGGAAAAGCATCTATTTGAGCCTTTTTGAGTTTATGAAGAAATTGGATGTCCTCTGTGATGACTACATGTACCTTGTCAATCACTACATCCAGCTCAGATGCTCTTAAGGTTCTGAGTTTTGTAAGAGACATTTAGAGACATCTGTCCA
Organism: Apium graveolens; assembly: GCF_009905375.1. Lineage (NCBI taxonomy): Eukaryota > Viridiplantae > Streptophyta > Magnoliopsida > Apiales > Apiaceae > Apium > Apium graveolens. The sequence goes on from NC_133649.1 coordinate 61,665,121, forward strand.
TACCACCATCATTGATATTTACAACAATCCTTTTCTCCAAATAGTTATCAAATTTCACAACTAATTCCTTAATGGAGTTGATGTTCTTGGCCAATGCTCTTTTGTAGGTGATGTAGTTGTTTTGAAGAGACATCCTCAAGACTCAAGAAGTTCACTTAATTCTTGATCTTGATTTGATCCTTTTACAGCCTTGTTGAGTCTGTATTTTCCCACATCTTTGAATGATTGAGCTTGTGAAGAACTTTGGCCATGCTGAGTTGAAGTGATAGGCTCCTTAGATTTACCAGCATCCTTGGATTGTTGATCCTAGCTTCTATCTCCCCCTTAGTCTTGGAAACAGGCATGAGTAGGGGAGTTGGTATTTCCGGCCTTACAGCTTCAGGCGATGAGGACAGTGGTATATTGTGCTTCCCCATGATGGCTCCAAAGCCACAGAATTCTACATTTTGAAGTGTTTGTGAGAGTTCACCAGGGTTTGGATGTCTGTTTGTTGACTCTACACTAAGGATGTGAGAGCATGTACTTATGCACTGAGTGAGTCATTTGAAGTTTAGAAAAAAGACACATGTTGTTGAAGTTCTTGAATTTGCATATTATATGCGGATTAAGATGTGGAGGAATTAGAGACATCAAAAGTATTCTGCACAACCTTTTTAATTTCTTCCATGAGCAAGTCTGAAGGAGTATATCTACTAGAGTGCATCTGATCTAGCTTCAGTCTTGAGTCATTGGAGTGAGTGATATTTTTTGAACTTGGTCATGTAGGGCTACAAATGAGGTTCTTAGATTTTTGACACTAGATTCCACTCCACTTAGATCATACCTTGCCATTTGATCAGCAAATATTGTGAATTTGTTCTTGATCTCTGTCTGGAAAGGAATGATTTGGTCCATCTTTTCTCTGACCATTTTCATTAACTTGTCTTGATGCCCAGTTAAAGTAATTTGAAGTGCTTTTCCAAAGTTGTGGAAAACTTTGACTTGAGCCTTGTATACTTCATTTACTGCATCATAAACTTTCTGTGGAGATAAGGATCTTACATTGCTTCCAAAGATAGTTAGATATTCTTCCCTGAATTGAGCTAACACATCATCCATTTTAATTAAAAATTCCTTGTCCAACCATGCATCATAATTTGCATCCTGACCAGCTTCATCAACAATTTTATCTTGTTATTCTTCAACATCCGTCTGGTAGGATAACATGATGGCCTAGTAGTCTTGATTGACATGTTAGATGTGAGAAGCTGTTGTGATATTTGAGCAAGGCCACCAAGTTGGTCAACCATGAGATCATCAACTGTGGAAGATTGAGATGCAGCTTCTTGTAGCCATTCGGATATGAGGTGAGGTTCTTGTGGTTGAGAGGTGGAAGGTTGATTGGTTGGGTGTGAAGAAGATATGGTAAAAGAAGCACATATGACAAGAGTCACAGTTTGACTCATAATTTCCACTGTGGTTATGACAGGGTGTTGTTCTCCATTTATGGTGGGAACCTTCAGTTGAATTGAAGGGAATTTGGATGGATTACTGTCATGTGCACCTGCCTCAAACCCTTGTGCTTCTTGTAAAGTACTGTCACATGAATGTGATGATCTTGCCTCCCACATAGCAGGATCATTGGCAATTGTACTTATAGCATCAATTGTTAGTGCAACTTCAGCTAGGGTTGTGAGGGGAGTTATTCATGTAACAGGAACCTCCAATTGAATTGGAGAGGATTTAGATAGCTCCCCCTCAAGAGAACTACCCTCAAACCTAACAGCCTGTGAAGGCTAGTTTGCACATGAAGGTGCATTAATAACCACCATGGGGTCTTCAGGGAAAACTGATGAATTCCCCATGTTTGTGATGGTGTCATCAAGGTTTTCCCCGGCTAGTAACCTCTCACCATCTAAATTTGGTGTCTAGGTGGTGAGCAAGGTTTCTTAAACCAAGTCACTTGAGTGAGATTGCACTTGAGAATTAGAGTCAAGTGCTGTATAGGAAGAAGAAATTTTAGAGATAAGAATTTTTTTATCAGGACTGAGTGTTGGCAGCTCCCCCTGAATAAGTGAGGGAGCTTCAAAAGATGTGATCTCTTTATGTGTGCCATCCTTATTTCTCCTTCCATATACTTGAATTTGTTCAAGTGATGGTTGTACAGACTCATTATATGGTGCACTAGGGAGAGTGCTCTTTTCAATAGAGACATCCTATTGAGAGGATGCCCCTAGAGTCTGTTTAAGTCCATGTGTTACAACTACATCCTTTTGAGAGAATGCAGAGGTGGCTTGAGTAGTCAACTCTAAGTTTTTAGCCTTCTTTGGTTTCCTTTTGACCAAGGGTGACTCAGGTTTTGTTTGTTCCTCACCACTCTCATTTATAATAGGTAAAGGTGCATGTTTTCTCTTCTTTTTACTCACTTCACCCTTTTGAGAGGATGAAGTGATTGGCTTCCTAGCAACTACTGATGTAGAAGAAGGGGTCTCAGCATTGGAAGGTCCATGTTGGTGTTCATGTCACTACGCTATAGATGGCCTGTCGCAATGGTTTAATTGTGCATGTTACAAAATTATGTTATCTTATGCATATCTTAGCCTACCGCAACGTAGTATTTTTAATGTTATCATAGCCTTTTTAACATGTTACTATAGCTTCAAAGTATTACATACGGTAACATCTAAAAATTTATGTTACAATAGGGTGTTAAATGATAAAAAAAAGTAATATTTTACAAAAAAATAAATATATGTAATTATTTGACTTTAAAATTAATCAATTTTGATAATATAATTAAACAATTATATTAATGTTAGCTAAGATTGATAAAATAGTTTTTTTTGTTAAATTTTGATAATTGTACTAATTAGTTACTTATATTTTTTTTAATAAAAAATTTGAACAGAATTTAAACATAAAAATTTATTAAAAAATAAAAATAAAAAATAAAAGTGAAATTAGTGACAGATTTTTGGACTCTTGTTGGGCTCTGATCAGGGGGTTCAAAATTTTTAGAGAGCGGGCTCAAAATTTTGGAGAAGCTGGTAAAATTTTAGACAAAGTCAAAATTTCCAAACATCTCTATCAGTTTAAACATCTCTCTCTCGGTATCTCTCAGTTTCAATTGAACTGAATTATAGATTAGCTAGGATTTGGGGCTTCACTATAGAAGGATTCAACCGGGTCTTCTTGTTTCTCAACACAATTGGTTTGGGGCTTCACTAATATCATGTCTTCTTGTTATATAATCGTTTTTTCTTCTGTAATCGGTTTTCTCAATTAGGGTATTTTCCAAATTGGGTCTTACAATTTGGGTTTTTGTGTGTTATAATTTTTATATGTTATAATTTTTATATGTTTATTTGTTTGTAGATTCTTGCGGAGATTGGTGGTATGAAATGCTAAGTGGTGCTGAAAGATTCTAGCAGGGTTCCACCTCTCTCCTGTTTCAACATCTTCTCCATCGTCTCGTTTCGCCACCGTTTCGCCAATCTCATTGTCTCAACATCGGAATGGTACGTAAAATCACACAACTCATAGCTCTAATTACAAATTACATCTTAATTTTATCTCATTTTTAATTTAATTGTTTAAATGTGTACATAATAATATGCATCCGATAGAAAATTAGCAAATCCAATGAGAGAGATCAAGGTTCAGAAGCTCGTTCTCAATATCTCCGTTGGCATATATATATACATACATACATTATTTGTATGTAATTATGTTTGTATAGATGTTTGTTGCTAAATTATCATTTTGTATATGTTTTCAATTGATTCTATATATAGGTGTTGGAGCAACTCAGTGGACAAACCCCTATTTTCTTCAAAGGTAGTTTTTCGTAACTTTTCGGGTTTTAATTTATGTATATTCTATTAATCAATCTAATAGATGCATATGTTAGTCTTTATATGTCAGATTGTTATAATGTAATGGTGTAAGTAAATTCAAGCTAATAGTTTTGGTTGCTAGTACCTAATCTAGGATATTAATGTAATCATTTATATGTTTGTAGTTGTGATTAGTGGTTGGGTAAGCAGGGGATTAAAGAAAAGTGCAGTTGCATGCCATTTTAATGTATTTGATAATATGTCTTACCTGAATATTGTTAGTCAAAGATTGTAGTATATTGTGAAGCCGAAATTCAGGTTAGTAATTTAAGGGCTGTCTCGGAGTATTTAGGAGACTTGTGCGTTATAAATAGTAAATTCATATATAAAAATAGAAAATATTTTGACTTGAAATTCTGTTTTATTTGTGCTTTAAGAATGATATCTTGTTTGTGCTTCAATATATGTTATTCATGTCAAACTGAAATGGAATTGTATATGTGAAGCTGAGCTTTTCTCTACTCTCTATCACTTTAACTAATCGCTATGATTTAAAATGTACCAAATGGTTATGGTAGATTGTAACACTCCTGGTTTTGCTTACCTTTATGTCATCAATATGTCGAGGATGGGCATGATATATAGATGAAGGAGAAATAATTGGATTATGTAATGGTACCATTGGGTATTATAATCTTGGGATTATATAACATATGGATTCTCTTTACTATACGCTTCTATCCGGAAAAACTATCATTGGAATGAATGATCAGAGTCGACGCAAATGGGTTTTCATCATAATATTTTTATGTACATATATGCATAGTCTTTACAAGGCAATTTGATAGATATATAGCACTTGTGTATGTTATATATTTGTTAATTGTCATGAAATGATTGTTAGTAAAAGATTATTGTATACATCTGAAAATGTTTGTCACCAGAGAAAATTCGTATTCTTAGAATTTATGGCTGCATTCATATATAATGACATTGAAATAACTTGTATTATCACTTTGAACTTTTTACCTGACCAGATTATTTGTGTATGACATTATGTTGCAGGAATGATGGGAGACATGTAGAGTTCTAGATCTTTTGGAACAGATGGGAGTTAAATAGAGTGATAAATATTCTTGTCACTGTTTATGGTCAACTTCCCTTCTGTTTTATATTGAATTTGGATAGAGTATTGCATTTTTGTTTCAGAATTTCTGTGTGTGTGGCTCTAAATTCGTGCGCAAAGTTAAATAGCAGAGTAATGACTGTATATTTCAGTTTCACTAACGTAGGGTAGTATCTATTATGAAATTAGAATTAACTCTAGTGCGGGGGGAGCTGATATATATACTGTTCTCCCTTGTTTCATTTCTTCACATTCTTGCCAGGTTGGTTTTATAAAGGCTATTGACCTCCCAACTACTTACCCCCATCAACACTAAACACCGAAACACATGTTGCTTTTAATTTAATAAAAGATTTGATCATTGGTTAATCTAGAGTATAGATACTGTTGCTCATCAGATATAGCTATGGTATTGTGTTTTTGTTCAACCCAAACTATCTCATATGTCAGACTAATATTTCCAAACCCGCATACAATTTATAAGGGTTATGCCATCTTTGGTTTTACAATTAACCTTACAGTGACATTACGTGATCCGGGTTGCTTTCTCCTCAGACATTCTGTTACCATGGGGATACATGAGAAATAGTCTAAAACAAGAACTAAATCAATTTTCGTAGTTAACTACACGTTTTACTTCTAGGAGCTTTTTTGTTGTTAGTGTCAATCTTCAAAAAACTTCATGTCATTTCAGCATCTATACGACCTATGACTGGAGAAGTGGTGGTTGAGTCTTAGGATGTCTCCACTGGTGGGGATTCCATTCGACGAAGATTCCTTAAATTATATGCTTTACGTGGCCATCGGGTGCTTCCAAGATCTTCTCTTGTACCAGATGATCCAACAGTTTTCCTGACCATTGCTGGAATGCTTCAATTTAAACCTATATTTCTTGGACAGGTATTTTTTTCCTAAAGTCTAATGAAGATATGAAACTTGGACATGTGACATGTCCACTGGTCTCTACAGTTCCGTGTATAAAGGAATCATGCTTGACAATGTACACAATAGTTGGAAATTTTAATTAACTTAATACCTGATACTTTCTTAACAACCAATTGAAGGATCTGTTTTTGATGGAAGCTTAGAGTTCCCCCAAATTTACTTAGCTTTAATTGCACTGAGATTGTCTTAATCATGTCATTTCTATCATTTGATTGATATATACTTCGTAATTTGTTTATAGATATTCCCATTATCTATCGTATGATAAACAAGTAAGTTTTACACATTGTGTCAGGCACATGATTTCTCACATGATTTTTATTTTTCGCAATCAATATTACTTGTTTGTATGCGTTGAAAGTCTCTGGTAGCTCTATCTCATAAATAAACTCCGTAAAATCTAACAAAACTGTTTGTATGGTAAGGTTAGGAAAGCTTGATCCAGTAAACGGAAAAGATGATGAAATAAGGAGATGCATACAGATTCTTTCAAAGAGAACAAACAATAATCTTGTGCTTAAATACCGTAATTGGAGCTAAGTAACGTGGAGATGCATACAGATTCTTTGTTTGGTTGTTTGAATTGTTTATTTTGTTGACTTGTATGAAAAGCAGATTTATGGCATGTTCAATTTACAAACAAATCATGTCAATTTTTTTTTGAGAAATATGTTACATTAGGTACTTCAATAATACAAAAAAAATTAGTATAATATAATACAAATTATTATAAAACTGTTACAGTAGGGAAAAAATGTTACAATGATTTAGTGACCCACATATGGGACCCACAGTGGCCTTAGATGCGGGGCCCATTTTTTTGCAAATTCTAAGTGCAAAGATAGCATGTATAGTATGATACTATAGACATTTTTTAATGTTACCTTTGAAGCCTATTGTAACTCAAAATTCAAGGTTGTAGCAGGGCAAAAGAATGTTACCTTAGGGTTCAAAGGTAACTCGAAAAAAAAGCAACTTAATTTTTTTGTTACCTTAAAGCTTTTTCTGGCTGTGGTAACATTTTTTTGGGCATGTTGTAACCATTTCTTGTTGTTGCTATAGGCCATCTATGGCGTAGTGTGTGTTTGTACTTCCACAGGTTCAGGGACTATTACTGAACTAGAATGACTTGTACTAGACCTCATGTCATGCATAAGATAGGGATAAGTCCTAAATTTCTCCAACATGAATGGAGTTAATTTAATACCCACATGCACCTTATTCTTTGTAGTTAATGATCCATATAGAAATTTGGACACTTGCTTACAATTGCTTATTAATGATCTATCTACACAATCTATCATATGTATGTCATTTACTTTATAGTTTAAAGCATACATAATGAATCTAGGAAGAAATATTTCCTTACCTCTTGATGCTAATGGCATTGTTAGCCTATTAGAGCTAAACACGTGCTAATATTCACGCAAGTATATGCGATCGCAAGTAATATAGAATTAATTCTAGTTCGTTCCCACAGAGACTGGTTTAGTTAATTTTAATCAATGTACTTATGCAACAATGGTATGGTTATTATCCAATGCTAAAATGAATAACAAATCGAGGTTGTTTTAACTACGCTTAACTAAGAAATTATACTAAAGAACATTAATTAAGAGAAATAAAAGAGTTGAATATTATATGACACAAACATGGGATTCTAACTTCATTAAATACTTCATTCAATAGCCTTTTCATCTTAACCTTAGCATGCAATGGTGATGACACTAATCAGATAACACGAAACTGATAAACACCAACTTCCGTTGCACTAATACCCTACTACCAGACATCCACAAAAGAGATAGAAGCTGAATAGACACCAATTATATTGAGACCCTATATGTCTATAGAATTTGACAACATAACGGTTTAACGCACAAGTTCTCTATCGTGATTACATAGGGCAAGTAAGATGGTTAAAATTACCTATGAATCATGCATAACAAATATATGAACCTATGCTAGCATGGCAAGTTCTAAACCCCTACATTCACTTTTGCTTCATTAGAGATTAACATGATATCTTATAAGTTCATTACGCTCATAAGATGAATAAGCACAACCAATACTAGGATATCATACAATCACCACACACTAAGGCATCGAAATAAATTAAATAAAGAAATCCATAAGTAAATCCGTTAGAACCCCACAATAATGATTAGCCCATAATCGGACTCACCATCAATGTGGGTTCCGATGAAAACATGGTATAATAAACGTAGTCTTCATATTGAATAAATAATAAAACCAAGTATGAAACAAGAGTATAGGTTCACAAACAAGAAAACTAGCATCCAAAGTTACAACTTAAAACAAAGAATCACAAGAATAAACTAGATCTTCTTCGCCATGGTTGATTTGTGCTCTATGGTCTTCTTGCGCCTTCTCCTTAAGCTCTAGTACGTCTTCTTATAAAAAACGATCATAAGTTATGTATATATAGCAGCCCATGCAGATTAGAAATCTTTCGGATCAAAATTAGAGTAGAAACAGGATTCCTGGAATTCGACCCGGCGCGGCCGCGCGCTTCACCAGCGCGGACGTGCTACACTTCTGTAATCTTGGCACGACCATGCGCTACTACAACGCAGGCGCGCTGACTCTCTAAAGAAAATCCTAACTTCTGCTTTTCTTGCTATTTTGAGTTGGTCTTTTCACGAGCAATCTTCTTGACACATTCCTAACATCAAATTAGCATCAAATCAATGCAAATTCACCTGAGTTCCTGATATAAGCCTGAAATGCAAAAATACTACAAAACACATCAAAAACACAATTAACTTGAGTACAAAATGTCAATTCAAACATTTATAGGATATAATAAGTGGACATAAATGCCACTTAACATAGCCCGGTGCTCAATTCCTCCAAGATGTAGTGTCTTACATTGATCTGCTTGTTGTGAGCCATTGAGTAGACCAGCTTCTGGACAACACTGGAAATGTTGTCAAACCTTGACTTTCTGCAAGTGAAATCCCTGATTACTGAATCAAAGAGAAAAGACCATTCCCTCCTCAGGTTCTGTAACATCCCCAAATCCGGGGTCAGGATTGGGTGTCACTAAACAACTTTAAACAATACAATCCTGTATATTAAAACAAATATACAAATAACCCCTCCTTATTCTGGATCGCTTACAGGTTATGGTATGAAACAAGAATCTAATCTTCTAAAATATAATATCTAAAAATAATTTCTTTACCTCTTTACTAAATTTCTCATTTTGTTCACTCCGACACCTCCGAATTCTTTCCGTTGGACACTCTCCACTTATGTTGTCTATTAAGAGTTAATCACTCTTGTCCTCATTTGATACTGAAAAATAAGAATTCACAAAGAAAGAGTGAGCCAAAAATGCCCAGCAAGTATCATAATTGGTTCTCGGGTATTAGATAAAAGAAATTTCTGGAAACGATTTTTAAATAATTTTAAAACATCTTTATTTATTTAAAACAGTTGAGCGAATAAAACATCGGCCCTCATTGGCCTTTAATCATAAATCACATTTTTCTGTAAAAAATTTGAACGTTTTACTGATTCATTTCTTGAATCAAATCTTCATTTGTTTTTGTAATCATAACTTTCCAAGAAAGAATGTCGTTAATGGCGATCAATAATAAATTGGACTGGACACTAGAAACCAACATATGCACTATAACCTGCTGATCAGTCAGGATATAGTGTGGATCTATACCCAACTGCATAGACCCACCAACATATGAGGTACCCAGGCACTATGGCCTAATAATCAAGGGACCAGCCATCTCTGGCCCTTAGGGTCCAGCTCATTCCTGGCCCTCGTAGTAACTGTTAGATATATTTGAGATGTCATGTCTAATATATTTCATGTTTAGTTTTCAGATTTTAACAAACATGAAATATCAGTACTTACTGGAATCAGTACTTACTGGAAGTTAGAACATAAGGATATCAGAACTTAGGTTATCAGAAGATAAATATCAGAAGATAGATATCAGAACTTAAGTACGGGAGGACTTACAGTTAAGGAAGGAAGCTAATTTACAAGAAAGAAGATCGAGACTAATACAAAAGAAGATATGCATGAAAAGAGTTAGAAGATAAGAAGACTTGTATAAGATATCTTATTGATATATTTTAGAAGACAGAATTATATTCCATATCAATTAGAAGTTATCTCGTAACTGTACTATATAAACACAGACATAGGTTTACACTATATGTGTTATCATTATCGAGAAGATCATACATTGTAACCTAGCAGCTCTCGTGATATTTGTTCATCACTGAGAGAGAACAGTTTCATTGTAACCGAGTTTATCATATTAAATATATCTGTTTACTGTTACTTATGTTCGAAATTGACTTGATTGTATTAAACACTGTATTCAACCCCCTTCTACAGTGTTGTGTGACCTAACAATTGGTATCAGAGCTTATCTGTTAACACACATACAGCAAAGATCCAAAACAATCATGTCTGAAAAAGCTTAAAATCCAACCCAGCCCACCAAAACTGAAACAACTAAAAACACTCAAATCCACAGTTGATAGAGACTATTAGGGTTCCCATACTAAGACCTTCTGAGTATCACATATGGAAAGTAAAGATGGCTATGTTTCTGGAAGCTATAGATCCAAAATACCTTGACAGAATTAATGAAGGACCATATAAGCCAACCAAGCTCTCTGTTGTATTTGCAGATCAGCCAGCAAAGACCATATAAAATGAGAAAAGTGAGTATACAGCTGAAGATATCTCATCCATTTCCAAGGATGCAAAGGTAAGGCATTTGTTGCATAGTGCCATTGATAATGTCATATCAAATAGGGTAATCCATTACAAGACTGCAAAGGAGATATGGGATGCTTTGGAGACAAGATGACAGGGAACTGATGCAATCAAGAAGAACAGGAGGACTATACTCACTCAAGAGTATGAGCACTTTGACTCAAAAGGTGATGAGTCATTAACTGACTTATATGACAGGTTTGTCAAACTCTTGAATGATCTGTCACTGGTGGACAAGGAATATGATCTTGAAAATTCAAATCTAAAATTCCTTTTAGCTCTTCATGAAAGTTGGGATTTGAAGTCTACTACTATAAGAGACAACTATGCTCTTGATGAAACTACTCTTGATGAAATTTATGGTATGCTCAAGATTTATGAACTTGAGATAGATCAAAGGAGCAAGAGGCACGGGAGAAAGTCAAGGACAGTTGCTCTTAAGGCTGAAGAGGAATTCCCCAAAGTGGCTATCTCAAAGAAAGGAAAAGGAAAGACTCTTATCATAAAGTCTGACTCAGAATCATCAAGTTCTTATGATGATAATTCAGAAACTGAAAGTTTACCTGAAATAGATGTTGATGAAGAGATGATGAAATTATTTGCTCTTATGGTGAAGGGTATCACAAAGATAGCCTACAGGAAATTCAGAAGGGGAAATGTAATAACCCCAATTTTTGGAAATTTTTGAAACCCTTATGAATAGTGTTTTTGCTGAATGAGAAAACTTTTCATGCCACACTATGTAGGGGTTCTGATATGGATATTCTGAGATTTTATTAGTACTTTATATGGGATATAAGTGTATGTAAAGATCGTCAGAATCCAAATCCGAACACTTTGATTTTTCCCGGAAATCGAATAGATACGGAAAGAATTGAGTATAAGGTAACAGGATAAAAGGATTTAAATTAAAGGATTATAATAGAGGATCATAAAAAGGAATATAATGTATTGAGAAAGGTTAAGGGAACCTAAGTAATAAGATCCCGGGTATGATCCCTCAAACGATAAACGAAAACGAAAGTTAAGCGAACAGTATAACAGATCAGCGGTCATTAGGCAAACAATTAGGAAGTTAATCAAAGGGATTAGAGAGGATGATGTCACCCAATAAATAGAAAGAGGACAAGGAGGGGAGGATGACATCATGAGGATGACACAAGCATGACATGGGAAGGAAGGAGGTGTGGTTGAATGAGAACCACACAAATTCAAGGGCAACAAGGTAATTGACTAAAACAAACACAAAAATCAAACCAACCAAGCCAAGCAAATCATTTTTCATCAAAATCAAAAAGAAACCAAGGCATTGTTCTTCATGCTCTCGGCCAAAACAGAACCAGAACACTAAAACTGCTGTATCTCCTTCATTTCTCACTCAAATATTGTGTTCTATAGCTCATTGGAAAGGTATTGAGATGGCCTACAACTCTTGTTCACAAGTCTCGTCCAAATAATCATGGTAAGACCCTCATTTTTACAGTTCTTTAAATAGGACTTTTAGAAACTTCAAAGCCTAACTTTGTGTTCTTGATTTCTTTGGAAAGATCAAGCTTGTAGGAGGCTCCTTAAGGCTTCCTAGCAACTTAACACCTCCCAAGGAAGGTATAAAATTCAAACCCTAGCCTTTACTTTATTTGTTAGTAAGTTTAATGGTTGGTGTTGTGAAATGAGAAGCATGGATTGTGATTATTAGTAGTTTGGTTTGATTTGGAAGTGTTTTGGTAATTGAAGCTTGATTATAGTTCATAGGTCTTGATTGTGGTTGTTTGAGTTAAAAACCTTGGAGATTATGGACTGATTTGGTATGGTTTAGGTGAAGTTTTGTTGTATTGATGGTTATGAGTTGGTTGGTGGTTAATTGGAGTAGTTTAAACATTGGTAATCGCGTAAACATAGTCGTCGTAACGTCCGATTTTCTTTGGACTGTTTTTGTGCATAACATTAGGACCCGAGAACCCCCTGCTAGATTATGACCACTGCCATGTTTAGATAGCTCATGTTACGAGCTTTGTTTTGATATGTAGTTCGTTCGATTCCGATGCACGGTTTAGGAGAAACGACCGTTTCAAGTAACGGCGTTTCGCGAACGAAACTTTTCCCCTCGCCTTACTTTGAAACATAGGTTAAAGACCAAAAAGGGTTAATTAATGTATGAAACATTTATGGTAAGTGTGTTAGGCAGTTGGTAAGACACTCGCGAAGTAATCGCCTTAAAACTCGTAAAGGTTAAATTATTAAAAATGGTGGAGCCGAGGGTACTCGAGTGACTTAAGAGAATCAGTAAGCGCAAAACGATCGTTAGAGTCTGAGTTGGTTAGAGTATAGATTTACAAGTGACTTTGGTTTAATTCCAACTTACTTGTTGTTTATAGGTTACCAAACTCGTCCCGAGCCATTCGTAACCCTCAGTCGCTCAGGCAAGTTTTCTACCCGTTATACTGTTGTTGTGATGTATATATGTATATGCATTATCTTGCGATAGATGCATGATGTTTATATTAGCAAATGTTGCAATATATTGAAGCATGCTGCTATGGTATATATATGCATGCCTGTTTCATATTCTTGCCATATATATCTGTTGGTTCAGTTGATAATACCTATGCTAGAGAATAGCAGTAATTTGCATATACCCTTAGTATAGGGACCCAAAGGTGAAAACATTTTCTAAAACCGGGAGTCGAGGATCCCGAGTAGATTTTTTATATATATATTTATATATATATATATGGTTATAGTTTTCAAAACTATTAATCGAATAAGGTTTATTCGATAACTTGATTTTATTAATGATTATTATCTTGAATATTCATTCGAGGACTTATGACTCCTTTATATTATTTATTGAATATTACTTGGATATTCATTTGAGGATGTGTGACTCAATTATTTTTATAAAGATTATCCTTTATGGAAATATTATTTAAATAATAATATTCAGATATTTTCTAATATATTGGGACTGATTTATTTTGTTAAATCAGCATCACTCCAAACACTCTTAAAAATATTTTGCGAGTCTTCAAAATGATTTTTAAAAGTTAGAGCGGATCCCAAAACTCATTTTTATATTTAAGATCCTCCTTTCGAAGGGGATTTAAATACTCGCTCAAAACCTGAGGGATCCGGCTCTGTGGTGTGTTTTATATTCGCAACAAGGTTGCTGTTTTGTTAAATGAATTGATTACTTACCCAACACTCGGGAAGTAAAATTCTTGGAACAAGTTAATCCATTAACAGGCATCGCCTGGGAAATATCGGTGAGTTCTCCTTTCCAACTAGATACGACTTCTTGGTGGAGCCGTATCAACAAGTTTCTACTTGGGGAAAGGGGGAACGAGCTTTACGTTTCAGAGTCATGGATTTCATCTGAACTAGGAGTGGCGTAAGTGGTCGAGTGGCGCCGGCCCAGCCTTATTATATTGGCCCAAATGGCCTGGAAGTTCCGCTAAGGCGGTCCATTCCTTAGGAGTTCAGTGTTCGGTTGACAAGTAAATCCGACAGGTTCTCCTCTACATGTAGAAAATGGTGGGGTTGCACTACTACGACTGATCATCGTAAGTGGTCTTCCTGGCGCGGCAAACTCCCGTAATGAGTTCATCATCCAATTGGATATTTCTGCAACACTACCCAGAGCACTTCGATAGAAAGGCTACGGCTGGGCGATTGTTGAGTGTTGGCAGGGTCAAGTTTTCAAAATGATGTTTGCATCAAATGAAGTATCTCGTAACTTCATTTTATTTTGATGATATTTTAAAGATTTAATCTATTCAAATCTGGTCTTGTAGTCTCATCTACGTGATGAACTTTTGAAACTAATTATAACTTGAACGGTGGTAGTTCAAGTAGTATTTGGAAAAGATATAAGTATATTGGAGTATCTTGTAACTTCATCTTTTAAACTTATATCTAGTAAATGATTATCTTATGCATGACAAAGATTTTCAGAAAAATGTTGAGACAAGGTTAGATATATGAGATCACCTTGCAACAATATTTTTATACAGTTATAAACTGGAACTCTGTGTATATTATGTATGGAAGAGGACTTCCAAGATTTTGAAAAGTATATATGTATATATACTGAATATTTTGCGACTTCATCGCATTAAGATATCAACTTGGTTCATTTCTTTTGACCAAGACTTTCATGAGTACTATGAGAAGGCTCATATACTATTAATCATTATACATATTATTTTGGTGGGCTTGCTGCTCACCCTTGCTTTCTTCTTTCATCACACAACAACAGATAGAAAAGATGAACAGAACCAAGCTCCCGATTCGCAAGCGATTAGGAGACGTTCCGCAGTTTTCTAGAAGCATTGATGCCGCCGTAGCTGAGGTAGGAACTACCAATAGGCTAGGCTTTCAACTTTTGATGTACCAGATTTATTTATATTTATGAATTGTAATAATGGCAAAGAAATGTAAATTTATTCAGAAAACCTTTTAAGGTGTATTGGCAGATAATTGTGGAATAAAATGACTTGTGGTTATTTTTGGATGTTCATCTCTGAGACTATAACGTGTGGTGTGTGTGTTTATTGTGGGGTCACAGTACAGAGTAGTTGAGTAATTATTAAGATTGGGTGTTATTAAGGGAAATGGAACTCGTGACGACCCGGATCCCCGACCCCGGATCTGGGGGTGTTACAGAAATGGTATCAGAGCTAAGCGTTATAAACCTCAGAGATGATGGGACGTTAAGATAATAAGTTCACTAAGATAATAAGAACTCTTGCCAAGTTCATAGTCGGACTACCTAACGTAGTGCTGACAGTTAAAACCCTTATGGGAACCCTTATAAATGTAGCGATAGAAGCGTAGTTCGTTATCGTATATCGTAGCGGGACTCCGAACCCTGAGGTTGAGGAATATCAACGCGATGATGTTTTATTACTAATTGGAGATCAGATTGTGGATCTGATAGAGCGTCCTAACGCAGGACCGGATGATGTAGCGATTGAGGATGTTGTCCTAGAAGGGATAGTTGCTGAGGAGGATCCCATGGAGGATCCTGACAAGAATGAATAAAGGACCACTGATGAATTGATGACCATGGTTAGGTCGACTACCAGAGGTAGGATTGGCCGGTCACTACCAGAGGTTCGTTCAAGTTTGTAAAGATAGTAGCCCCTTTAACGCGGCTTACTCATAAGACTGAGAAGTTCGAATAGGCAGAGAAATGCGAGAACAACTTTTAAGAACTGAAGCAAAGGTTGGTGACGGCCCCTATGTTGGCATTGCCGGAGGGAAAAAGGAGATTTTGTGATTTGTAAGTGACGCTTCGCATAAGGAATTAGGGTGCTTCTTATATAGCACAACAAGATAATCGCGTCTGCGTCAAGACAATTAAGGGAATTTAAAATTCGATATTCCCACCCATGAGCTTGGGCTCGTGGCAATAGTTTTGCCCTAAAGATTGGAGGCACTACTTGTATGGAGAGAAGTGCGAGATTTACCTAAGCCATAAGTACTCTAGTACATTTTCCCGTAGAGAGATCTCAACATACGCCCGAGGAGGCGGTTAGAGCTAATCAAGAATTATGATTGGGAGATTCTGTATCATTCGGGGAAAGCCAATGTGGTGGTTGATGCCCTTAGTAAAAAGGAGAGACTCAAGATGATAATGTCTTTGGGAGAATTGATAAGAGATTTTGAGAGAATGGAAATAGTAGTGAATGTAACCGGAGCCGGTACCGAAAAGCTGTTTGAGATTACAATAGAGACCAAATTATTGGAAAAGAGCATATTATGCCAGAAAAAGGTGATGAATGAAGGCAGAGAGCCAACAAATAAATATGAGATTAATACCGAGAAAGATGATAAGGGAATAATGAGGTATTCCTATAGAATTTGGGTTCCGAAAGTTCAAGAGCGTAAGGATGAGAACTTAGATGAGAGCCATAGTTTGAGGAATAAGATTTAGAGCAAACCCTGAACGTGATAGTCAGGGAGGTCGCCATCAAGATAGAAGGAACCCATGACATAATGGAGTGGAAAATGAGGATTTTAAATTAAAAGATGACCCCAATTATGGGGAGTAGGATGAAACATTTCATACTAAGGAAACAGAAAGTCGAGTAAGGAAAGGAGACCCGAGACGGTACTCTTATACGGCAATTCATGGACCTGTCTAGACAGAACTTAGACTATTATCCCCAACCACCACCTTGAGGAAACAATACGATAGGAAATTCTTTCAGGACCTGTAAGTCTCTAAGCTCTCAGAGTTCCAAGGAACAGGGTGACCAGTCGAGGCAAGAGCCTGGCTAAAGGAAATATAGGAATCATTTGAGATTCTAAATGATTGACGAATCTCAAAAGACTATTTTTGTCACTTACCCTCCTAAGAGAGAGGCCACCTGCTGGTGAAAGACCAAGAAAGGCACGGAGCTAGAGGTTAGAATAAACTGATTTAAGTCCAGTCAATTGTTTTCGGGAAAGTAATTCCCAAAGATAAGGAGATAGTGTAAAAGCTTTAGAGCCAGAACAAAGGCAGACGAGTATGATGAATTATGAATCTAAGTTGTAAAAGTTGTCAAGATTCGTTCTGAGGACACGAATCCAGAATGACGGGATGTTTGAAATCAATGCTTATATTGTGATTGGTTTGTGAAATAATGATAAGAGAAAGGAAAATAAAAAGGAACTGAAGTGGAAAGGGATATAAAGGCAATAGAGTTTGAGGAATGATAAGGGAGTTGGGTATGAGGAAACCCTAAAGACTCGTAGCAATAGAAATAGAAAAGTATGTAATTGTCAGGATGAGGGTGATTCACCATGAGTTAAAGTTGATGATTGAAGGAATAAGAGATACATATATTTTATCCCCTGTAAGTTGGGAGGATTTGAGGAAAACTTGAGATAGTTCGAAGGTTAAATATGAGACGCGGATAGACTGAGGAGACAAGGAAGTAAGAAATTAGGAAAATTGGATGAAGGAAGTGACCTTCAAGAATGTGAAGTGTAAGACCGGTGACTTGATACCCAGAAAGGGAGACGCCAGGTATGAGAGATATCCCAACATTGAGGTGACTGTTGAGATAAACAACAAAAGTAAATAAGGAATTATTAAGAAGAAGTTCACGTTGAACATGACCAATATCTTCCAGAACATTCATGTTATTGTTACCAAGTTAGGCAAGAAAAGCGGATAACCGTTGTTATCTTTTGGAGGCCATTTTGATTAACCTCATTTTGTATACAGATGTTATTGTGAAATTAGGCATATACTATCGATGTGGGAATGATTGAATAAGACACCCTTATCAGGGATATATGACTTGATTTATCCATGGAAGGATGCAGGTACCTTTTAAAGGTGGAATTACGGATAGAACATCGGTAACTTAAAATGAATCCTAGGGGAATGCATAAATGTTGGCATTTCACCCTTAATAGGGACAGTATGAGTTTTGACAGTATGATTTGGAAAGGGTTAAGGTAACAACAACCTTTAAGAATCAGTGGAGAAATTTTTCAGAAGTATATAGACAA
Organism: Apium graveolens; assembly: GCF_009905375.1. Classification (NCBI taxonomy): domain Eukaryota; kingdom Viridiplantae; phylum Streptophyta; class Magnoliopsida; order Apiales; family Apiaceae; genus Apium; species Apium graveolens. Next base: position 61,683,290 of record NC_133649.1, read on the forward strand.
TGATTTTAGTATTAGTAAATGGTATTTTGATATGCCCTGTATCTAGGGAATACAGGAGGAATGAATCAAGGATAACCTTAGAGGTTTTACAAGGAGAAAGGTAATATTCAAAATTCTCAAGAATAGAAATGTTGATAAAGGAAATATGACGTAATTATAATGTTGCCAAGTGGGGCACGTGTTAAACCACGAGAAAGTATGGATCAAACCAGTAATGCTCGAAATTGTTCAGGGCAATTAGGACTTAAGATAAAAGATGTTCTAATTATGATTGAGAGTCAGTCATGACAGTGATTAACCGCTAAAGACTGAGGCAATAACTTATGGAAAAATGATAATTTTTTTTTACTCATCAGATTTTAAGGAAAACATCTTCACATAAGCTGTGATTGAAATAAGTTAGAAAATTTATTTGGAGGTGGTTAAAATGACATTGACTGTAAGGAAATTTTACTATCAGGAAAGGCCAAAGAGGTGGACGACACTTTAAAGGTAAGAGGATAATTATAGGCGCTTGTGCCAAAGGAATACAGTGATGATGGTTAAAGCTATGCAGGTTGTATTATGGTTTGGAAGATTGACATTCCTTCTGATGACTGTGCAATACCCAACCGTAATAGTAGTTGGTAAAGGTTTAATTCGTGTAATCGCCATGAGCGGGCTATCTATCTCAGAAGATACTATCTTGAGATAAGCCAGGACCATGTTTCAAAAAGGACTAGACGAACCTTTGAGTAAGTCTTCTATTTAAGGCATATGGTTTAGAATGGTATTAACCTGCTACCGTTGCTTTGATTGAAACTCTTCTGCAATTTTATCTGCTTCATGTCATGTATGTATGTCAGGATCAGGAGTGTTCTTCATGAATCAGGAATGGTGATTATGTTACCTCCTTAGAAGGATTTGGTACGACATGTATGGACTCCGTATGGTTAGCTATTAAGATTTCATGGAAAGTGAATGACGACAGTAGGTCAGTGGTGGACCATAGTAATGCAGCAATGATTCTGCGAGTAATGAGCTGGTTACAACCATGAGAGTTGTATTGGAATGGATGTTGAGATTAAGTACCACTAATCGGGTCGTGGTGATGTATAAGTTATCATTGAATAGACTAATTAAGTAGATTATTTACCTATTGAATATTTATTCATCCTTATCAATTGAGGGTCGTATGACTATACGAGGAAGGTTGCGATGCAAGCATAGAATTCTAGTAACGATGATGTCTAGAATGAGATCCCAGATTCGATTTTCAATGTCGAGGGAGTTTCAAAGGTGATTGTGTATAAGCTCGAGGAAGAGCATGGGTCCATAGAATGATGGACGGGATAGCGAAAATATTTAGGCATGTGAAATACGATGCTATAATACTTGATGTTGATATAAATACATATATGTTTTGTTCTCCTATGACAAACCTCTATAGTTCAGAGGTAGATTCCAAGCCAGATATTTTATGGCAACATTTTTTTTACATATATACAATTCTCTTCAGTTCGTTCTTTTCTCTTCTTTTCATTTCAAGTAAGCTGAGAAGAACAACCCTTCCAGAAGGGGAGGTATTGCCGAATGACTATCTATCTTTGTGATAGAAGCCTAGTAGGATACCATCTATTGTTTAGTTGCTTGTCAAGTACTAAAGGCTGGCCACCTTCTGTACTAACTATGCAATATAACAAGTGTTCATGATCATAGTGATCTCTCAATAAATTCCTTTACTTCTATATGATTGATCAAACTTTGGGAAATAGAAACAGCAGAAAAAAGGAGTAATAAAGTTGTGGTAGAATTCGAAATGGAAACACATTCGTGATACTAAGGTTGAAGTGGTTATTAAAAGGTTATAGAACACTAACGAGCAAAAGTATAACTAGTATAATATTAGGAACGAAAGGTTGTAGCGATTACGAACTAGAAAAGAATGGGTATTGAGAAGCAAAAGCTCTAATGCTAAACGCTATAATGAGAGTCTGTGCAATAGACTTGAAAGAATTTGGAATGATCACTTAACGCGGATTTAGTTATATCATGACAATAGATCATATGTCATTATCGAGATGTCACCTTATGAGATCCTTGAGGGAAGATAATGTCGATCTCCCTTATGTTAGGATGAAGTTGTAGAGCGCAAGATGCTCAGACCAGTAGTGGTCCAAAGGACCAAGGATATAATAGATCTAATCAGAGGACGGCTGGTAGTAGCCCAAGATAGGAACACGAAGTATGTTGATTTGACACGAAAGGACCAGGAATAGGAAGTGGGGGACCTAGTGTTGTTATAGGTATTTCCTTGGAAAGGAAGGATGAGGTTCGGAAAGAAAGGGAAGTTAAGTCCACGAATTGTTGGACCCTTGGATATATTAAGACATATTGGGAAGATAGCATATGAGTTAGCCCTACCCCCGAATATGTAGCAAGTTCATAATGTATTCCACGTATCAATGTTAAGAAAATGTAATTCGGATGCCAGATAAATAGGGGCATATGAGCGCATAGGCATGCGACCAGACATAACCTATAGGGAGCAACCAGAAATGGTTATAGATCGAAAAGGGACAAGTGCTTAGGAGAAGGGTTATCAAACTAGTCAGAGTTTGATGGTAGAACCACAATGTGGGAAAATTGACTTGAGAGTTAGAAAGTGCAATACTAAGAAAGTATCCCTATTCATTTCTATCTGATTCCGGGACGGAATCCTTTTAAGGAGGGGAGACTGTAATAACCCCAATTTTTGGAAATTTTTGAAACCCTTATGAATAGTGTTTTTGCTGAATGAGAAAACTTTTCATGCCACACTATGTAGGGGTTCTGATATGGATATTCTGAGATTTTATTAGTACTTTATATGGGATATAAGTGTATGTAAAGATCGTCAGAATCCAAATCCGAACACTTTGATTTTTCCCGGAAATCGAATAGATACGGAAAGAATTGAGTATAAGGTAACAGGATAAAAGGATTTAAATTAAAGGATTATAATAGAGGATCATAAAAAGGAATATAATGTATTGAGAAAGGTTAAGGGAACCTAAGTAATAAGATCCCGGGTATGATCCCTCAAACGATAAACGAAAACGAAAGTTAAGCGAACAGTATAACAGATCAGCGGTCATTAGGCAAACAATTAGGAAGTTAATCAAAGGGATTAGAGAGGATGATGTCACCCAATAAATAGAAAGAGGACAAGGAGGGGAGGATGACATCATGAGGATGACACAAGCATGACATGGGAAGGAAGGAGGTGTGGTTGAATGAGAACCACACAAATTCAAGGGCAACAAGGTAATTGACTAAAACAAACACAAAAATCAAACCAACCAAGCCAAGCAAATCATTTTTCATCAAAATCAAAAAGAAACCAAGGCATTGTTCTTCATGCTCTCGGCCAAAACAGAACCAGAACACTAAAACTGCTGTATCTCCTTCATTTCTCACTCAAATATTGTGTTCTATAGCTCATTGGAAAGGTATTGAGATGGCCTACAACTCTTGTTCACAAGTCTCGTCCAAATAATCATGGTAAGACCCTCATTTTTACAGTTCTTTAAATAGGACTTTTAGAAACTTCAAAGCCTAACTTTGTGTTCTTGATTTCTTTGGAAAGATCAAGCTTGTAGGAGGCTCCTTAAGGCTTCCTAGCAACTTAACACCTCCCAAGGAAGGTATAAAATTCAAACCCTAGCCTTTACTTTATTTGTTAGTAAGTTTAATGGTTGGTGTTGTGAAATGAGAAGCATGGATTGTGATTATTAGTAGTTTGGTTTGATTTGGAAGTGTTTTGGTAATTGAAGCTTGATTATAGTTCATAGGTCTTGATTGTGGTTGTTTGAGTTAAAAACCTTGGAGATTATGGACTGATTTGGTATGGTTTAGGTGAAGTTTTGTTGTATTGATGGTTATGAGTTGGTTGGTGGTTAATTGGAGTAGTTTAAACATTGGTAATCGCGTAAACATAGTCGTCGTAACGTCCGATTTTCTTTGGACTGTTTTTGTGCATAACATTAGGACCCGAGAACCCCCTGCTAGATTATGACCACTGCCATGTTTAGATAGCTCATGTTACGAGCTTTGTTTTGATATGTAGTTCGTTCGATTCCGATGCACGGTTTAGGAGAAACGACCGTTTCAAGTAACGGCGTTTCGCGAACGAAACTTTTCCCCTCGCCTTACTTTGAAACATAGGTTAAAGACCAAAAAGGGTTAATTAATGTATGAAACATTTATGGTAAGTGTGTTAGGCAGTTGGTAAGACACTCGCGAAGTAATCGCCTTAAAACTCGTAAAGGTTAAATTATTAAAAATGGTGGAGCCGAGGGTACTCGAGTGACTTAAGAGAATCAGTAAGCGCAAAACGATCGTTAGAGTCTGAGTTGGTTAGAGTATAGATTTACAAGTGACTTTGGTTTAATTCCAACTTACTTGTTGTTTATAGGTTACCAAACTCGTCCCGAGCCATTCGTAACCCTCAGTCGCTCAGGCAAGTTTTCTACCCGTTATACTGTTGTTGTGATGTATATATGTATATGCATTATCTTGCGATAGATGCATGATGTTTATATTAGCAAATGTTGCAATATATTGAAGCATGCTGCTATGGTATATATATGCATGCCTGTTTCATATTCTTGCCATATATATCTGTTGGTTCAGTTGATAATACCTATGCTAGAGAATAGCAGTAATTTGCATATACCCTTAGTATAGGGACCCAAAGGTGAAAACATTTTCTAAAACCGGGAGTCGAGGATCCCGAGTAGATTTTTTATATATATATTTATATATATATATATGGTTATAGTTTTCAAAACTATTAATCGAATAAGGTTTATTCGATAACTTGATTTTATTAATGATTATTATCTTGAATATTCATTCGAGGACTTATGACTCCTTTATATTATTTATTGAATATTACTTGGATATTCATTTGAGGATGTGTGACTCAATTATTTTTATAAAGATTATCCTTTATGGAAATATTATTTAAATAATAATATTCAGATATTTTCTAATATATTGGGACTGATTTATTTTGTTAAATCAGCATCACTCCAAACACTCTTAAAAATATTTTGCGAGTCTTCAAAATGATTTTTAAAAGTTAGAGCGGATCCCAAAACTCATTTTTATATTTAAGATCCTCCTTTCGAAGGGGATTTAAATACTCGCTCAAAACCTGAGGGATCCGGCTCTGTGGTGTGTTTTATATTCGCAACAAGGTTGCTGTTTTGTTAAATGAATTGATTACTTACCCAACACTCGGGAAGTAAAATTCTTGGAACAAGTTAATCCATTAACAGGCATCGCCTGGGAAATATCGGTGAGTTCTCCTTTCCAACTAGATACGACTTCTTGGTGGAGCCGTATCAACAAGTTTCTACTTGGGGAAAGGGGGAACGAGCTTTACGTTTCAGAGTCATGGATTTCATCTGAACTAGGAGTGGCGTAAGTGGTCGAGTGGCGCCGGCCCAGCCTTATTATATTGGCCCAAATGGCCTGGAAGTTCCGCTAAGGCGGTCCATTCCTTAGGAGTTCAGTGTTCGGTTGACAAGTAAATCCGACAGGTTCTCCTCTACATGTAGAAAATGGTGGGGTTGCACTACTACGACTGATCATCGTAAGTGGTCTTCCTGGCGCGGCAAACTCCCGTAATGAGTTCATCATCCAATTGGATATTTCTGCAACACTACCCAGAGCACTTCGATAGAAAGGCTACGGCTGGGCGATTGTTGAGTGTTGGCAGGGTCAAGTTTTCAAAATGATGTTTGCATCAAATGAAGTATCTCGTAACTTCATTTTATTTTGATGATATTTTAAAGATTTAATCTATTCAAATCTGGTCTTGTAGTCTCATCTACGTGATGAACTTTTGAAACTAATTATAACTTGAACGGTGGTAGTTCAAGTAGTATTTGGAAAAGATATAAGTATATTGGAGTATCTTGTAACTTCATCTTTTAAACTTATATCTAGTAAATGATTATCTTATGCATGACAAAGATTTTCAGAAAAATGTTGAGACAAGGTTAGATATATGAGATCACCTTGCAACAATATTTTTATACAGTTATAAACTGGAACTCTGTGTATATTATGTATGGAAGAGGACTTCCAAGATTTTGAAAAGTATATATGTATATATACTGAATATTTTGCGACTTCATCGCATTAAGATATCAACTTGGTTCATTTCTTTTGACCAAGACTTTCATGAGTACTATGAGAAGGCTCATATACTATTAATCATTATACATATTATTTTGGTGGGCTTGCTGCTCACCCTTGCTTTCTTCTTTCATCACACAACAACAGATAGAAAAGATGAACAGAACCAAGCTCCCGATTCGCAAGCGATTAGGAGACGTTCCGCAGTTTTCTAGAAGCATTGATGCCGCCGTAGCTGAGGTAGGAACTACCAATAGGCTAGGCTTTCAACTTTTGATGTACCAGATTTATTTATATTTATGAATTGTAATAATGGCAAAGAAATGTAAATTTATTCAGAAAACCTTTTAAGGTGTATTGGCAGATAATTGTGGAATAAAATGACTTGTGGTTATTTTTGGATGTTCATCTCTGAGACTATAACGTGTGGTGTGTGTGTTTATTGTGGGGTCACAGTACAGAGTAGTTGAGTAATTATTAAGATTGGGTGTTATTAAGGGAAATGGAACTCGTGACGACCCGGATCCCCGACCCCGGATCTGGGGGTGTTACAGGAAAGAATTTTTTCAAGAAAGGTGGAAGTTCTAATAAGAAAGGGTTCAGAAAGTATGAAGGCAAAAGTGCAAAGTCTGACAGAGAACACAACTCAAATGTCAAATGCTACAATTGTGGTGAAAGAGGCCATATATCTCCTGACTGCAAGAAAGGAAAGAGTGACAAAGGCAAGGCACTTATCACAAAGAAGAAAAGCTGGACAGACTCTTCAGATTCTGAAGATGAGGTGAATTATGCTTTAATGGCAAATGCTGATGGCAGCCCTGAAACTGCTGAACTGAAGGTACCTCAAATAACTTATGCTTTTCATACTGATGATATTACTGAGTTGAGATTATATCTTAAAACCATGTTTATTAGTTACAGAGATCAAACTTTAACATGTCAAAGATTAACTTCTGAAAATCTTGCTTATAAGAAAAGGAATGGCAATTTAGAAAAGGAGTTAGTTAAGTTTCATCAAACTCAAAAAGAAATAGATGATGCTTTTTATGTTAGAGATAAAGTGCTAAAATTGAATCAATCTCTAAAAACTGAGTTAGAAAAGGGAAGAGAGATTATCAGGACTTGGACTAACTCTGGCTTAACAACTCAAAATTTATTAAGTAGTGGAAACTGGAAAGAGTGCTTAGGTTATGGAGATGATAAAAGTGAAAAAGGAACTGATCAAATTGAGCCAATTGTTGTTAAACAAACTGCTAAGCCAAAGGTAAATCCTGTTAAGTTTGTAGCTAAAACTGTAAAGTCTGATTCTAAAAAGATGAAAGAATCTGTAACAGAAGTTAAGGAGAAGTCAACTTCTGACAAATTAGAACAGGATAAACCAGCTGAAGTTGACATAGGCTTAATGACTAAGAAGCAACTTAAGCATAAGCTGAAAGAAATAAGGAATGTCAACAAGGTAAAGGCAGCTAGGAAAAATAGGAACGGAAAGGAAAGTGTGAATAAAAGCAATAATAATATGCCAGTTCCTAATGCTCCTAGAAAGAAATGTTATAATTATGGAAACTTTAACCATCTTGTTTCTTTTTGCAGGAAGAACAAGAATATAAAATCTTTACCTCCTAAGTCAGGAGTTAAGAGTCAGTCTGTTAGGTTTAAACCACAAAATCCTTATTTTCATTGTGGTAGTTTATGGCATTCCATTTATACTTGTAAGGAATATCATAGTTTGTACTATGATTATTATCAAATAAAACCTTCTTTGAAGAAAGTTACTTTAATTCCTTCTAGTGTAAAGTCTGATGCAAAGTCTGATATAAGTTCTGATAAACAGCATGTTAGCGTAAACTCTGATATTAAATCCGCTGCAAATGCTAACAAACTTAAAAAGGCTAAAGGATCAAAGCAAGTTTGAGTCCTTAAAACTAACCATTAGTGGTCTTTGTAATTACAGGGCAACAGGAAAAACATCCTAGTACTGGATAGTGGATGACTGGAAATAAAGCCCTGCTCTCAGACTTTGTGGAGAAAGCTGGCCCGGGAGTTTCTTATGGAGATGGCAACATGGGAAAAACTCCGGGATATGGCAATATTAATCTTCGGAATGTCATTATTGAAACACTAGCTCTTGTCTCAGGACTTAAACACAATCTGTTGAGTGTGAGTCAAATCTGTGACAGAGGTTATCATGTGGATTTCTTTGAAGAACACTGTGAAGTTGTAAGCAATTCTACAGGCAAAGTGGTTCTAAAAGGTTACAGGCATGGTAACATTTATGAAGCCAGGCTTTCAATAAGTTCTGATGGTTCCACAATCTGTCTGTTGAGTAGAGCATCAATTGAAGAAAGTTGGAATTGGCACAAAATACTCTCTAATTTAAACTTCAACAACATAAATGAGCTTGTAAAGAAAGATCTTGCGAGAGGACTGCCAAAATCAGTATTTGCTCCTGAGGCCTTTGTGATTCATGTCAAAAGGCAAAACAAAGAAAATCTTCTTTCAAGAGCAAAACTGAGTCATCAATTCTTGAGCCTTATCACCTACTGCATGTTGATCTATTTGGTCCAATCAATGTCATGTCTATTGCAAAGAAGAAATATGCTATGGTCATAGTGGATGAGTTCACAAGGCACACTTGGGTGTACTTCTTGCACAAGAAAAATGAAACTGCATCTACTCTAACTGATCATGTCAGACAGCTGGATAAGTTGGTCAAAAATTCTGTTAAAATTATAAGAAATGATAATGGAACTGAGTTCAAGAATTCAATCATGGAAGAGTTCTGCAAAGAGCATAAAATCAAACAGGAATTTTCTGCACCTGGAACTCCACAGAAAAATGGAGTTGTAGAAAGAAAGAATAGGACTCTCATTAAAGCTGCACGAACTATGCTTGATGAAGCAAAGCTACCAACCTACTTTTGGGCTGAAGCTGTGCAGACTGCTTGTTTTACACAGAATGCTACACTCATAAACAAGCATGGAAAAACACCATATGAGATGGTGAAGAAAAAGAAGTCAAATCTGAAATACTTTCATGTATTTGGTTGCAAGTGTTTTGTTCTTAAGACTCATCCTGAACAGCTGTCAAAATTTGATCTAAAAGCTGATGAAGGAATCTTTGTTGGATATCCACTTTCCACAAAAGCCTTCAGAGCCTACAATTTAAGAACAAGGGTTGTCATGGAATCTATCAATGTATCTTTTGATGATAAGAAGATTACTAGACTTGAAGATTTCAATGATCATGATCAGCTGAGATTTGAAAATGAAGACTTAAATTCTGATTCTGTAAATTTTGATGACTTAAACTCTGATCTTGTAAGTACTGATATCTTTGAATCTGTGGTAACAACTCCAAAGGAAAATGCACCTGTCCGGGGGGAGCAAGCTGGAAATCCTACCACATCTCAAGACTCTCAAGAAGCATCAGAACCTGTCATGGGCTCTTCAAGTTCTAATTCATCTAGTTCTAATGAGCCAAATTCTGATAATTCTGGAAACTTTGATACTTCAAATCCTGAAGGATCCAGGTCAAATTCTGAAGTCTCGGAGAGCATAACTACAGGGGGAGCATCAGAAAATGATGATGGAGATAGCATGGATCATGGGGGAGGATCCAGTTCTAGAAGTCAACTTCAATCTCCAAGGAAGTGGACCAAATCACATACACCTGACTTAATAATTGGAGATCCTGAAGCAGGTATCAGGACTAGAACTACAACATCAAATGAATGTCTCTATCATTCTTTTCTATCTCAGACTGAACCAAAGAAAGTGGAAGAAGCTCTTCAAGATGCTGATTGGGTGCAAGCAATGCAAGAAGAGTTAATGAATTTGAAAGAAATAAAGTCTGGACCCTAGTGCCAAGACCAAAGAACAGATCAGTTGTTGGCACAAAATGGGTGTTCAGAAACAAAACTGACAATGATGGCATAATAATAAGGAATAAAGCAAGGTTGGTTGCTAAAGGCTACTCTCAACAAGAGGGTATTTATTATGATGAAACATTTGCACCAGTTGCTAGATTAGAAGCCGTAAGAATCTTTTTGGCTTATGCTGCTCACAAAAAATTTAAAGTCTTTCAAATGGATGTGAAAAGTGCTTTTCTCAATGGAGAATTGGAAGAAAAGGTCTATGTTGAACAACCTCCAGGCTTTGTAGATTCAAAATTTCCAAATCATGTCTACAGGCTTGACAAAGCACTTTATGGCCTTAAGCAAACTCCTAGAGCATGGTATGAGACTTTAGCTCAATTCCTTCTGGAAAGTGAATTTCACAGAGATACAATTGATAAAACACAGTTCTACCTCAGCCATGGAAAGGACTTACTTTTGGTACAGATATATGTTGATGATATCATATTTGGTTCTACAAATGCCAAACTCTGTGAGAGGTTTGCAAAGCTAATGTAGTCAAGATATCAAATGAGTATGATGGGAGAACTTAGCTATTTTATGGGACTTCAAGTCAAGAAAAAAGAAGAAGGTACTTTTATTTGTCAATCCAAGTACACCAGAAATTTACTGAAGAAATTTGGAATGCAAGATTGTTCAACTGCATCCACTCCCATGGCCACTGTAACCAAGTTAGATAAAGATACTGGTTCATCAGTAGATATTACTAACTACAGAGGTATGATTGGTTCTTTACTCTATTTAACTGCAAGTAGACCTGATATAATGTATGCTACCTGTCTTTGTGCAAGATTTCAGACTGATCCAAGAGAACCTCACTTAATAGCAGTGAAAAGAATTTTCAAGTACCTTAAGGGTACAGCTGATCTAGGATTGTTGTATCCTAGAGAATCAGATTTTAAGCTAATAGGTTAATCATATGCAGATTTTGCAGGATGCAAAATAGAAAGGAAAAGCACTAGTGGAAGCTGCCAATTTCTTGGAGGCAGATTGTTTTCTTGGTTTAGCAGGAAACAGAAGTCAATCTCCACATCAACTGCAGAAACAGAATATATTGTTGCAGGAAGCTGTTGTGCACAGATTCTTTGGATGAAGAATCAGTTACTGGATTATGGGTTAGAATTTTCTAAAATCCCTATTTACTGTGATAATCAAAGTGCTATTGCTATGATAGGTAATCCAGTACAATACTCAATGACAAAGCACATCAGCATTAGGTACCATTTCAGAAGGGAACATGTGATGGAAGGTATAGTGGAATTTCATTTTGTTCCAACAAATCAACAACTAGCAGATATCTTCACAAAACCAATATGTGAAGCTACATTTACAAGACTGGTAAATGAACTTGGAATGGTTTCAGGTTCTTTCTCTAAATCTGCTTAGTTTTTGTTCTCATGCATTAGACTTTATGATCAGTGTTTACAAATTATTTTATTTTCATATACTATGTGCCTTAATTAAAATTCATTAAATGATGATTATTATTTGCCGTGGATCTTTAAACTCTGATAGTGTTTTGAATGTTCTGTGACTATTCAATCCAGTGAGGATAAATGTGCTAGATGCTGACCTAATAGTCTTTAACATACTAAAAATCCCATGTTTGAATTAGTTGTTTATGTGGAAACTCATTAACATAAGAAAATTCTGATTTTGAGCTTAGTCAAGTTTACTTTGTGTATCTTATTACCAAGTCACAAATTAGATTCTTGTTTCTTATCTGTCAGATTCTGATGTCAGTAAATCTTAAGGATGGACTAAATGTTGATAAGCCTCACTTATCAACAGAAAAGAAAAGAAAATAAAAGTCAGGTACTCATTTGAGATCTAGAGAAAATAATGTGGAAGGGAAGACCCAAGTACATTGCTGGTATTAAGTAATATGCATTAGAAAAGCAAATAAATTTTTCTTGGTGACTTTTCACAATCTCTGATTACTGGAGAAATACTCTGATAATAGCATAAATTCTGATAAGCAGTTGTGACTCACTTACATTGAGAAGCCACTGTAAAAAGGAATTTCAAAAGATGCATAAAATGAGCACAAACAGTTGAGGTGGACTCTTGCATAAATTTGTTCTATAGTAGACTTCATGATTGTTGACAGATTTTAAGCACTTTTCTTAGTTATGCCTTATTTCTAAGATGTACTGAAGTTTATCAGACTTTAATCTTTATCTGATATTCTGCTGAATGCACACATTTTCACACCATATGAATGATGAAAATTATTGTGGTAATTAAGTTTTTTTTGACAAACAGTTAAGTGTCATGTGCATAAATTCTGAGGACAAGTTCTGATGGAAGTTCTGATGATTAAAATCTGAAGAAAACAAGTCAGTATTTGTATAAAGAATCACAGAAAAAGATATTCACTTTTTGAGTTGATAAGCCATATTCTGATGACTGTTAAAATCTAATAGTTGAGTTCTGATATTAAATCCTGATGGAATCCTTGATTCTTACATGGCATTATTCTTTACTTGACTTATTTGTGGTAAAAACTGAAACAGTCATATTTAATCAGAATATATTTAGGTGAGATAAAAACAGTCATAATCATTAAGGGTTAGTGGTAAACATGCTTGTCTTGATAAAACTGCATGTGCACAGTAATTGTTACTTATTTCCAGTGCCCATTAACTCCTGCTTTAAATTTTTACTGACTGTTATTATTACACATTGGTCTAGGGAGAAGAGACATCATTAATTTTACTCTTAATCGTTACACAGTCCTCGCGTCCCTTAATATTCCATTGGCTATTTAAACCGAAAATTCATGTCAGCCAAATCATCTTCCATTTTCTCACAAACTCACTCTCTTAATTCTCATCATTTTTCTTCTTCATAAACAAAAATGGTTCTTTTCAACTTATTCATGAACTATGAAAATTTCAATATAGAGTTGAGTTGTGATGACTGGAAATAGGAGTGGCATGTCACCGCCATTCCTGAAGAGATCTGGAACTCTGTTCCACAAGAAGTTCACACAGACCTCTTGTTCTTTTTGATGGACTATCAGCTCCATCTTGATCGATTGGAAGAAGAAAGGAGATAGGCTCTCCTTCAGCAAGAACGGATCATCCGTCTTGCAGTGCTCTTTGTCAGCAGCACGAGGAACTAGACGATAGGTTTTCTTCTAGGACTAAGGCTGTTGATGTTAAACTTCTTAGACTAGGACTATCTTGTAATTTTTGCATGTAATCTATAAATTTCATGAAATGTACTCGTTTGATATATTAATTGTAAGTCATATGTCATAGACCTATTTGTATATTCGAGGATTCAACTCAACTCAAATAAGAATGTAATAAGTAAATAGTGGATCTACCGTCAGAGAGATCTCGCAAAGTAATATCTGTCAAAGGATTCAGAGACAAGGTTCATCTACAGACTTGAGGAATTAATTCACTGGAAGAAGTTCAAGAAATTGATCATGCCTCAGTGATATAAGTCAAGATCGTGGATTTAATCAAGTGACAGAGATCTCGTCAGAGTATCAATTAATTACAAGGACTTAATCTGAAGAAAATCAAAGTGTCAGAGTCAAGACATGAAGAAACGTCACGGAAGTTAGTCACTCATGAACCAGACAGTACATCGAGTGTCAACGTTGAAGTGGTGGAATTGATTCATAATTTTCAGTGATTTTCAGAAGATTTGCAGAAGAATGGTTGCTGCTCAAGACTAGAATTAATTCTCTATTAATTAATTAAGTCATCTAATTTAATTAAGTAAATAAATTATATCTGCGAAGAATAATTTATTTATTAATTGAATTAATTGATTAATTAATTCTGATTTAATTCTAGGAATTTTAGGAATTTTCAGAAGTTTAATTGGATTAAATTCAAGCATTAAATCAGCAAGACAATTGAAAATGAACTAACATGACAATCAGGATTGTCATACCGATTGTCATGCTAGGCCATTGTCAATTGTCTCACCGAAAGTCACTCTAGGAGGATGATTGTCTTGCTAGTTCATTCTGATTGTCATTCTAGTTCATTCAGATTGTCTTGCTAGTTCATTCAATTGTCCTACCGAAAGTCATACAAGCTAAAAGGATTGTCATTCCAATTCAATTGAATCAGCTGATTGATTAAATAGAAGCAGAGAAGCAGCATATCATTTTTATCTCAATCAAATACAAGAACAAAAGAAAGCAGCCGCCTCTGAAAAATATCATTCTTCATCTGCAGAAATTCAAGATCAATTTCTAGTTTGTTAATGTTAAATCCAAACCACTAGAATTATTTATCTTGTTCTTGTGTATCAATCTAGCGGATTAAAATCCCTAGAACTTAATCTCAAATTGCGTTTAGCATTTGAATCTTTTTATTACAAAAATAGAAAAAGTTCATGTCGAATTTATTCTAGATTTGTGATAATTAATTTGAGATTAATTCCTTGTAATCGATACAGTTGTTGTAACACCTTTCAAGTTTAATAATATTTTTATTTAACTTGAATTTTGTTTCACATTTTTTATTCCGTATTTAATTCGATTATTCGGTACTGTTTGTATTCAACCCCCCCTTCTACAAACACATTGGGACCTAACAATTGGTATCAGAGCCTTCTGATTAACGAACAAATCAAGATCCTAGACTTTTGTGATTTTTCAACTCCTTGAATTTTTATTTATTCAAAAATTCATAATGACTTCACATAAAGTTGGAACCGTTAAAATTCCACAATTTGATAAAGAGAATTATATCATGTGGAAGAAGAAGATGCTATTATTTTTACAAGTTGCAAATCCCAAATATTCAAACTTGTTAAAGAAGGGTATAAAAACTCCGATGGTTATTGAACCGGAGGTAATAATAGATGGTGTGGTGACTACTGAAGCTAGAACCTATCCAAAAGAGCCTGAAGATTTTACTCCTGCTGAGAAGGAAGAAGCCTCCTTGGATGCCAGCCTTCAATTAATATTAATTGATTCCCTTGATCCCTTGATGAACAGACATGTGATGAACTGTAAAAATTCCAAACACATGTGGGAAACTATTGAGGTGATTAATGAAGGCACAGAGGAAGTTAGGGAGAACAAGTTGGAAATCCTAACCTCTGAATATGAACATTTCAAATCAAATCCAGGAGAAGGAATTACTGAAGTGTTTGAGAGGTACAATGCGTTGATCAACAACCTGAACATCAATGGAAAGTATTATTCAACCAGGGAGGTCAACAAAAAGTTCCTTTTAACACTGCCAGCTCATCTTGAACATAGAATCACTGCCATTAGAGAAGCTAGAGATCTGAGTGAGATTTCTTTGGACAGGCTCTATGGAGTGTTAAAAACTTATGAGTTGGAGCAGATTCAACAGAAGGAAGTCTACGGGAAGGATAGAATGGTCAGCACATCTACTGCACTTGTAGCTGAAGGTCAACAACAACAGCAATCTCAACAATTGGAGAGAATGGTACAGTATTCCAAGGCTGAGGAAAATATGTTAGTAGCAGAATATGATCCTCCTACTACAAATCAATCAAGTGATGATTTTTATTCCTTGGAAGAGCTGGAGCAATTGGAAGACGAGTCAATGGCCCAAATTGTCAAGAGATTCTCCCATGTCAGATTCAAGAGGAATCCCAAGCTGAAGTACAAGTCCAACTACAACAAATTCCAGAAAGGTGGATCTTCATCCTCTAACACCAGCAGTGGTGGATACCAAACAGGGATGGTTGATCGGGGCACCATTAGATGCTATAACTGCAATGAGTTGGGACACTTTGCCACAGAATGTAGGAAGCCAAAGCAAGTAAGAAAGAACTCTGAAAGGGCTTATCTGGCAAAGGGAAGAAGCTGGGATGATACTGACAGTGAAGATGAAGATGAAGGAAATCTTGCTCTTATGGCTATTGATGGAAAAGCTTCATCGTCAAGAATAGAGGTAAAACTTTCTGATGCTGAAATGGTTTATCATCTAAGAGGTAACTTAGATTGTGCACGTCGTGATAATGAACTGTTAAGTTTACAGATCACAGACCTTGAGAAAGAGGTCAATGAATTAAGACTTGTGCACATTAATCAAGACAAATTAAAAGAACAGGTATCTTTTCTAGAGAATAGAGTTGACTGTTATAGAAAACTCGAAACTATTCTCAAAGACAAGATCACCGGTCTTGAGACTAAGGTTAGAGCCTACTTCAATTCTTGTTCGAAGGCTAAAGAGTTCTACAGTAAGCAAGCTGTTAATCAAACATCTGGAATAGGTTATGATTACAATGCTGCTATTGGAGAATTAGGCATAAACTCCCCTCCCCATGTCTGTGCTAAAGGGAGGGAAGTACCACATGTGCTTAAGGGTGTTGATGAACCCCTCTATAAAGCATCAATTGCTGAACCATTTGATGCGACCTCTTCTGTTATTCATGAAGAAATATGTGCTGAAGATCATGCTAATGAGAAGATTGTTTCCAAGTCAAGTGAGTCGAAAGTTCCAGTCAAAGTTGTGAAAGCAACTGAGACTAACTCAGACACACATGAGTTGGATAACAATAATTCCATGTCTACCATGCATAAATTACCTGCTGTTAATCACTCTCATAAAGCATGTAGTGTTGCTAATTGTATGTCTTGTGCTTTTAATATGATGTATGCTTATTTTAATGGTAAGCATGTGTCTAATGATAAGACTACTCCTCGTCAGCATGTGAATAACAAGAAGCATGATAGGTCTAAGACTGCTAGTCCTTCTAAGGCTAGAAAGGAGACATTTGTGCCTAAGCTTAAACAGAAATTTGTTAAGGCTGTTTACAAGGTCAAATGTTCAGTCATTGAGAATGTTGAGACCATTAAAATTAAAAATGTTGTTTTGCCTGACAAAGGACAATTCTACAAGTATGCCGGGCCCAACCAAGTTTGGGTTCCGAAGAAGGTCTAATCCATTTGAAGTGCAGGGCATTAAACAGGTATAACCGGTAGTGTGGATTCTTGACAGTGGATCATCAAGACATATGACCGGAGATAGAGCCCTGCTATCAAATGTGGTTGAGAAAGCTGGCCCCATGGTTACCTTTGGAGATAACAGCAAAGGTTTATCTGAGGGATATGGCTGTTTGCAAGCTGGGAATGTTATCATTATAATTTTGTATATTGTGCTAGGTTATTATCAGGAAGCAGTATCTAACATATAGCACTAGTGACGAGACTTGAGAATATTACGACATATCAGGCACCTGCTGCACATTACACTTGGAATTGTACTCTAGTAAGATGTGTACAAGTGTACTCCTGGTTGGTGAGTTAAAAGAGGAAGTCAGTGCACCACAGTTCATGGACTTTGCAGCTGCAGATCTGTTGGACTATGCAATCTCTTCTTCACAATCTCACTTCAGGTTGGTATGAACTAGTATACTGCTCAAGCGATCGTCAAGGACATGGTATGGCACTCTAACAGAAGTTATAATTTTATATGAACTAGTAGAGTCGTCATATTTATAACTATCTTATCACTAAGCACAATCATATTGTTTTATATGTGCAGTGGTATATTGATTAATGCAACATAACAATTAGTATCTAAAGTACTTGACAAGTATCGGTCAATGATATCTTGTTAACATTATGTTGCAGATATTTGTAAGCTTTTGACATGAATGAGAATTACTTAGACTTTACCCTAAGTGATCAATGTTTTATCAAAAACTCATTCATATTGAAAAACAAAATCAAACTTCTTTCTACATTAGTGATTTCTTATGTCATGTAAAATCTTTTGAAATCACTATTGTAAATCATTTTCTCTCTATTACCATATGTTCTATGATACAGGTTCAGTCTCCTATGACTTTCTTTCATTGACAGTCATGAGGTTGAAAACCCACAACATCTATCCCAGACTGTAAAGACAAACACAAAAATAGAACCAACCAACACTCTTTTACCACTAAAAGTAGTATGAATGAGCGTGAGGGAGATAGTGCCTAGTGCACCACATAAGGAAGGTTTTGTAGTCAACCCAGTAGCTCTGTCTCCTACATAGATGAGTAGTATTTAAACCGAGACAACTGCTAGCCCCCATACATCTTCTCAAAAAGATGTAATGGCTGAAAAGGCACAAAAACAGTTACTAGATTCATTCTCTCAACAGGGTAAGTCTATTGAATTTTGCCTGTTGGCCAAGGTATCCGATGTAGTGTCACCACTTCAAACATAATCAATTCTTGATGCACAAGGAGAGGTTACACACACAAAGGATGAGTTGACGGAAACAAGAGTTTCGACCATTTTAAGGTCAGATTCGATTGTTCAAGGTTCGTTAGTGGACCAATTGCCTTTACAGGTGTTAGGAGAGGATACTGATCCAAAAGCCATATGTCAGTGGTCAGTGTCTACCTCCCCAGGCTTAAATCCCCTGGATGCATCTGCGGATAGTGGATCTGACATAGGCGCAGATCGGCAACTTGTTGACAATGATTCAGATATAACCTGATGAGTCACAAGGAAATGTCTTCACAGACATTAGAAGGGAACCTTGATCTTTATGCTAAAATCGTTGGATCATTGTTTACCTTCCCAGAATTCAAATCTGGAACCCTAAAAGGGAAACTAGCAACTTGTAGATTATGACTCAGATTTATCTGATGAGTTTAACAAGGATGGGGATTTGTGAACTCCCATTGCACCACCTGTGACCTCCTTTAAGGATGGCTAAGGTGATTTTCCTTGCAGGTACAGCTGGATTATGGAGCTATGAGAGGAGTGATACACTTGTGAGAAAGAGTGTAAACACGAGTGGAGAGAAGAGTGAAACACATGTGAGGTACACTAAAACAGAATCACACACTCACAGTGAGGAAGAAAGAGAAACACTTGTTATTTCTTTTCCAACCAAGTGAAATATGAGAACTCCTTCAGACGACAGCATACATTCCTTCTTTAAGGGGGAGATAAAAGCTTAAGTAATAGTTTGGAGGATTCCTCAACTAAGGGGGAGAAATAGCAGGGAGGAAGAAAAAGAAAAATGTACACTACACCACACCATTGTTGTTTGTAACTACGGATCCTATTGTACGGGAGAGGTGGTAAACACAAGGTGATTTCCTAGTAAGGGAAGAAGCTGTTAGGGGAGTACCATTTGTTTTTATCTGCGGATCCTATTGTACGGGAGAGGTGGTAAAACGAAGGTGATCTTCTTTAATCAGTTGACTCTCATAGGGGGAGAAGCAAGAGATATGGGCTTCTCAACAGGAAATGTGGTTGTACAAATGAAGATGAAACTACTTGAAGATATGTTCAGTCTAGAGGAACATCTACTTGGAATCTGGAAAATGTTAAATCTAGTCCAGAACTTTTCTACTATTTACTTTGCATGTATGTTTATATCTTTTTCTTATTTGTTAGTTGAGTTATCCTCTAGGTATTTGTGTGTTATTGTCTAACAAACAAATAGGGGGAGATTGTAAGTCATATGTCATAGACCTATTTGTATATTCGAGGATTCAACTCAACTCAAATAAGAATGTAATAAGTAAATAGTGGATCTACCGTCAGAGAGATCTCGCAAAGTAATATCTGTCAAAGGATTCAGAGACAAGGTTCATCTACAGACTTGAGGAATTAATTCACTGGAAGAAGTTCAAGAAATTGATCATGCCTCAGTGATATAAGTCAAGATCGTGGATTTAATCAAGTGACAGAGATCTCGTCAGAGTATCAATTAATTACAAGGACTTAATCTGAAGAAAATCAAAGTGTCAGAGTCAAGACATGAAGAAACGTCACGGAAGTTAGTCACTCATGAACCAGACAGTACATCGAGTGTCAACGTTGAAGTGGTGGAATTGATTCATAATTTTCAGTGATTTTCAGAAGATTTGCAGAAGAATGGTTGCTGCTCAAGACTAGAATTAATTCTCTATTAATTAATTAAGTCATCTAATTTAATTAAGTAAATAAATTATATCTGCGAAGAATAATTTATTTATTAATTGAATTAATTGATTAATTAATTCTGATTTAATTCTAGGAATTTTAGGAATTTTCAGAAGTTTAATTGGATTAAATTCAAGCATTAAATCAGCAAGACAATTGAAAATGAACTAGCATGACAATCAGGATTGTCATACCGATTGTCATGCTAGGCCATTGTCAATTGTCTCACCGAAAGTCACTCTAGGAGGATGATTGTCTTGCTAGTTCATTTTGATTGTCATTCTAGTTCATTCAGATTGTCTTGCTAGTTCATTCAATTGTCCTACCGAAAGTCATACAAGCTAAAAGGATTGTCATTCCAATTCAATTGAATCAGCTGATTGATTAAATAGAAGCAGAGAAGCAGCATATCATTTTTATCTCAATCAAATACAAGAACAAAAGAAAGCAGCCGCCTCTGAAAAATATCATTCTTCATCTGCAGAAATTCAAGATCAATTTCTAGTTTGTTAATGTTAAATCCAAACCACTAGAATTATTTATCTTGTTCTTGTGTATCAATCTAGCGGATTAAAATCCCTAGAACTTAATCTCAAATTGCGTTTAGCATTTGAATCTTTTTATTACAAAAATAGAAAAAGTTCATGTCGAATTTATTCTAGATTTGTGATAATTAATTTGAGATTAATTCCTTGTAATCGATACAGTTGTTGTAACACCTTTCAAGTTTAATAATATTTTTATTTAACTTGAATTTTGTTTCACATTTTTTATTCCGCATTTAATTCGATTATTCGGTACTGTTTGTATTCAACCCCCCCTTCTACAAACACATTGGGACCTAACATTAATGAAATTTCCTTTAATTGCAAGATTTAGTCTCTGTTTCTCTCATATTATGTGACTGTGAATGTTCTAATTGTAATTTGTTAATCTTTACTTCATCTATTTGAACTATATCTTTTGATGAATGTTTTGATTAAAATTATGGTCAATAATAAATTGTGATATTTTGAAAAACATTTGAAGCACGGGTTCATGCATCAGAACCTGCGACAGTTGGAGCTGAGAATGTTACTTCTCAAAAAGAAACTGCAGCTCAAAGTTCTGATACTTTGAAGAGAAAATCTGTAAGTTCTGAAGCTGCTAAAGCAACTCCTTCACTGGCAAGGAGACTAAAGAAAATGAGGCATAAAAGTACAAGGCCAAGCCTATATCTGAGGATTAAACTGAAGCTGAGGAAGGGGATCAGGAATCTATGATCTTATCAGAACGTGTGGTAATTGAAGCTCTACCATTCTCTACTCAAGCTCAGGATACTGTGTCAACACCTCATGTCTCTCCTATTAAAGCTACAGATGATGCTGAAGAACAAGCTAAAACTTCTGAAATAGATATTCACAATTTAAATATACCAAATATTCTTTATCTGGAAGCTCCATCTATAGAAGCTCATGCATTTACAGTCAACTCTCCTATTTTAAATGTTGAGATACCATGTACACCAACCACACCAGCTCTGGAGATAAATTCTGATGCTCAGAATTTAAATGAAGCTGTTCCTGAATCTCCAGTTGCTTCACACACTGTTGTGTTGTCAGAACATAATGAGTCTTCCTCAAGTTATGAAGACAGTGTTTCTCTTGAGACTCCAGTTCCCATACTAGGAAAGGAAGCATTGGTAAAGAAATTTGTTGAACAGGATGCACCTATTCCTTGGGAAGAAACTCACAGAGGTGTGGAGTGGACCAAGAAGTGGAATGACACTGATTTTATTCCAAGCTCTAACGTTCTGATAGAGCATATTGCTAAAGCTGATGAGTGGCTCACAAATGCTGATTTCAAGACACAACTCAAGATCACAGCTCTGTCTACCAAACATCTTCAAGGTCTACATTCTTTTACTCATGAAATGGTTGATACACTAAAGGAACATGCTGATAAGCAAGATCTACAGATCAAGCTTGACAAGAATAGGTATATCAGACCTACTCTTGAGAAAATTGAAGCCATTGAGAAGATTCAAGAGAAGCAACAGGCCCAAATTGATGAGGTTCTGGCTAACCAAGCTTCTCAGAAAGCTCAAATGGATGAAATCCAATCTTCAGTTAAACTTCTACTCTCTCTCTTACTTCCTGATGATGCCAAAAAGGGGGAGAAGGTAGTTAAGTCCAAATGCTCACCTACTCAAATACTGAAGAAAAAGGATGATAAAGGTGATGACCAGGGAAACTCTGATAAGAGCAGAGGTCAAGGAAAAGTTCAAGGAAAATCTTCACAGAAGGTAATTTCTGATGTTAGCAAATCTTCTACACAGAACAAGTCAAGTTCTGATAAACAAAGTCTGATGTCAAGTTCTGATATTCTGATTCAGTCAGGATATAAAGACTCTCAGAAGTTTTTACTAACTCTAAAGCTAAAAGGGAAGTAGACTACTGTTTATTACAAAGATCCTAAAATCCAGGAATGGATTTGGAAACTCTCAAGGAGGAAGAAGCTAGATTTGCAGCTGAGAAGACAAATCTTAAGTCTAAAGCTTCTGATGCAAAGAAACCACCAAAGCCTAAGGAAAAAGGCATTGTGATCAGGGAAAAGTCAAATTCTGAGACTTCAAAGTCCAAGACTAGATCACAAACTGAGATTGATCCTAAGTCAAAAGGAAAAGAAAAGGTTGGTGAACCTTTAAAGATTGAGAAAAAGATAAGTTCCTCCGTTCCAGTCTATCAAACTATAATGCATGATGATGATTTGATAGAAGATGAAACTGTTCAAATTCTGAAGAGAAGAAAGATAATTGAAGAATCTAAAACAACCTCTGACACTGCTCAAGTTGTTCAGAATGAAGAACAGCAAGCTATAAAAGAAACAGCAAATTCTGATGAAGTTGATTTGAAATAGATGACAATTGCTGATAAGAAGAAGCTGTTATGGAAGAAAGCTACTCCATTTGAACCAAAATCCAATCTTATGATTAATCAACTCGCAACGTTTGGGTTGAGAGCCAAGCAACCTAGAGATAGAGCTGGATTAGGTTCTGATGAAGAGAAAATACAAACAAGAATAGAAGTCACTCTAAGAGATCCTTTCATGTTGACAGACAAATCATATGAACAAATCAAACAAAAGCACCTTGACAAAGTGTTGTCTGCTCAAATTGTGATAGATGCTCATGATAAGGATAATCTAAAGGAGAAATTGATTTTATTTCTCAATGATGGACTAACTTACAGACTAGCTGATACTGATGTGCTAAAGAAGTCTGTCAGAGAGCTTCAACATATTCACTATCTTCTGGAAGTAAAATCTGATGTTACAAGAAGATGATCAGAATACATTTTGAAGGCTATAAGAGATCTACTTAGAATCTCTGGCAAAAAGACATCTCAGTATATACCAATGATTACTAAAGGTGATGGAAGAGAAATTCCTATGCTGAAGAACTCTGCTAATGTGAAAGTTATTCTGAAAGGAAGATGTTTATGTTTTAATGAAAACTCTTCACATCCTAGAGTTATTAGACTTGGTGATGGACTTGAAAGAACATCAATTCAAGCTCTCAGAACAGCCATTTATCAAATTGATGACAGTAAAGATGAAGAACTGATGCAGGTCAAAGCATAGTTAGTTGAAGTTCTGAGAAAAGCTGAAGTTAAGCTGGTAAAAGATTTTGTTAAGAATAATTATGGATTCAGATTGATCCCGTGATGTTGGTAAAGCTATAAGGACTGTAAGTTGTAGTTAATAGTCTTATTAAACTCTCATTGCATTTGAACTAAAATGTTTTTGACATCATCAAATCTATTAACTTGTAAATTTTTGCACAATTTACAAGTTGGGGGAGATTGTTAAATATATTTGAGATGTCATGTCTAATATGTTTCATGTTTAGTTTTCAGATCTTAACAAACATGAAATATCAATACTTACTGGAATCAGTACTTACTGGAAGTCAGAACTTAAGGATATTAGAACTTAGGTTATCATAAGATAATATCAGAAGATAGATATCAGAACTTAAGTACGAGAGGACTTACAGTTAAGGAAGGAAGCTGATTTACAGGAAAGAAGATCGAGACTAATACAAAAGAATATATGCATGAAAAGAGTTAGAAGATAAGAAGACTTGTATAAGACATCTGATTGATATATTTTAGGAGATAGAATTATATTCCATATCAATTAGAAGTTATCTTGTAACTGTGTACTATATAAACACTGACATAGGTTTACACTATATGTGTTATCATTATCGAGAAGATCAAACATTGTAACCTAGCAGCTCTCGTGATATTTGTTCATCACTGAGAGAGAACAGTTCCATTATAACAGAGTTTATTATATTGAATATATCTGTTTACTGTTACTTGTGTTCGGAATCGATTTGATTGTATTAAACACTGTATTCAACCCCCTTCTACAGTGTTGTGTGACCTAACAGTAACTATCCAGTTTGTGGAGTATTTTGATGTCAAATCACTTTGATTTCAAAACATCTTGATTCCGGGTTCGTAAATAACCCGAAATAATGGGTATTTGCTCAAGAGATCAATCGATAATCAAGGAACAAGATCAAAGAGGTACTTGCATAAATAAGAGTAATTGCAGCAAAATATAAAAACATTTAACTATTCTGAACTTAGAATAGGAATGAAGAAATATTTGCAGTATTTTAAAAGAAAGTTTAGGAATACTTGCCTCAATTGATAACCCTCTGATCTTTAACTATTTGTCATATCACTCAGTCCTGATGTATCTGTATTTACCATTGACATGCTACCTGACCTTTCTTTTCAATCACCATTTCAGGTTTATTTCTATTCTGAATCCACTCGTTTCGCTACTACACGTAACTAGGCTTTACTTTTACAATCTTCGTCTGGCTTTGAATGCCTCAAACTATGTGTATCTATCTTAAAAGATACCATTCAATTAACTGATAATATATAATTGTCTAGTCTATATATTTATCTTTATTGTCTACCCGCCCAATAATAATAGATAAGGATCATCTTTAATCATATAAAGTTTAATCGACACGTTGACTCATAATTCACATAACACGTACACATAAGGCACATAATTATGTTATTCATATAACATGTAGTCACATAATTCATGTAACACATAAGTTGAATAGCCAAAAGATAGGTCTCGATACTTCTAAAATTGAAATCGGGTCAAAAGGGGTATTTATCGATCAATAGTTGACTCCGAACGATTCGCAAAACAAATGGTCTTTTGATACAAAAGAATTTAGGTTCCGAAAGTATTTTTATTGGAAGCGTGATATTTTTCCGAGTCTAAAGGCGTTCGTTTCGTATTAAACGGACGAACTATTGATTTATTATGAATAAAATGAGAATAATTCAATTAATAATAATATTAATTAAATTAGAAGTACCTTTATATAATTTTTAAAAACTCAAAATGATTTTTAAATCATTATTTGGCTTAATTATAAATAATTACATTTCATTTAACTATTTATGGATAAAATTAATTGATTAAATGGATTAATCAATTAATTAAATCAATAAATAATTAACTAAAATAAATTATAAATAATTAAATCAAATTTTGAATTTTTTTGGAAATAATAAAGAAAATAATTTTCTGGGATTAAAATAATTTAATAATTATTTAAAATAATTAACTAAATTAAATTATTAAAAACCAAATTTTGAAATTAAAATAAGAATTTTCAATTATTTTTAAAAGCAAATTCCAAAAACAGATTTTATAAACTGATTTGGGAAAAGAATGAATCATAATCGGGTCCAATTCCCGGGTTGTGAAGAACACAACC
This sequence comes from Apium graveolens, assembly GCF_009905375.1. Lineage (NCBI taxonomy): Eukaryota > Viridiplantae > Streptophyta > Magnoliopsida > Apiales > Apiaceae > Apium > Apium graveolens. Next base: position 61,709,066 of record NC_133649.1, read on the forward strand.
GGGTTGAGCTCCGTTGACTCCCCCTGCCAGAATTCGGTCGTCGCCGGTGAGTTCCCGGTCGACTCCGACGAGGGTCAAAATCACCCGATTCGAGCTGTTTTTTGGTTTTAATCGACTTCGGGTTCAGTTTTATACCCAAATACAACACCAATTCAAATAGCCAATCCACCGATCACAAAGTCCGGCCATAACCTCCATTAAAGCCGGCGGGTATTCAAGAAAATCCGGCGAAATCAATTTTTAACGGTTCGTCAACCGAATCGAGCATATTATATAAGACACTGAATCCCGTAAAATGTACAATATAATAATTCTAATTATAAATTCAAACAATCCACAACAAAACCAGAAAGTCGAATTAAAAAATAGTATTTTTCATGAGTTTTACTTGATACCTATATCAATCGTTTGATCCCAAAAATTATATGAATCGGTTCTAAATCACATCAGGAAGCTTATTTAAACATCAACATTAATCAGTAACCCCAGAATCAAAAAGCCCCAAATTTAATTAAGAACATTCATATCCCTTATAAACCCTAATTTTAATAATTCGAGAATTAAACCCAAATTTCTATATTTTATTGAATTTCAAATTTAACATAGAATATATCAAAATGATCAGGACAAAATTATCTACATAATTCTAGCATCAAATCACACAAACAACATCAAGGACAAAAATTCATAATTTAATTATCAAATAATTCGAATTAAAATAAATAAATAAGAAAATCACCTTGATTTCTGCACTAAAATGGTTGATTGATTCAGAAAGTACTTTTCGAGAGCTTCAGTTTGATATATGGCATGCCCGAATCGGAGTTCGATAACGCCTTCGTTTGTGAGTTTGATTTTCAAGAACGTAACGAATAATTAGGGTTTTCTCTGTATTTTATCGGTTTTAACTGACTGATTATGATTATACGAATAAAATAAAATAAGAAATAGGTTATTTATATTTATGGAATATTGGTTCGTGTTGAATCGTATTGGATCGATAAATTAGTTACTTAGCCGCTAAGTAACTGCAAAAATGATCTGATTTGATACCCGTATTGGATAATTATCCAAACTGGGCTACTTATAAAACATTTTATACGAAAATAATGTAATAATATCCCGTCTTTTGAGAATACGGGTTTTGTTGATTTATCGAAATGAATATTGTATCGAAAATCTTGCGTCGGGACACACACGGGTCAAACCGTAATCCGTATTTAAAAAGTCAAAACACGAAAATTGTCTGGAATTATCAGATTAGGTTAGGAAGGAGTTTTCGGAAGAGTTTCGGGTTGTAAAAATGTAAAAAAATGGTTGAAGTTAGACGATTCCCGGCTTTATAAAATAGTTTTGTAATTATTCAGAAAATAATTAATAAAATCATATAAAACTCCAAAAATTACCAGAAAAATACCTTAATTATCTATATTTTATTCTGGACATATTAAAATTAATATACTCATATTTTATTATATATAAACATCCAAATATTATTATCAATCATCAGATAATTCACCAAAAATTCACATAATAATCATTTATTGATAAAAATAATTACACGCTATGTCCCAGATCTTACAGGTTCTTTTTGTTCATGCTTGCCAGATTAATCTTTTCATGATGAAGTCCATAAACTCATAAAGCTCATTCTGAGTTGGAACTTCCACTCGCTTGTCAGTAGGTATGCCCAAAGTCATATTAACATCATTCTCTGAGATCTCCACCTGTTGGCCCTTGATTATACAATTTATCACTATTGATGCTGCCCGATTCTCATGCACCACTGTTCTTGTCACTGCTATATTCCAGAAATCGCCTAGCACATCCAAGTAGAGTACATGATTAGCAGTAAGAGCTCCCACAAAATATGTTTTATACAGAAATTTCACAAAGCTTTTGAAAGCTTCGGGAGCATGATTTGCATCCAAAAATGCAAGAAAGTTGGTTTCTTTTAGGATAAAGGGTACAATAATGTTTGTTTCCATTGAGGAGAGTATGAAGTTTAATGGGTAAAAAAATTGAAGAGAAAGAGTTTGAAACGAGAGAGAAATCGGTTTTGATTTGAAAATTCTAGGTCACTTAGAGTTCTCGAAGGCGTAAGTATGTGTATGTCGAGATGTCTGAGTATTTATAGTAAAAGCAAATGACTTATCGAGAACTCAAAAATAAACATTTGGAATTTGCTTATCGAGAAGTCATTTTGAAAGGAGAATTACATATCGAGAAGTCATTTTAATTTACTCTTTTAGATAACTAAAACTGACTTGTCGAAATATCAAATAAATACTCAGTTTGTACTAAATGGACTGATTTGATTCCAATTTTTATTTAAATAAATCAAAATAAAATCAGAATAATTTTGTCAAAAGTATTTTACTAAAACAATTTATTAAATTATATTATCTCAGTTCTGAGTTATTTATAAGTCTAAAATTGTACTTGTAGAGAACTCCGTAAGTTAACACTTATAGAGAACTCTACAATGATTTATCGAAAAGTCATAATAAAGCTTAAAGAGAAGTCCATCGAGAAGTCAAAAATTGACTTATCGAGAACTCACTCGAGAAGTCTTAAAATGACTTGTCGATAAGTCAGTTAGACTTATCGAGAACTCAGTTCTCTTTATACTTTTGATAACTTTGATTCTGCCTTGTGCTAATTTTGCATATTGAAAATGCAAATCAACATTTAGACAGTTTTCTTAGAATTGAAAAATTCCAAGCTAAATTTTGAATTTTGAAAAATAAATATGCAGAGATTTCTGAAATATTCATAAATCATATTCCAATTAATTTCCAATTAAATCAAATTAATTTTGATTAACTAGAAACTAATCTGCTGCAAAACATTAGCTGAGTTATTGCCTTAGGATGAATAATTTAACATTCCAATTTCACCTACAAGTCTAGTGAAAGTTGCTTTATCCAAAGGTTTAGTAAAAATGGCATCTAATTGTTTTTTGTTAGAACAAAAATGAGCTTAATGGTACCATTTGCAGCATGTTCTCTAATAAAATGGTATCTTACATCAATGTGCTTTGTTCTATAATGATTAACTGGATAAGCCATAATAGATATAACCCTAGTATTATCACACATAATTGGAATTTTGTGTAACACTAGGCCATAATCCTTTAGATGATTTCTAATCCAAAGCACTTAAGCACAACAACTTCCAATAGCTATGTATTAAGCCTCAGTGGAATTTGACACAAATTGTTATTTCTTGCTATACCAGGATACAAGTCTTTGTCCAAGAAACTGACAACTTCCACTAGTAATCTTTCTGTCAACCCTGCATTCAGCAAAATCTGCATTTGTGTATCCAACAGCTTCAAAACCAGTTCCTTAGGATATCATAATCCCAAGTTTGGAGTCTCATTAAAGTATCTAAAAATCCTCTTTACAACCATCAAATGTGATTCCTTTGGATTGGCTTGAAATCTTACACACAAATATGTAGCAAACATGATGTCTGGTCTACTTACAGTTAAGTAAAGCAAAGATCTAATCATTCCTCTATAGCTTGAAATATCCATACTTTTACCCTTTTTATCTTCATCCAACTTTGTAGGTGTAGAAATAGGTGTAGATGAAGGTGAACAATCAACCATACAAAACTTTTTCAATAAATCTTTGACATACTTAGTTTGGATGATGAAGATTCCATCACTTCTTTGACTGACTTGAAGTCCAAGAAAGTAAATTAATTCCCCCATCATACTCATTTCATATTCACTCTGCATAAGCTTAGAGAATCTTTTGCAAAGCTTTTTATTTGTAGAACCAAAGACAATATCATCCACATAGATCTGAACTAGGATCATATCATCACCATGCTTCTTGTAGAAGAGAGTCTTGTCAATGGTACCTCTAGTGAATCTATGTTTAAACAAAAATTCTGAAAGTGTGTTATACCAAGCTCTAGGTGCTTGTTTTAGTCCATAGAGAGCCTTTAGTAACTTGTATACAAAATTTGGAAATTCTGGATCTTCAAGGCTAGGTGGTTGTTGCACATAAACCTCTTCTTCCAACTCACCATTAAGGAATGCACTCTTCACATCCATTTGATATACCTTGAAATTTAAATGTGCGGCAAATGCAAGAAAGATCATTATTGCTTCAAGTATTACAACTGGAGCAAAAGTTTCATCATAATAAATTCCTTTTTCCTGTAAGTAGCCTTTTACAACCAACCTTGCTTTGTTTCTGGTGATAATTTCATTTTCATCCATTTTGTTCCTGAACACCCACTTTGTTCCAATTATACTTCTGTTCTTTGGTGCAGGAACCAATTTCCAAACTTTGTTTCTTTAAACTGATTTAGCTCTTCTTACATAGCAGATATCCAATCAATATCAAGAAGGGCTTCCTCAGATTTCTTTGGCTCAACTTGTGACAGAAAATATGCTTGAAGACATTCATTTGCAGTTGCACTTCTAATCCTCACTCCAGTAGTTGGATCACCAATAATTGCTTCTCTAGTGTGACTTCTATCCCACTTTCTAGTGTGAGTTAGTTGACTTGAGTTTTCTGTATTTTCTTCACCATTGGCATGACTTGCAGAACCTTCCTCTCTTTCTTCCCCTGAGTTTTGTTAGGGCGAAAACACGCGCTAATATTCACGCAAGTATACGCGTTCGTAAGTAGTATAAAATATAAATCAGATTCGTTCCCACAGAGATTGGTTTAGGTTAAGTTCAATTTATGCACCTATGCAACAATGTATGGTTATCGCTCAATGCTAAGACAAATAACAAATTGAGATTTTGATTAAACTAAGAGATTATACTAAATAAATTAACTAAGAGAATTGAGGTTGAATTAATATATATGACAAACATGAGATTCTAACTTCATTAAATACTTCATTCAAAGTCATTGTTCTTAACCTTAGCATGTGATGGTGATGACACTAATCAGATAACACGAAACTGATAAATGCCAACTTTCGTTGCACGAGTACCATTCTACCAGACATCCACAAAAGAGATAGAAGCTGAATATGCACCAATTATATCGACACCCTATATATTTATAGAATTTGACAACATAACGGTTTAAGCATAAGTTATCTATCTTGATTACATAGGGCAAGTAAAACGGTTAGAGTTACCCACTAATCATGCATACAATACATGAACCTATGCTAGCATGGCAAGTTCTAAACCTCTATATTCACTGTCGCTTCAATAGAGATTAACACGCTATCTTATATGTTAGCTACGCACATAAGACGAATAAGCACAACCAATACTAGGATATCAATCAATCACCACATACCAAGATATCAAAACAATTAACTATTGAAATCCATAAGTAAATCCGCTAGATTCTCATGATAACGATTAGCCCATAATTGAACTCATCATCATCATGGGTTCCAATGAAAGTATGGTATAAACAAGGTCTTAATAAACTGAATAATAATTAAAGTACAAATAAACGAGATCTAGGTTCAATAAGAACGAAAACGAGCATCCAAAGTTACAACTAATTCAAAGAATCACAAGTTGAAAACAAGATCTTCTTTTTCGGAGTTGTTTTGTGCTTCTAGGTTTTCTCCTTGATATCCCAATCTTCCCGGATAATGAAAACCCTTTTTTTAAATATATATACGCCCATATTGGACCTGGACCCTTAAAATCGTCAAATTACACTCAAAAAAGGCTTTTTCAGCGAACTCAGTCACGCATCAGTGGGCGGCCGCGCGGCACACCAGGCGGGCGCCTCCACCAGCGGGCGGCCGCGTGGCACACCAGGCAGGCGCTTGAGGCCTGTTTGGAAAAATTCTGATTAATCTTGTTTTGGCCATAACTTGAGTTCTACTCGTCAGAATTAGGCGATTCAACTGTCCACGCGAAGCTAACGAGATTCTCTACAACTTGACAGTGGCCTTGGCTTCCAAATTTGATCATATTTTATCATATTTCCTTTAAAAGCTCATTTCTTCATATAACTAATACATGTAATGCAATAACACAAAAACACATCAAAAACCAACAACTTGAGTCCAAAACACCAATTTAAGCTTGTAATAAAGCATTCCAAGTGGATATAAAATCCACTTATCACACCCCCAAACTTGAATCGATGCTTGTCCTCAAGCATAAACAGACTCAAAACTACAAAACAAACCTAATGCATGAATGCAACTACGTGAATGCAACTAAATGATAATGCAATCAATCCCCTCAGAATAACCATAACCAAATGAATAAGCCAATGCCTCTAAGATTGCAATGACTCAAAACAGAGTTCGAATAAATCCCACAAACCAACTCACAAACCAGAAATAGTGCGTGTGTGGAATGCTTAACAGATATCTCTTGATACTAGATCAATAACCATAACTTATCTATCATCAAAACAATCAAAAGTTTATAAACAGAATAGATAATAAACGCAATATGTCTCACAACACCTCATTTCTACTAGAGTTATACAAGGATTCACACTATTATTGAACACATAACAAAGATGCTTATTTGACCGTGCAATGAATGAGGTCCCAAAAGACTTATACAATAATACCCATGTAGCGAGCGTTAGGTTAGCGGATCCCAGACTATAAAAGCCTTAGGTCACTAGGCACAAAATCCCCTAGAACTTAATAACTCGAGTATTAAAGAGCTCACTCTTGATCAATTATGCATAAACACATACTTTTTTTCTTTTTTTTTCTTTTTTTTTCTTTTCTGAATGAGTGTGTTTCACTCCTTCTCATTCAACCCTAGACTACTCATAAAAATATGAGCCGGCTACTAGCCATTTGACGCCTAGCCTTACAACAACTAGTAAGGAAATCCAAGTTTTTCTCCAGATAAAAAAAATAAGTGTTTTTACGTCATTACGAGAATATCACAAATTCTAAATATAACCAAGTGATTAAATCTCAACAACAAACAAGTATGATCATGATCTAGATCAAAAGCAACCCTATAAGACTTTCTGAAAATATTTATTTATGGCATGCAAATCAATTCATTAGGACTTAAACATCCCTCTATTCCTCTTCACCACACTCAAATCAACATCAACTTATCAAATATCATAGTTCATCTTAAGGGATCATGCTAAATATGCATGCAAATACAACTATATGAAATCACATAAAAACAAACAAATATGTCCTAAATGAACAATCATGCAAAAATATGGATGAACTACAACTAAACATGCAATACGAATCTATATGGACACACACTACTGATCCTTACATTATCACCCCCAAACTTAAAATTTTCAATGTCCTCATTGAAGGTAATAATAATGATTTCAGGCATACCTAGTCATCGGAAAGATCACCCTCCTCGGGTGGAGGATCAGGTGGCCAATCAACCTCGCCACCAGTGTCTTGAAAAATAGTGCCCAAAGCCTGTGTCAAATGTGCAGCAAAATGATGGTAAATATCGTGCATGGCCTCCATACGCCTAGTCACTCACCCGTACTGCTCATCACCAAGACCAAACCTATCAACTTTCTGTGGCACATGAGAAGAACCCTCTGTAGGTACTGGAAGATCCGTCCAGCCACTCTCTACATCATCAAAAATATATCCCAACCCCTTATCATGAGGTGCACCTAAGAATGAATAACTCAAGTGATCTGGCTTTCGGTTGAGCTCAAGTGTGGGAGCTTCTTGAATAAATAGTTCAAAACGCTTCTGAGAAATTTTCAGCTCTGCTAAACCAAGAAAATCGAATGGCATATCTAACTTCCTCATCCAAGAAGGCGCATTCAAAACCTGCAGTTGCTCTGCTCCTTCCTTGTCATCAATAATCGATTTCCCCATTAAGGATCTCTCTAAGGTCTCTGACTTTGGCAATTACTCAAGCTCTGAATTTACTGCAAAGTCGACCCACTCTACTTTAAAGCACTCCTCTTTAGTTTTGGGTAACTTTATTTACTTGAACACATTAAAAGTGACCTTTTGATCGTGAACCTTCATCGAAAGCTCTTCTTTTTGCACATCGATCATAGTTCGGCCAGTAGTTAAGAATGGTCTTCCCAAGATGATGGGAATCTTCTTATCTTCCTCGAAATCAAGAATTTGTTAGGTCACACACACACTGTAGAGGGGGTGAATACAGTGTATAGTACAATCAAATCGAACTTTAATAACTCAAGTAACAGAAAACAAACTTTATTGAATCAATAAACTCTGTTACAGTATGGAACTGTTCTCTCTCAGTGATGAACAAATATCACGAGAGCTGCTAGGATTATAATAAATAATCTTCTCGATAGTGATAACACTTCTAGTATAAACCCTATGTATGTGTTTATATACTACACAGTTACAAGATAATCGCTAATTGATATGGAATATAATTCTGCTTCCTAAAATATATCAATCAGATATCTTTTCTTCCAAGTATTCTATTCTTCATAGAATTCCTTCTACATGCATATCTCTTCTTATGTTTGTCTCGATCTTCTATCCTTTAACCAGCTGATTTCCTTATCTGACCGTCCTTCAGTACTTAAGTTCTGATATCCATTTTCTGATGATTATCTCCTGATAATATAAGTACTGATATCAGTAAGTACTGATTTATCCTGTTTAAGTAAGATCTGAAAAATAAACATAAACCACATTAGCCATGATATTATCAAATATATCTAACAATCTCCCCCAACTTGTAAATAAGCATAATATACAAATTTAACAAATATTTGATGATGTCAAAAACATTAAGTACAAATGCATGAGAATTTGACTAGATAACTACAACTTACAGTCCTTAAAGCTTTACCAATCTTTAACTTCTGATAACAACTTCAGTTTGTATTCATATCAGAATTTAAGCAGTTGTAGATCTTGACTTGGCTTCATCTTCTAATCTCTCTGGTGTCAGGAGTTGTTCTGAGATAGTTCTTCAACAAACATCTCTTAGCATATCTGAGTTCATCAATCATCCTCCTTTTAGCATCTTTAAGTTCTGCAGTATCTTCACCAATTTGAAAGATTGCAGCCCCGAGATCATTAATTCTAGCTTTTCTTATATCCTGATCCAGTCTGATCAAATATGCCTTATCAGACTCAAGATTGAATTCCACAGCCCTGTAACCCAGAAAGGTAGTTATAATCTTGGCAGTGTTGGGCTTAATCTCAACTATATCACCCTTGTGATCTCTGTACTTTGGAACATATGTGCTGTCAGACTTAACAGAATAAAGCCTTTTCTGTCTCTGAATCTGATTCTTCAAATAGTTTGCAGCACTTTCTGTTATTGAGTCATTCACTTGAAGTAAAAATAATACATGCTCCAGTTCTTCAAAATACTTCAATGGAATGGCATTTTCCCTTATATGATAAACCCTACCATCTATCATGAAGTACAACAAGATGTGTTCTTTCAAGTAGGTATGGTAAACCATTTGCACAGATTCTAGTTGATTCAATCTCTCAGGAGTTGCTCCAATACCTGGTTCACTTAAGAAAGTTGGATCATTGGTAGTGTTCTGTATTCTTCTTTCATCAGCACTTCTCAATCTAGTTTTATCTCTTGTTTCCTTTCCAGTAATTACTCTTGCTTCAAAACCACTTGCAGCAGTCTTCAAAGATTGAGTCTGTTTGGCTTTGGTGAATCCTGGTAGGAGTATCTTTGAAGGTTTAACATGAGCAGTGTCAGAGGTTTCTTTTGATTTATCTTCTGATATCAAGTTAACTTGAGCTATGTCAGAGGTTACTTGCTTCTTCAAAATATCAGAACTAACTATCTCTTGACTCTGAACAACTTGAGCCATGTCAGAGGTTGTCTTAGAAACTTTTCTTGAAGTCAGAGTAAGATCATCATCTTCATTTGTAATTTCTTCATTTATAGGAGGCACATAAACCTTGATAGGTGCACCAACCTTCTCTTTGCCCTTGGACCTTGGATCTATCTGCAGTTGTGATTTAGCCATGGTTGCTTCAGGATTTGTCCTTTCTTTTATCACAATGCCTTTGAGTTTTGGAAGTTTCTTTTTACCAGAAGCTTCAGATTTAGATTTGACTTTTTCTGATTTAAGTCTGGCTTCTTCTTCCATTAAACTCTCCAAGTCCATTCCTGGATTTTCCTAAAGAAATAACTGTCTTGACATTTCTTTATCAAGATCCAAAAGTTCATCAGAACTTATCCTTTTACCAGTAGTAGAAGTAATTCTTTTTCCAGCATCAGAACTTGTCATGTGACTTGTGATTTTAGCTTTTCTTGATGAGAAACCTCTACCTTGACTATGACCTCCACCCATTCCAGAGTTTCCTTGGTCATCTTTTTCATCATCCTTCCCCTTCAGTGTCTTATCAGTTTTGCATTTGGACTTAATTACTTTCTCCCCCTTTTTGGCATCAGCAGGTAAGAGAAGAGAGACAAGCAATTCCACTGAGGCTTGGATTTCATCAAGTTGAGATTGCTGACAAGCTTGATTTGTCAAAATTTCATCAATCTGAGATTGTTGTTTCTCTTGAGTGTTCTCAATATAAGCAACTCTGTCAAAGGTTGGTTGGAAGAATTTTTTCTTGTCAATTTTCTGAACTTGGTCTTGCTTGATTAATTCTTCCTGAATTTTATGTAACTCTACATGAGTAGTTCAATGGAGACCTTGTAGATGTTTAGTACTCAATGCAGTGACTCGAAGCTGTGTTTTGAAATCATCAGTAATTAACATCTCATCATCTTTTTTCATGTGCTCAGCAAGACTCTTTGCAGATAGAACACAAGTAACTGAGTTCCATTCCTTAGTCCACTCCTGTCCTGCAGGAGTTTCACTCCAAGGCACTGGTGCTTCTCTGGTAACAAACTTCTTAACTAGTTCAGATTTAAGAACAGTTTGTTGAGGAGCATGTCCTAAAGGACCTGCTTCATCAGTATCTACATTTGGAGCAGCATCACCAGTATCTCCAGCATTTGCAGCATCAGAACTTACAGAATCAGCTTCTTCTGATAAAACAACAGTATGAGAAGTAATTGAGGCTTCAGCATCATCCTCTAAGTGCGGATCTGGTTCTAAGTTCTGACCAACAGCCATATCCTGATGCTCACCTACATTCTGATCATTAGCATCTAGATGCAGAGAAGGTGTAGTAGATAATTCTGGAGTTTGAGCAGCATCAACACGTGTTGTTGATGGATTAATTGTTGGTGGAGCTTCTAAGTAAAGTACTTCAGGCACAACCAGGTTCTGGATATCAATTTCAGCACTTGTGCCTGGAGCAACAGGAGATACAGACTTTTGAACAGGAGACACAGAAGGTGTATTTGCCATTTCAGTAGCAGCTTCCTGAGTTGGAGTTAATGGAGAAGCAGTGGCTTTAGCAGATTCTGGTTCTTGTGAGATCAGAGATTCCTGATCTCCTTTCTTAGCTGCTGCTTCCTCATCATCTGAAACTGGCCTCTTAGCTATCTGTTTCTTGTATCTCTTTGAAGGTGGGGATTCCTTAGGAGGTTCAACAGAAGTCATTCTTCTAAGCCTTTTGAAAAGCTTAGATCCCCCAATTCCAGAATCCTTCTGAGAAGGAACTTTCTCAGCTTCTTTAACAACAAGTTCTGAAGTAGAAACCTGTTCCTCACTATCAGACTCATCTCTCAAAACAATCCTCCTTCTCTTCTGAGGTGTTTGAGGAACAGCCTTTGTCCTCGTAGGTTTGGAAGATGAAGGCTTCACAGTAGGTGCTGAAGATGAAGGTGGAGCTGTCTGTGAAGTTGAGAGTTATGATTTGAGATATGTTCTGAAGGTAGGTTGAGTAGTATGAGTGGTATGTTCTGATGGTTGCTGTGGTGTTTGAGATGTGGTGGTGGGTTGGACATCAGGATAAACAGATCTATAGTTGTCAGGATCAGCATTTACCAAGATCTGGTTTACAGACTGAGGAATCTGTAAAGGTCTAACCACCTTTTTCTTAAGGTCAGCATTTACCAAATCATTAAAGGCTCGTTTTGCAATTTTGAAAGATGGAGTTAAGTCAGTGGTAGGTTGGGGTTCATCAGCACAACAGAAATTATATATAAGCTGAAAAAATCTAGAAAAGTAGACAACATTCCTATCTTATGTCATCATATCCCCAATAAAACCTATCATAGCACTTGCAAAATCAAAATGAGTTTGGTTGATGATAGCATACCCGATGTGCTGACTCATTATAGGGATGGCATCAAAGTTAGAACACTTATTCCCAAAAGCTTTAGTGATGCAGTCGAAGAAAAAGCTCCATTCCTTTCTGATATGAGCCCGTTTCAACTGCCCAAGCTTTGCCAAACTCTGCTCATACCCCAAACTGGCCATAAACTCTTGAAGAGCTGATTCCTCCGGGGTTGAAAAAGTACATCCTTCTGGTAAATGTAGGGCCTTGCGAATTGTACCAGGAGTTACCACATGTGTAGAATCATCCACTTCGAAAACAATACTGGGAGTACCGTTTGTACCACCATTATCAAAGTGCCCAGTCCGCCAAAACGTCAGAACTTGTTGGTTTGAAAAGACTGAAGGTTGGGTCAATGCATACCCAATTTCACTGTGTGCAAGAAGATCTTGCACAAAATGTAACTCAGACGGAGCTTCAGCATGATCAAGAATTGCAGCATATTAATTTGGAACGAACTTAGCTCCATCAATGATCAAATCCTTAGGTGCCATGAGAAAAATCGAAAATTAAGAGTTGCCTGTTAGGTGTTTGAGAAAATGTCTGTATGAAAAACCAACGTCAGGAGATGAAAGAGAGAGTAAAAGCAAAGAAAGAGAGATAAAGTGTGAAATTAAATAAAAGATTGGAAAATCTTCTCTCTGTCTTACTTATACTTGTAACAAAAATATAAATGTTGGACACCTTTCAGACATGCAGTAATAATGAATAATTAATGGGCACGGGAAAACAGTAATCATTACTTACCCACTTGCAGTTTTTCAAGGAAAAACCGTTCCACTTACCCAGTAATTCCATTAATCGAGGTAAATCAGTTTTAATTTAAAATTGAAACTGTTCCCACTTATTCAATTATTTTTTACTGCAACACCAATATTCTGAGAAAAAAAATTCAAGTATGAGAAATGACCAAAATAAATCAAGTAAATAAGTACTGATATTGTAAGATCAGAACTTAATTTAAATCAGAACATGGATATATCAGGATTTATCAGTGCATTTAAGTTACAAACATCTCAGAGACAATAACTTGCAAGAAAATAGAAATTTAATTAATATATCAAGAGAATACATTCATGAAATTTAAATTACATCAGAGCTTTACAAGATTGTCCTAAGCTTCTAAACCTTACATCAACAGCCTTAGTCCTAGCTCAAGAAGCAGGGCAAGGCTGACTGTAATAACCCCAATTTTTGAGAAATTTTGAAACCCTTATGAATAGTGTTTTTGCTGAACGAGAAAACTTTTCATGCCACGCTATGTAGGGGTTCTGTTATTGATCTTATGGGATATTATTAGTACTCTATGTGGTATATAAGTATATGTAAAGATCGTCAGAATCCAATTCCGAACACTTTGATTTTTCCCGGAAATCCACAAGATACGGAGAGAATTGAGTATAAGGTAACAGGATAAAAAGGATTTAAATTAAAGGATTATAGGAGAGGATCATAAAAGGAATACAATATATTGAGAAAGGTTAAGAGAACCTAAGTAATAAGATCCCGGGTATGATCCCTCAAACGATAAACGAAAACGAAAGTTAAGCGAACCGTATAACAGATCAGCGGTCATTAGGAAAACGATTAGGAAGTTAATCAAAGGGATTAGTGGGAATGATGTCATCCAACCAATAGAAAGAGGACAAGGAGGGGAGGATTACATCATGAGGATGACATAGGCATGACAAGAAAGGAAGGAGATGTGGTGACTTTTTAACCACACAAAATCAAGGGCAACTAGGTAATTTACTAAATCAAACACAAAAACAAGCCAACCAATCCAAGCAAATCATTTTCATCAAAACACAAAAACCATTCTCTCATCCAAGCAAGCTTGCTCTCGGCTTTTACTATTGCAAATGGAGGAGAAATTCAAAATCAAAGATCCAAGCTTCCTAAATTGGTGAGTTAATTCCCTAATCATCTTCATGCTTAGTTAGGACTATATCATGAGTTTAAGCCATTAATTCCTTCTCAATCTTCTTTATTTAATCAAAGAAGAAGACAATGAATAGTGTTTTCAAGTTTTTAACTTGAAATTTTTCTTGTTTTTCTTGAAGATCCAAGCATTCTTAAGACTTCTCAAAGCTTCTTAAGGCTTCCTAGCTCCTCCCACCACTCAAAGGAAGGTATACCATCTCCAAACCCTAGATTCCTATATATTATAAGATGATTTTGATTAGTAGGATGATATTGTAGCTTGTTGTTGTGATTAGAGTTTGGGATTTGAAATGGTAGTGAAATGGAATGGTAAATGTTGAGGTTTTGATGAAAAGAACTTAAGTATGATTAAAGTTAAGCTTAGGCATAAGTATGAATGATTAAATTGAATTGGTTGGGGTTGTTATGATGTGATGAGGATGGATGTTGGTTGTATGTTGGAATTGAGGTTGATTTGGAATGGGTTTGAATGGTTTAAAATATTGGAAATCGCGTAAACATAGCCGTCGTAACGTCCGATTTTCTTTGGACTGTTTTTGTGCATAGCATTAGGACCCGAGAACCCCCTTCTAGATTATGACCACTGCCATGTTTAGATAGCTCATGTTACGAGGTTCGTTTTGATATGTAGTTCGTTCGATTCCGATGCACGGTTTAGGAGAAACGACCGTTTCAAGTAACGGCGTTTCGCGAACGAAACTTTTCCCCTCGCCTTACTTTGAAACATAGGTTAAAGACCAAAAAGGGTTAATTAATGTATGAAACATTCATGGTAAGTGTGTTAGGCAGTTGGTAAGACACTCGCGAAGGAATCGCTTTAAAACTCGTAAAGGTTAAATTATTAAAAATGGTGGAGCCGAGGGTACCCGAGTGACTTAAGCGAATCAGTGAGCGCAAAACAAGCGTTAGAGTCTAAGTTAGTTAAAGTATAGATTTACAAGTGACTTTGGTTTAATTCCAACTTACTTGTTGTTTATAGGTTACCAGACTCGTCCCGAGCCATTCGTAACCCCAGTCGCTCAGGCAAGTATTCTATCCGTTATACTGTTGTTGTGATGTATACACTTGTATATGCATTATCTTGCGATAGATGCATGTTGGTTAATTAGCAAATATTGCGATATATTGAAGCATGCTGATATGGTATATATATGCATGCCTGTTTCGTATTCTTGATTTATATATCTGTTGGTTCAAATGCTTATTCGTTGCATAATACCTATGCTAGAGATAAGCGGTATTTGCGTATACCCTTAGTATAGGGACCCAAAGGTGGAAATATTTTCTAAAACCGGGAGTCGAGGATCCCGAGTAGATTTTGTATATATGGATATATATATATATATACTTATATATATATATATATGGTCATAGCTTTCAAAACTATTAATCGAATAAAGTTTATTCGATTACTTTAACTTTATTTTATTATTGAAAATTATTTCGAATATTATTCGAAGGCGTATGACTCCTTTATATTAAATGAATATTATTTTGAATATTCATTCGAGGACTTATGAGTCCTTTTATTTTATTAATGAATATTATTTTGAATATTCATTCGAGGGCTTATGACTCAGTTTATATTATTTAATGAATATTATTTGAATATTCATTTGAGGATCTATGACTCCGATTAATTGCTGAGGTATATTCTTTATTTTATTAAAGAATAAGGTGTCAATAATCAAACTTATTTTCGATTATTCAAATAAAGATAATACTTTCATATAAGTATATCTTTGGTTATTTAATACTCGTTTCAAGTATAAGTTTTAATACTTCTACTTCAATTATTTTTATAAAGATTATTCTTTATGGGAATATTATCTAAATAATAATATTCAGTCATTTTCTAAATATTCTGGGGACTGATTTACTTCATTAAATCAGCTTTACTCCAAACACTCTATAAAGTGTTTTCGAGTCTTCAAAATGATTTTTAAAAGTTAGAGCGGATCCCAAAACTCATTTTTATATTTAAGATCTTCCTTTTTAAGGGGATTTAAATACTCGCTCAAAACCTGAGGGATCCGGCTCTGTGGTGTATTTTATATTCGCAACAAGGTTGTAGTTTTGGTAAATGAATTGATTACTTACCCAACGTTCGGGAAGTAAGTCCATCTATTGAGTCGGCATAAGCAACATGGGCTCAGTGGGCGTCCATGATAGTGTAAGTGGCTCAGTGGGAGTCCATCAAATGCATAAGTGGCTGAGTGGCAGTCCAGCATAGGTCCTAATGCGGCCAGGGTGATGACCAGTGGGGAATTCGTCCATCTACTAGTAGAAAAGGTTACTTATTGGTATCTTTGCCTGATCAGCAAGATATCTGGTTTATGCCAAAATTCTTTTCCTTTCCAAAATTTATTGGATGTTTCAAACTCTGTTCATAGTTTACATAACAGAGGTTCCAGGAAATGTTTAAAGAGATATATATGTGGATATATATATATATATCGGGACTAAATAAAGTATCTCATAACTTTTTCATTCAATAATATTTCAAAGATTGAATCTATTCAAGTCTTAACTTGTGGTCTCATCTATGGGATGTTTTTCTTAAAACTGATTATAACTTGAACGGTGGTAGTTCAAGTAGTATTGGGAAAGATATAAGTATATTGGGGTATTTGGTAACCTCATCTTTTAAACTTATATCTAATTAATAATTGTCTTATGAATGACAAAGATTTTCAGAAAAACGTTGAGACAAGGTTAGATATATGAGATCACCTTGCAACGATATTTTTTTTATACAGTTATACACTGGGACTTTGTGTATATTATGCATGGAAGAGGACTTCCAATATTTTGAAAAGTATATATGTATATATACTGAATATTTTGCGACTTCATCGCATTAAGATATCAAACTTGGTTCATTTCTTTTGACCAAGACTTTCATGAGTATTATGAGTAGGCTCATATATTGTAAATCATTATACATATTATTTTGGTGGGCTTGCTGCTCACCCTTGCTTTATTTCTTCATCACACAACAACAGTTAGGAAAGATGGCCAGACTCCAGCAGACCCAGCGCAAGCGCGTGGGAAGCGTCCCGCGTCTTCCCGTTGATGTTGTAGCTGCTATAGCTACAGAGGTAGATCTATTGTAGATCAGACCATCTACTTTTGAGAATCAATTATGTATAATTATAACTTGTGGCAGATAATGGCAATTAACTGTAAATTTATCAAGTAATCATTTTGGGTTGTAATAACTTTTAAATTGTGGATTCAAAGACTTGTACTTATTTAAATTTCATCTCTGAGACTATAACGGGTTGTGGTGTGTGTTAGTGTGGGGTCACAGCATAAGGTTATTTATTAATAATTAAGTGAAGTGATATTGTGGAAAGAAAGACCGTGACGACCCGGATCCCCGACCCCGGATCTGGGGGTGTTACAGAAATGGTATCAGAGCTGGGCGTTATAAACCTCAAAGATGATGGGACGTTAAGATAATAAGTTCACTAAGATAATAAGAACTCTTGCCAAGTTCATAGTCGGGCTACCTAACGTAGTACTGACAGTTAAAACCCTTATGGGAACCCTTATAAATATCGTGATAGGAGCGTAGTTCGTTATCGTATATGGTAGCGGGACTCCGAACCCTGAGGTTGAGGAGCAACATCGCGATGATATTTTATTACTAATTGGAGATCGGATTTTGGATCTGATAGAGAGTCCTAATGCAGGACCGGATGATGTTGATATTGAGGATTTAGCGGTTGAGGATGTTGTCCTAGAAGGGATAGTTATTGAGGAGGATCCCATGGAGGATCCTGACAGGATTGGATAAAGGACCACTGATGAATTGATGACCATGGTTTGGTCGACTACCAGAGGTAGGATTGGCCGGTCACTACCGGAGGTTCGTTCAAGTTGTAAAGATAGTAGCCCCTTTAACGCGGCTTACTCGTAAGACTGAGAAGTTCGAATGGACAGAGAAATGCGAGAACAGCTTTCAAGAACTGAAGCAGAGGTTGGTGATGGCCCCTATGCTGGCATTGCCGGATGGAAAAAAGGAGATTTTGTGATTTGTAAGTGACGCTTCGCATAAGGAATTAGGGTGCTTCTTAGCACAGCAAGATAATCGCGTCTGCGTCAAGACAATTAAGGTAATATGAAATTCAATATCCCCGCCCATGAGCTTAGGCTCGTGGCAATAGTTTTACCCTAAAGATTGGAGGCACTACTTGTATGGAGAGAAGTGCGAGAATTACCTAAGCCATAAGTGCTCTAGTACATTTTCACGTAGAAAGAGCTCAACATATGCCAGAGGAGGCAGTTAGAGCTAATCAAGAATAATGATTGGGAGATTCTTTATCATGCGGGGAAAGCCAATATGGTGGCTGATGCCCTTAGTAAAAAGGAGAGACTCAAGAGGATGATGTCTTTTGGAGAGTTTATAAGAGATTTTGAGAAAATGGAAATAGTAGTGAAGGTAACCGGAGCCGGTACCGAAAAGCTGTTTGAGATTGCAATACAGCCCGAATTATTGGAAAAGATCATATTGTGCCAGAAAAAGTTATGAATGAAGGCAGGGAGCCAACAATTAGATAAAAGATTAATATCGAGAAAGATGATAAGGGAATAATGAGGTATTCCTATAGAATTTGGGTTCCGAAAGTTCAAGAGCGTAAGGATGAGAACTTAGATGAGAGCCATAGTTTGAGGAATAAGATTTAGAGTAAACCCTGAACGTGATAGTCAGGGAGGTCACCATCAAGATAGAAGGAACCCATGACATAATGGAGTGGAAAATAAGGATTTTAAATTAAAAGATGAACCCAATTATGGGGAGTAGGATGAAACATTTCATACTAAGGAAACAGAAAGTCGAGTAAGGAAAGGAGACCCGAGACGGTACTCCTATACGGAAATTCATGGACCTGTCTAAAAAGAACTTAGACTATTATCCCCAACCACCACCCTGAGGAGACAGTGCGGTGAGAAATTCTTTCAGGACCTTTAAGTCGCTAAGCTCTCAGAGTTCCATGGAACAAGCTGACCCAGCCGAGGCAAGAGCCTGGCTAAAGGAAATATAGGAATTATTTGAGATTCTAAATGATTGACAAATCACAAAAGACTGTTTTTGTCACTTACCCTCCTAAGAGAGAGACCACCCGCTGGTGAAAGACCAAGAAAGGCATGGAGCCAGAGATTATAATAAACTGATTAAAGTTTAGTCAATTGTTTTCGGGAAAGTAATTCCCAAGGTTATGGAGATAGTGTAAAAGCTTTAGAGCCAGAACAAAGGCGGACGAGTATGATGAATTATGAATCTAAGTTATAAAAGTTATCAAGATTCGTTCTGAGGACACGAATCCAGAATGACGGGATATTTGAAATCAATGCTTATGTTGTGTTGGTTCATGAAATAATGATAAGAGAAAGGAATATAACGGCAATAGAGTTTGAGGAATGATAAGGGAGTTGGGTATGAGGAAACCCTAAAGACTCGTAGAAATAGAAATAGAAGAGTATGTAATTGTCAGGATGAGGGTGATTCACCATGAGTTAAAATTGATGGTTGAGGGAATAAGAGATACATATATTTTATCCCCTGTAAGTTGGGAAGATTCGAGGAAACCTTGAGATAATTCGAAGGATAAATAATGAGACGCGGATAGACTGAGGAGACAAGAAAGTAAGAAATTAAGAAAATTGGATGAAGGAAGTGACCTTCAAGAAGGTGAAGTGTAAGACCGGTGGCATGATACCCAGAAAGGGAGACGCCAGATATGAAAGATATCCCAACATTGAGGTGACTGTTGAGATAAACAACAAAAGTAAATAAGGAATTATTAAGAAGAAGTTCACGTTGAACACGACCAATATCTTCCAGAACATCCTTGTTATCGTTACCAGATTAGGCAAGAAAAGCGGATAACCGTTGTTATCTTTTGGAGGCCATTTTGATTAACCTCATTTTGTATACAGATGTTATTGTGAAATTAGGCATATACTATCGAGGTGGGAATGATTGAATAAGACACCCTTATCAGGGATATATGACTTGATTCATCCATGGAAGGATGCAGGTACCTTTTAAAGGTGGAATTAAGAATAGAACATCGGTAACTTAAAATGAATCCTAGGGGACTGCATAAAGGTTGGCATGTCACCCTTAATAGGGACAGTATGAGTTTTGACAGTATGATTGGGAAAGGGTTAAAGTAACAACAACCTTTAAGAATCAGTGGAGAAATTTTTCAGAAGAATATAAACAATGGTTCTAGTATTAGTAAATGGTATTGTGATATGCCATGTATCTAGGGAATACAGGAGGAACGATTGAAGGATAACCTTAGAGGTTTTACAAGGAGAAAGGTAATATTCAAAATTCTCAAGAATAGAAATGTTGATAAAGGAAATATGACGTAATTATAATGTTGCCAAGTGGGGCACGTGTTAAACCACGAGAAAGTATGGATCGAACCAGTAATGGTCGAAATTGTTCAGGGCAATTAGGACTTAAGATAAAAGATGTTCTAATTATGATTGAGAGTCAGTCATGACAGTGATTAACCTCTAAAGACTGAGGGGATAACTTATGGAAAAATGGAAATTTTTTTTTTTTCTCATCAGATATTAAAGAAAAGTATTTTCACATAAGCTGTGATTGAAATAAGGTAGAAAATTTATTTGGAGGTGGTTAAAATGACATTGAACGTAAGGAAATTTTACTATCAGGAAAGGCCAAAGAGGTGGCCGACACTTTAAAGGTAAGAGGATAATTATAGGCGCTTGTGCCAAAGGAATACAGTGATGATGGTTAAAGCTATGAAGGTTGTATTATGGTTTGGAAGATTGACATTCCTTCTGATGACTGTGCAATACCCAACCGTAATAGTAGTTGGTAAAGGTTTAATTCGTGTAATCGCCATGAGCGGGCTATCTATATCAGAAGATACTATCTTGAGATAAGCCAGGACCATGTTTCAAAAAGGACTAGACGAACCTTTGAGTTAAGTCTTCTATTTAAGGCATATGATTTAGAATGGTATTAACCTGCTATCGTTGCTTTGATTGAAACTCTTCTGCAATTTTATCTGCTTCATATCATGTATGTATGTCAGGATCAGGAGTGTTCTTCATGAATCAGAAATGGTGATTATGTTACCTCCTTAGAAGGATTTGATACGACATGTATGGACTCGGTATGGTTAGATATTAAGATTTCATGGAACGTGAATGACTACAGTAGGTCAGTGGTGGACCATAGTAAGGCAGCAATGATTCTGCGAGTAATGAGCTGATTACAACCGTGAGAGTTGTATTGGAATGGGTGTTGAGATTGAGTACCACTAATCGGGTCGTGGTAGTGTATAAGTTATCATTGATAGACTAATTAAGTAGAGTATCTACCTAGTGAATTATTATTCTTTCTTATCAATAAGAGAGTCGTATTATTATACGAGGAAGGTTGCGGTGCGAGCATAGAATTCTAGTAACGATGATGTATAGAATGAGATCCCAGATTCGATTTTCGATGTCGAGGGAGTTTCAAAGGTGATTGTGTATAAGCTCGAGGAAGAGCATGGGTCCATAGAATGATGGATGGGATAGCGAAAATATTTAGGCACGTGAAATGCGATGCTATAATACTTGATGTTGATATAAATACATATATGTTTTGTTCTCCTATGACAAACCTCTATAGTTCAGAGGTAGGTTCCAAGCCAGATATTTTGTGGCAGTATATTTTTTTCATATATACAATTCTCTTCAGTTCGTTCTTTTCTCTTCTTTTCATTTCATGTAAGCTGAGAAGAACAACCCTTCCAGAAGGGGAGGTATTGCCGAATGACTATATATCTGTGTGATAGAAGCCTAGTAGGATACCAGCTATTGTTTAATTGCTTGTCAAGTACTAAAGGCTGGCCACCTTCTGTACTAACTATGCGATATAACAAGTGTTCATGATCATAGTAATCTCTTAACAAATTCCTTTACTTCTATATGATTGATCAAACTTTGGGAAATAGAAACAGCTGAAAAAGGAGTAATAAAGTTATGGTAGTATTCGGAATGGAAACACATTCGTGATACTAAGGTTGACGTGGTTATTACAAGGTTATAGAACGCTAACGAGCAAAAGTATAACCAGTATAATATTAGGAACGGAAGGTAGTAGCGATTACGAACTGGAAAAGAATGGGTATTGAGAAGCAGAAGCTCTAATGCTAAAAGCAATAATGAGAGTCTGTGCAATAGACTTGAAAGAATTTGGAATGATCACTTAATTCGGATTGAGTTATCTTACGACAATAGATCATATGTCATTATCGAGATGTCGCCTTATGAGATCCTTGAGGGAAGACAATGTCGATCTCCCTTATGTTAGGATGAAGTTGTAGAGCGTAAGATGCTCGGACCCGCAGTAGTCCAAAGGACCAAGGATATGATAGATCGAATCAGAGGACGGCTGGTAGTAGCCCAAGATGGACATGATAAGTATGTTGATTTGACACGAAAGGATAAAGAGTATGAAATAGGGGACCTAGTAATGTTATAGGTATCCCTTGGAAAGGATTGATGAGGTTCGGAAAGAAAGGAAAGCTAAGTCTACAATTTGTTGGACCCTTGGATATATTAAGACGTTTGGGAAGTTAGCATATGAGCTAGCCCTAACCCCGAACATGTAGCAGGTCGTAACGTGTTTCACGTATCAATGTTAAGGAAGTGTAATTCAGATGCCAGATAAATAGAGGCATATGAGCGCATAGATATGCAACCCGACGTAACCTATATGGAGCAACCAGGAAGGGTTATAGAGTGAAAAGGAACAAGTGCTTAGGAGAAGGATTATCAAACTAGGCAGAGTTTAGGTGGTAGAACCACAATGTGGGAAAATTGACTCGAGAGTTAGAAAGTGTAATGCTAAGAAAGTATCCTCATTTGTTTTCTATCTGATTCCGGGACGGAATCCTTTTAAGGAGGGGAGACTGTAATAACCCCAATTTTTGAGAAATTTTGAAACCCTTATGAATAGTGTTTTTGCTGAACGAGAAAACTTTTCATGCCACGCTATGTAGGGGTTCTGTTATTGATCTTATGGGATATTATTAGTACTCTATGTGGTATATAAGTGTATGTAAAGATCGTCAGAATCCAATTCCGAACACTTTGATTTTTCCCGGAAATCCACAAGATACGGAGAGAATTGAGTATAAGGTAACAGGATAAAAAGGATTTAAATTAAAGGATTATAGGAGAGGATCATAAAAGGAATACAATATATTGAGAAAGGTTAAGGGAACCTAAGTAATAAGATCCCGGGTATGATCCCTCAAACGATAAACGAAAACGAAAGTTAAGCGAACCGTATAACAGATCAGCGGTCATTAGGAAAACGATTAGGAAGTTAATCAAAGGGATTAGTGGGAATGATGTCATCCAACCAATAGAAAGAGGACAAGGAGGGGAGGATTACATCATGAGGATGACATAGGCATGACAAGAAAGGAAGGAGATGTGGTGACTTTTTAACCACACAAAATCAAGGGCAACTAGGTAATTTACTAAATCAAACACAAAAACAAGCCAACCAAGCCAAGCAAATCATTTTCATCAAAACACAAAAACCATTCTCTCATCCAAGCAAGCTTGCTCTCGGCTTTTACTATTGCAAATGGAGGAGAAATTCAAAATCAAAGATCCAAGCTTCCTAAATTGGTGAGTTAATTCCCTAATCATCTTCATGCTTAGTTAGGACTATATCATGAGTTTAAGCCATTAATTCCTTCTCAATCTTCTTCATTTAATCAAAGAAGAAGACAATGAATAGTGTTTTCAAGTTTTTAACTTGAAATTTTTCTTGTTTTTCTTGAAGATCCAAGCATTCTTAAGACTTCTCAAAGCTTCTTAAGGCTTCCTAGCTCCTCCCACCACTCAAAGGAAGGTATACCATCTCCAAACCCTAGATTCCTATATATTATAAGATGATTTTGATTAGTAGGATGATATTGTAGCTTGTTGTTGTGATTAGAGTTTGGGATTTGAAATGGTAGTGAAATGGAATGGTAAATGTTGAGGTTTTGATGAAAAGAACTTAAGTATGATTAAAGTTAAGCTTAGGCATAAGTATGAATGATTAAATTGAATTGGTTGGGGTTGTTATGATGTGATGAGGATGGATGTTGGTTGTATGTTGGAATTGAGGTTGATTTGGAATGGGTTTGAATGGTTTAAAATATTGGAAATCGCGTAAACATAGCCGTCATAACGTCCGATTTTCTTTGGACTGTTTTTGTGCATAGCATTAGGACCCGAGAACCCCCTGCTAGATTATGACCACTGCCATGTTTAGATAGCTCATGTTACGAGCTTCATTTTGATATGTAGTTCGTTCGATTCCGATGCACGGTTTAGGAGAAACGACCGTTTCAAGTAACGGCGTTTCGCGAACGAAACTTTTCCCCTCGCCTTACTTTGAAACATAGGTTAAAGACCAAAAAGGGTTAATTAATGTATGAAACATTCATGGTAAGTGTGTTAGTCAGTTGGTAAGACACTCGCGAAGGAATCGCTTTAAAACTCGTAAAGGTTAAATTATTAAAAATGGTGGAGCCGAGGGTACCCGAGTGACTTAAGCGAATCAGTGAGCGCAAAACAAGCGTTAGAGTCTAAGTTAGTTAAAGTATAGATTTACAAGTGACTTTGGTTTAATTCCAACTTACTTGTTGTTTATAGGTTACCAGACTCGTCCCGAGCCATTCGTAACCCCAGTCGCTCAGGCAAGTATTCTATCCGTTATACTGTTGTTGTGATGTATACACTTGTATATGCATTATCTTGCGATAGATGCATGTTGGTTAATTAGCAAATATTGCGATATATTGAAGCATGCTGATATGGTATATATATGCATGCCTGTTTCGTATTCTTGATTTATATATCTGTTGGTTCAAATGCTTATTCGTTGCATAATACCTATGCTAGAGATAAGCGGTATTTGCGTATACCCTTAGTATAGGGACCCAAAGGTGGAAATATTTTCTAAAACCGGGAGTCGAGGATCCCGAGTAGATTTTGTATATATGGATATATATATATATATACTTATATATATATATATGGTCATAGCTTTCAAAACTATTAATCGAATAAAGTTTATTCGATTACTTTAACTTTATTTTATTATTGAAAATTATTTCGAATATTATTCGAAGGCGTATGACTCCTTTATATTAAATGAATATTATTTTGAATATTCATTCGAGGACTTATGAGTCCTTTTATTTTATTAATGAATATTATTTTGAATATTCATTCGAGGGCTTATGACTCAGTTTATATTATTTAATGAATATTATTTGAATATTCATTTGAGGATCTATGACTCCGATTAATTGCTGAGGTATATTCTTTATTTTATTAAAGAATAAGGTGTCAATAATCAAACTTATTTTCGATTATTCAAATAAAGATAATACTTTCATATAAGTATATCTTTGGTTATTTAATACTCGTTTCAAGTATAAGTTTTAATACTTCTACTTCAATTATTTTTATAAAGATTATTCTTTATGGGAATATTATCTAAATAATAATATTCAGTCATTTTCTAAATATTCTGGGGACTGATTTACTTCATTAAATCAGCTTTACTCCAAACACTCTATAAAGTATTTTCGAGTCTTCAAAATGATTTTTAAAAGTTAGAGCGGATCCCAAAACTCATTTTTATATTTAAGATCTTCCTTTTTAAGGGGATTTAAATACTCGCTCAAAACCTGAGGGATCCGGCTCTGTGGTGTATTTTATATTCGCAACAAGGTTACAGTTTTGGTAAATGAATTGATTACTTACCCAACGTTCGGGAAGTAAGTCCATCTATTGAGTCGGCATAAGCAACATGGGCTCAGTGGGCGTCCATGATAGTGTAAGTGGCTCAGTGGGAGTCCATCAAATGCATAAGTGGCTGAGTGGCAGTCCAGCATAGGTCCTAATGCGGCCAGGGTGATGACCAGTGGGGAATTCGTCCATCTACTAGTAGAAAAGGTTACTTATTGGTATCTTTGCCTGATCAGCAAGATATCTGGTTTATGCCAAAATTCTTTTCCTTTCCAAAATTTATTGGATGTTTCAAACTCTGTTCATACTTTACATAACAGAGGTTCCAGGAAATGTTTAAAGAGATATATATGTGGATATATATATATATATATATCGGGACTAAATAAAGTATCTCATAACTTTTTCATTCAATAATATTTCAAAGATTGAATCTATTCAAGTCTTAACTTGTGGTCTCATCTATGGGATGTTTTTCTTAAAACTGATTATAACTTGAACGGTGGTAGTTCAAGTAGTATTGGGAAAGATATAAGTATATTGGGGTATTTGGTAACCTCATCTTTTAAACTTATATCTAATTAATAATTGTCTTATGAATGACAAAGATTTTCAGAAAAACGTTGAGACAAGGTTAGATATATGAGATCACCTTGCAACGATATTTTTTTTATACAGTTATACACTGGGACTTTGTGTATATTATGCATGGAAGAGGACTTCCAATATTTTGAAAAGTATATATGTATATATACTGAATATTTTGCGACTTCATCGCATTAAGATATCAAACTTGGTTCATTTCTTTTGACCAAGACTTTCATGAGTATTATGAGTAGGCTCATATATTGTAAATCATTATACATATTATTTTGGTGGGCTTGCTGCTCACCCTTGCTTTATTTCTTCATCACACAACAACAGTTAGGAAAGATGGCCAGACTCCAGCAGACCCAGCGCAAGCGCGTGGGAAGCGTCCCGCGTCTTCCCGTTGATGTTGTAGCTGCTATAGCTGCAGAGGTAGATCTATTGTAGATCAGACCATCTACTTTTGAGAATCAATTATGTATAATTATAACTTGTGGCAGATAATGGCAATTAACTGTAAATTTATCAAGTAATCATTTTGGGTTGTAATAACTTTTAAATTGTGGATTCAAAGACTTGTACTTATTTAAATTTCATCTCTGAGACTATAACAGGTTGTGGTGTGTGTTAGTGTGGGGTCACAGCATAAGGTTATTTATTAATAATTAAGTGAAGTGATATTGTGGAAAGAAAGACCGTGACGACCCGGATCCCCGACCCCAGATCTGGGGGTGTTACACTGACGATGAAGAAAAACAGGAAGAAGAAAATAAATTATTTCTTCTTCCTACTCTCTACAAAAAGAATAGCGAGTCTGATGATTCGCTCTTGCTGGCGGAGAGCTTCCAGCCTTTCCTCCTCCAATCGCTCCAGATGGCGATGGTAGTCCATGCAAAAGAACAGGAGGTGGGTGAGAACCTCCTGGGGAACAGAGTCCCAAATCTCATCAGGAATGGCAGTGACGTGTCATTCCTGCTACCAGTCTTCACAGCTCAGCTCCATGTTGAATGTTTCACAGTTCAAAAACATGTTGTAGTTGACCATGGTTTTGTTGGTATGAAGAAAATGAAGGTGAGTTTGTGAGAAAAGAATTGATGTATAGGCTGATGTGAAGTGGTTGTTTATATAGGCAAGAGAATGCCAAGAGACGCAAGGAATTTAATGTTGACAGGTAGAATTAATTCTACCTCGTCTCCCTAAACTTGGAAGAAGAAAAACAGTCATTGGAAAGGTAAAACAGGGTTTAATGCGCACAAGAAACAAGTAAGAATTACTGTGCATGTACGTGGACCACTATCCCTAATTATAGTGACTGTTAATATTCTGCCTCAACATATTCTGATTTAAAATGATACTGTTTTTAGATTTTATCCACAGATAAGTCAAGTAAAGGATCAGAATTTCATATCAGAACTTAGACTTATATCAGAACTTAATAGCTATCAGAGCATGATTTCTTAACTCGAAAAAATGAATGCCTATTTTTGTAATTCCTCACACAAATTCTGATTTAGATTCTTCAGAACTTAATCATCAGAACGTTCATCAGAACTTGTCCTCAGAATTTATGCAAGCTGACACATAAACTGTTCATCTAAAATAAGATAGATCACCACAGTAATTTTCATCATTCATATGGAGTGTTTAGTGTGTGCATTAAGCTAAATATCAGACAAAGAGTAAAGTCTGATTCACTTCGGTACATCTTAGAAATAAGGCATAACTAAAACTTTATTTAAAACCTGTCATTATTCTCTAGCCTACTATTGAATGAGTGCAGGCTTGAGTCCACCTCAACTATTTTGTGCTAATTTTGTGCATCTTTTTAAATTCCATTTTACAGTGGCTTCTCAGTATAAGTGAGTCACGACTGCTTATCAGAATTTATGTTATTATCAATGTATTTCTCCAGTAATCATAGAGTGTGAAAAGTCACCAAGAAAATATTTTGCTTTTCTAATGCATATTACTTAATACCAGCAATGCACTTGGGTCGTCCCTTCCATATTTTTACTCTAGACCTCAAAGGATTACCTGATTTTTATTTCTTTTTCTTTTCCTTTTTCTTTTGATAATTGAGGTTTATCAGCACTTAGTCTATTCAACAGATTTACTAACATCAGAACTTAACAGATGAGAAGCATTCTTCTAGTTTTTGTCTTAGTAATAAGATAGACAAAGTAAACTCAACTAAGCTCAATATCAGAATTTGCTTGTGTCAATGAATTTCCACATAAATAGTTACTTCTAATATGGGATTCTAGTATATTGAAGATTACTAGGTCAGCATCTAGCACAGGTATCCTCATAGGATTGAATAGTTACATAAACAGTCATATCACTATCAGAGTTTAGAAAGTCACATCAGATAATATTCAGTACTTAAGCAATTTTCAATTAAGCACAAAATACACAAAGAGAGTAATTTCTGTAAATACTGATCATAAAGTCTGATGCATCAGAACAAAACTAAGCAGATTTAGAGAAAGAACCTGAAACCATTCCAAGTTCATTTACCAATCTTGTAAACGTAGCTTCACATAGTGGTTTTGTGAAGATATCTGCTAGTTGTTGATCTGTTGGAACAAAGTGCAATTCCACTGTACCTTCATCCACATGTTCTCTTATAAAGTGGTACCTGATGCTGATGTGCTTTGTCATTGAGTGTTGAACTGGATTACCAGTCATAGCAATAGCACTTTGATATCACAGTAAATAGGGATTTTAAAATATGTTAACCCATAATCCAGTAACTGATTCTTCATCCAAAGAATCTGTGCACAGCAGCTTCCTGCAGCAATGTACTCTGCTTCTGCAGTTGATGTGGAAATTGACTTTTGTTTCTTGCTAAATTAAGAAATCAATCTGCTTCCAAGAAATTGGCAGCTTCCACTTGTGCTTTTCCGGTCAATTTTGCAACCTGCAAAATATGCATCTGAGTAACCTATTAGTTTAAAATCTAATTCTCTGGGATACCACAATCCCAGATCAGCTGTTCCCTTAAGATACTTAAAAATTCTTTTCACAGCTGTTAAGTGAGTTTCTCTTGGATCTGCATGAAATCTTACACAAAGACAGGTAGCATACATAATATCAGGTCTACTAGCAGTTAGATAGAGTAGTGAGCCAATCATACCTCTGTAATCAGTAATATCTACTGATTTACCAGTATCCTTGTCCAATTTTGTTGCAGTGGCCATGGGAGTGGATGCACTTGAACAATCTTGCATTCCAAATTTCTTTGGCAAATTTCTGGTGTACTTAGTTTGACAAATAAAAGTGCCCTCTTCATTCTTCTTGGCTTGAAGGCCCAGAAAATAGCTAAGTTCCCCCATCATACTCATTTAATATCTTGACTGCATCAGTTTGGCAAACTTCTTGCAAAGTCTGTCATTTGTAGTACCAAAGATGATATCATCAACATATATCTGGACCAGAAGTAAGTCCTTTCCATGGTTGAGGTAGAACAATGTTTTGTCTATAGTTCCTCTGTTAAATCCACTTTCCAGAAAAAACTGAGCTAGAGTCTCATACCATGCTCTTGGAGCTTGCTTAAGTCCATAAAGTGATTTATCAAGCCTGTAGACATAATCTGGATATTTGAAATCTACAAAGCCTGGAGGTTGTTCAACATATACTTCTTCCTCTAATTCTCCATTGAGAAAAGCACTTTTCACATCCATTTGAAAGACAGTAAACTTTTTGTGAGCAGCATGAGCCAAAAATATCCTTATGTCTTCCAATCTAGCAACTGGTGCAAATGTTTCATCATAATCAATTCCCTCCTGTTGAGAATATCCTTTTGCAATCAGCCTTGCCTTATTTCTTATAATTATGCCATCACTATCAGTTTTGTTTCTGAATACCCACTTTGTACCAACAACAGATTTGTTCTTTGGTCTTGGCACTAGGGTCCAGACTTTGTTTCTTTCAAATTCATTTAACTCTTCCTGCATTGCTTGCACCCAATCAGCATCTTGAAGAGCTTCTTCCACTTTCTTTGGCTCAGTCTGAGAAAAAAAAGAATTATAAAGACATTCACTTGAAGTAGTTGTTCTAGTTCTGACACCTGCATCAGGATTTCTAATTATCAAATCAAGTGTATGTGATTTTGTCCACTTCCTTGCAGATGGAAGGTTTTCTCTAGAACTGGATGCTCCCCCATGATCCATGCTGTCTTCATTCTCATTTTCTGATGCTCCCCCTGAAACTTTGCTCTCTGAGTTGAATTCTTCAGAATTTAGATTTTCCGAATTTTCAGAACTTGGCTTATCGAACTTGATGAATCAGAACTTGATGAATCAGAACTTGAAGAGCCAGATGTATGTTCTGATGCTTCTTGAGATATGGTAATATCTTGAGTATGCTCCCCCTGCATAGGTGCATCTTCCTTTGGCGTAGTTACCACAGTTTCAATAACATCAGAGTTTAATCCATCAGAGTTTGCAGTATCAGGATTTAGATTGTCAGGATTTTCGGTATCAGAATTTGAGACATTGATAGATTCCATGACCACTCTTGTTCTCAAGTTATAGATTCTGAAGGCTTTTGTGGAAAGTGGATATCCAACAAAGATTCCTTCATCAGCTTTTAGATCAAATTTGGATAGCTGTTCAGGATGAGTCTTAAGAACAAAACACTTGCATCCAAATACATGAAAATACTTCAGATTTGGCTTCTTTTTCTTCACCATTTCATATGGTGTCTTTCCCTGCTTGTTGATGAGTGTTGCATTCTAAGTAAAACAAGCAGTCTGCACAGCTTCAGCCCAGAAATAGGTTGGAAGCTTTTTTTCATCAAGCATTGTACGTGCAGCTTCAATGAGGGTTCTATTCTTCCTTTCAACAACTCCATTTTGCTTTGGAGTTCCAGGAGCAAAAAATTCCTGCTTGATTCCATGGTTTTTGCAGAACTCTTTGATAAGTGGCATTTTATACCACTTAGAACGTCTTAAAATGGCTTAAATTGGTGTCTTGAAATCAAGTATTTTGTGTATTTGATGCGTTTTTCTAGTGTTTATGCATTTCAGGGTATTAGTTGCATTTCGGAGGAGGAATCATCAAGAATAAGCCTTGGCATGTGTTCACCATTGTGAGAGGAAAAGAACGGGCAGATTACGGCGAAGAAACGGAGCAAACATGGAATTTTTCCAGAAGGGTCCTGCGCGCCCGCGCAGCAATGCTGAGCGGCCGCGCAGCAGCCTTGCGCGCCCGCGCAGAAATGCTGAGCGGTCGCGCAGGGTCGGGGAAAAAGATATATTATTTTAGACTTCTACTTCTGTTTGGCTTCCACTTCTATGTAATCTGAGTTTTATGGGACTATTATATAGGTAGATTTGAGACGTTTTTCAGAGAGTATTAAGAGGAGATTATGTTTTAGATTGTGTTTTGTAAGAAGCGAAGGAGATAAGGAAGAAGACCGATTTAGCACACAGCAACGAAGAGGAAGCATATATTCTTGTGATTCTTGTTTCGTTGTAATGTTGGATGCTAGTTTTCTTGCTTTGACTTATTTACTCTTGTGACGTACTCTGTTTTAATATAATCAGTTTAGTTATTATTTTCTTATGTTTGTTTATCATGATTTCATATGAACCCATGATGGCGATAAGTTCTATTATGGGCTAATCGTGATCATGGGGTTGCAACGGATTTATTATGGAATTCTTTAGTTAATTGTTTAATACTTTAGTGTGTGATGATTGCATGATATCTAGTATTGGTTGTGCGTATTCGTCTTATGTGCGTCGCGAACATATAAGATAGGGTGTTAATCTCTTGTGAAGCGACGGTGGATCTTGAGATTTAGAACTTGCCATGCTAGCATAGGTTCATGTACGTTGTGCATGATTAGTGGGTAACTCTAACAGTTTTATTTGCCCTATGTAATCAAAAAGGGATAACTTGTGCTTAAATCGTTGTGTTGTCAATTTCTGTAGACATATAGGAACTCAACATAATTGATGACTATTCAACTTCTATCTTAATTGTGGATGTTTGGTAGAATGGTATTAGTACAATGAAAGTTGGCTTTTATCAGTTTTGTGTTATTCGATTAATATCATCACTGTCACATGCTAAAGGTAATAACTATGGCTATAGAAGGAAGTAATAATGAAGTTGTGATCTCATGAGTGTTTTATTATTGATAAATTGAAGTGTTAGTTAAGTGGTTAATTAAGTAGTTAATTATAGTTAATATTTAATCAACAATTTTAAGTGTTATTATCTTAACATTGAGAAGTAGTCATACATTGGTGAGTGAGTTAAATTAGACAATAAATTAGTCTGAGTCTCTGAGGGAACGAACTAGAAAGTATTCTATATTACTTGCGAACGCGTATACTTGCGTGAATATTAGTGCGTGATTTCGCCCTAACAAGTTTTTGGCGCCGCTGCCGGGGACTCGGCGTATTTGTTTAGTTTATGTACTTACCATCATTAGTCATTAGGACTCAGTGATTAGGACGTAGTAGTTAATTACTCTTTTCGGTTGTGTTTCAGGTACTTTAGCAAACGTTTATGCAAACTCGTTCTCGTGCTCGCAAGAGGACCTTAGATACAGCTGAGGAGAAAGACGAAGTTCTTGATACACCGGAGAAGTTAGATTTTGAGGATTCGGATTCAGGAACTGAGCAGAAAGAACCAGTAAACATGGGAGATCGTATTATTCAAGTTGATCCAGCTCTTATGGATTTTTCTCGGCCTAAAATTGATGACATTCAGTCAAGCATCCTTCATCCGGCTATTCAAGCTAACACCTTTGAAATCAAGCCGGGCACTATTCAGATGGTGCAGAATTCTGTTTCTTTTGGAGGAGCGGCAACTGAAGACCCCAACATGCACATAAGGAATTTTGTCGAGATCTGCAGCACTTTTAAGTATAATGGCGTGACTGATGAGGCTATCAAGTTGAGGCTCTTCCCATTCTCACTGAGGGATAAGGCTAAAGACTGGTTACATTCTGAACCAGCTGGGTCCATCACTACGTGGCAAGATCTTGCGCAAAAGTTTCTGGTGAAGTTTTATCCAATGGCAAAGACTGCTGCTATGAGGAGTGCTCTTACTCAGTTTGCGCAGCAACCTACAGAATCTATGTGCGAGGCTTGGGAACGCTACAAGGAAATGTTGAGAAAATGTCCACATCATGGAATGCCGGATTGGATGGTAATCACTGGTTTTTATAATGGTTTGGGGGCCCAATCTCGGCCCATGCTCGATGCAGCAGCTGGAGGCGCCTTATGGGCTAAAAGCTATACTGAGGTGTATAATCTTATCGAGATGATGGCTGCAAATGAGCATCAAAACCCAACTCAGAGGATGACGTCAGGCAAGGTCGCAGGTATTCTGGAAGTTGATGCAGCCACCGCTATTGCAGCCCAGCTCCAAGCGCTATCAATGAAGGTTGATTCTCTGGCTACGTATGGAGTTAATCAAATAGCTATGGTTTGTGAGCTTTGTGCAGGTTCTCATGCTACGGATCAGTGTTCTCTTGTCAACGAATCTGTTCAATATATGAATAATTATCAGCGACAACAGCAGCCTGTGCCAGCGACCTATCATCCTAACAACATAAATCATCCAAATTTTAGCTGGAGGAATAATCAAAATGCTATTCAGCCACCATATCAGCAAGGAGTGAGTAAACAGTTTAACCCACCTGGATTCCAGCAACCACAGCAGTATGCTACAAGGCAATCATATCCTCAACAGGGAAGTGCAGCTGCACCTACTAGTGCTGATTTTGAGGAACTTAAGCTGTTGTGCAAGAGTCAGGAGGTTTCTATCAAGACCTTGGAAAATCAAATCGGTCAATTAGCCAATGCAGTGCTCAATCGTCAACCTGGCACTCTTCCCAGTGACACGGAAGTACCAGGCAGGAAGGAAGCTAAAGAGCAAGTCAAGGCTATTACCTTAAGGTCTGGAAAAGTAGCTGATGCTGAAAAGGCAAAAGAAGTTGAAGCTGAAGTTAGAGATGAAGAATTTAAGCAAAAGGAGAAAGCGGCGGAACCAAGGAAGACTACTGTTGAACACACTCTGCCTGAGGCTAATACAGGGGAGAAACAGCTCTATTCTCCACCACCTTTTCCTAAGAGATTGCAGCAACAAAAGCTGGATAGACAGTTCGGGAAGTTTCTGGAGGTGTTCAAGAAACTTCACATCAATATACCTTTCGCTGAGGCTCTGGAACAAATGCCTAGTTATGCGAAGTTTATGAAGACTATTCTTTCAAGGAAGGTGAAACTGGATGACCTTGAAACCGTTGCTCTCACGGAAGAATGCAGCGCTGTTCTGCAGCAAAAGTTACCACCAAAACTGAAAGATCCAGGAAGCTTCACCATTCCTTGCACCATTGGCAATCTAACTTTTGACAAGTGCCTTTGTGATTTGGGAGCAAGCATTAATCCGATGCCCTTGTCGATCTTTAAAAAGCTGGATCTGCCTGATCCAAAACCCACATACATGTCGCTACAATTGGCTGACCGTTCCATTACTTACCCAAGGGGCATAGTTGAGGATATGCTCGTCAAGGTAGATAAGCTCTTCTTTCCTGCAGATTTTGTTATTCTGGATTTTGAGGAAGATAAGAAGATTCCCATAATCTTGGGGAGGCCTTTCTTGGCTACTGGTCGTACCTTGATAGATGTGCAAAAAGGGGAACTTACTATGCGGGTCCAAGATCAGGATGTGACCTTCAACGTATTCAAGGCAATGAAATTCCCTACAGAAGATGAGGAGTGCTTAAAAGTGGATGTGATTGATTCTGTGGTTACTTCGGAACTCGATCACATGCTAATGTCTGATGCATTGGAAAAGGCCTTAGTGGGGGAATTTGACAGTGATGATGAAGATAGCAACGAGCAATTACAATATCTGAACGCTTCTCCCTGGAAGCGAAAGCTGGATATACCATTTGAATCTCTTGGTACTTCTGACCTCAAGAACGCTGAGGGGAAGCTCAAACCATCAATAGAGGAAGCACCTACCTTAGAGCTCAAACCATTACCTGAACACTTGAGGTATGCTTTTTTAGGTGATTCATCTACGTTACCTGTTATTATTTCAGCTGACCTTTCAGGTAGTGAGGAAGACAAGCTCTTAAGGATTTTGAGAGAATTCAAATCGGCTATAGGATGGACCATAGCAGACATCAAGGGGATAAGTCCTTCATATTGTATGCATAAAATTCTGTTAGAGGAAGGTAGTAAGCCAACTGTGGAACAGCAGCGAAGACTGAACCCGATCATGAAGGAGGTGGTGAAGAAAGAAATTCTGAAATGGCTAGATGCAGGCATCATTTATCCTATTTCTGATAGCTCGTGGGTGAGCCCCGTGCAATGTGTACCTAAGAAAGGAGGTATCACTGTGGTCGCAAATGAAAAGAATGAGCTCATCCCTACTCGAACAGTTACAGGATGGAGAGTATGCATGGATTATAGAAAATTGAACAAAGCCACAAGGAAGGATCACTTCCCTCTCCCATTCATTGATCAAATGCTTGACAGATTGGCGGGACATGAGTATTTTTGTCTTCTGGATGGTTATTCCGGGTATAATCAGATTTGTATTGCACCAGAGGATCAGGAAAAGACTACCTTCACTTGTCCATTTGGCACATTTGCTTTTCGTAGAGTTTCGTTTGGGTTATGTGGCGCCCCGGCCACCTTTCAGAGATGTATGATGGCTATATTCTCTGACATGATTGGAAATAACGTCGAAGTGTTCATGGATGACTTCTCCGTCTTTGGACACTCATATGATGAATGTTTAATAATCTGCGCGCCAGTACTCAAAAGATGCGTGGAAACTAATTTGGTGCTTAATTGGGAGAAATGTCATTTTATGGTGCGTGAAGGCATTAACCTTGGGCATAAGGTCTCTAGCAAAGGTCTGGAGGTGGACAAGGCCAAGGTGGGAGTCATTGAAAATCTTCCCCCACCTAATTCGGTGAAAGGAATCCGTAGTTTTCTCGGTCATGCGGGTTTTTATCGGCGATTCATCAAGGACTTTTCAAAGATATCTAAGCCGTTGTGCAATTTACTTGAGAAAGATGTGCCTTTCAAATTTGATGATGAATGTTTGGCAGCATTCGAGACTCTCAAGGAGAGTTTGATCACGGCACCAGTTATTACAGCACCAGATTGGACAGAACCGTTTGAGATGATGTGTGATGCGAGTGACTATGCGGTAGGTGCAGTTCTGGGACAGCGCAAGAAAAATCTCTTCCATGTGGTCTACTATGCGAGTAAGACTTTAAATGGGGCCCAATTGAACTACACCACTACTGAGAAGGAGCTTTTGGCTATAGTCTTTGGCTTTGAGAAATTTCGATCTTATCTGCTTGGTACGAAAGTGACAGTATTCACTGATCATGCAGCTATTCGCTATCTGGTTTCTAAGAAGGATTCGAAGCCGAGACTCATTCGTTGGGTGCTTTTACTTCAAGAATTTGAGTTAGAGATCAAAGATAGAAAAGGTACTGAGAATCAAGTAGCTGACCATCTCTCTAGGTTGGAGAATCCCGATTCTACTTCACAAGATAGGACGTTAATCAATGAATCTTTTCCGGATGAGCAGTTGTTTGCAATTCAGGAGGAAGAACCATGGTTTGCAGATATTGTAAACTATCTTGTCAGCAATATAATGCCTCCTAATTTGACATCCGCGCAAAAGAAGAAATTTCTACATGAGGTGAAGTGGTATATGTGGGATGAACCATATTTGTTTAGACAGGGAGCTGACCAGATCATCAGGAGATGTATCCCGTTCTGTGAGACGGATGGGATATTACGAGACTGCCATTCCACGGTTTATGGTGGACACTATGGAGGTGAGAAGACGGCAGCTCGTATTCTGCAAGCAGGTTTTTTCTGGCCTACCTTGTTCAAGGATGCTCATCAGTTTGTTTTAAGGTGTGATCGTTGCCAAAGAGTGGGAAATTTGTCAAGGAAGGATGAGATGCCATTAAATGTGATGCTTGAAGTCGAGGTCTTTGATGTATGGGGAATCGATTTCATGGGGCCTTTTATCTCATCTTGCAATAATCAGTACATCTTGCTGGCAGTCGATTATGTCTCAAAATGGGTCGAAGTTAAAACTTTACCGACAAATGATGCAAAGGCAGTGCTAAATTTTCTTCATAAGCAAATTTTCACAAGGTTTGGAACACCTCAGGTAATCATAAGTGATGAAGGATCGCATTTTTGCAACCGTAAGTTCACTTCTATGATGCAGCGTTATAATGTGAATCATCGAGTAGCTACTGCCTATCATCCGCAAACATATGGTCAAGCGGAAGTGTCTAACAGAGAGATAAAGCGCATTCTAGAGAAGGTTATTTGTCCGTCAAGGAAGGATTGGTCTTTAAAGCTCGATGAAGCTGTTTGGGCTTACAGAACAGCATACAAAACTCCACTTGGGATGTCACCGTTTCAGTTGGTGTACGGTAAGGGATGTCATCTACCGGCGGAGCTTGAGCATAAGGCCTACTGGGCATTGAAGAAATTGAACCTGGATTTAGATGCAGCTGGTAAGAAAAGAATGCTTCAGCTTAATGAACTTGATGAATTTCGACTTCAAGCGTACGAGAGTAACAAAATGTATAAGGAAAAGGTGAAGAGGTGGCACGATAGGAAGCTACATCCTAAGTTATTTGTGCCAGGGCAACAAGTTCTGTTATTCAACTCTCGGCTCCGACTTTTTCCTGGGAAGTTGAAATCAAGGTGGTCTGGACCTTTTATTGTCAAAACTGTGTTTCCACATGGAGCGGTGGAAATTTTTGAGAATGATTCGGACCAAGCATCCAAGGTTAACGGTCAGCGGTTGAAGCACTACTATGGGGACATGGCAAACCGAGAGGTGGTTAGTGCCATTTTGTTGACTATTTGAGAAAGATACGGAACGTCAAGCTAATGACGAAAAAGAAGCGTTGCGTGGGAGGAAACCCATGAATTGTTGTTACAGGAACCATTAGAAGTTAATAACCTATCCAAAAACACAAAAAAATCAGAAAACAGGGGCTGAAAATTTTTTTTTCCAGAGACCCTCTGCGCGCCCGCGCAGAAATGCTGAGTGGCCGCGCAGGGGTCGAGTTCCAGAATTTTTTTTACAGTTCAGAAAAAAAAAAAAAAAAAACAAAAACACAAAAACCCATTACAGCCCATAAACCCACGAATTCTTTTCCCATTACCCCATGATTTTATCCCTCAACCCCACTCCTAATCTAATTTAACCTACTCCACACCCTATATATACATACACCTATCCTACATATCTCCCACAACTTCCTACACTTAAACCCTCTCATAAACATCAAAAATCAGTTCTTATACACTTTTATTCACAAATCAATGGCACCCAAGAGAGCACGCACTATTGACAGCAGCAGCACAGTTCCTACTGCTGATTCATCAAGGGGTACTGCTGCAAGGCCTCGGTTAACTGACAGAGCCGCGGAGGAGGAGTACACTAGCCTGTTGGGGAAGCCGATTCTGAAGGAGAGGAGGTTTTTACCATCAGGGAGGGATGGTGAGTTATTGCCCATGATTGCAGAGAAGGGGTGGATAGCTTTTTGTGAGTCACCCGAAGCAGTACCGATGAGTGTTGTTCGCGAGTTCT
Organism: Apium graveolens; assembly: GCF_009905375.1. NCBI lineage: Eukaryota > Viridiplantae > Streptophyta > Magnoliopsida > Apiales > Apiaceae > Apium > Apium graveolens. The sequence goes on from NC_133649.1 coordinate 61,748,149, forward strand.
ACGCGAACGCGAAGGCTGAAAAGAATGGGTTTTCTGTAGTTCGTGGGCTGGCGGTTGATTATCATCCTGCGGCGATTCGCCGTGTGATTGGACAGCGAGAGAGGAAGCCCGAGGAGGAGAACTGGAATGAAAAGACTGCTGAGGACTTTGACTTGGATTTGATTTGTGCGACTCTCTGTCGACCGGTCACAGTTTGGAACCGCAGTCCAGCCAATAATGAGTATCATCACTTTCCGGCGATCGCCATGAACAGGTATGCCCGTGCATGGAATGTATTTATATATGCTAATATTTTGCCTTCTTCACATGCACACGAGGTCACAGTTGAGAGAGCACAGCTGTTGTGGGGAATTCTGAATGAGGAATACTATGTGGACCTTGGTGAGTTTATCTACCAAGGAATTCTGAAGTTTTTGAGGGGAGCAAAGCATATGAACATCCCTTATGCATCCACAGTTACAAAGCTATGCCGAGTAGTAGGAGTGAACTGGCCGGCTCATGAGCAGTTGCAGTTGCCAGCAGCTCCGATAGATTCTGGCACTCTGAATGGGATACAGGAGTGGACCGGTGGTGAACCTGAGGAGCATGGGCTGGGTTATCATCTTCCAGGAGGGCGTCCAGCACGAGGTGCTACTATGGCCAGGCCAGGGCAGTGGTGAGGCTAGTTCTTCGAGAGCTCAGGAGGGTGCTGGGATGGGTGATGCCCAGTATAGGAGGCTTTCACGGCGGATGGATGCCATGTATGAGACGCAGAGCAGGTTTGCTCAGGAGCTCACTCTTGCGTTAGGGACTGCTTTTCGAGGCCTTGGAGCTGATATCCAGTGGCCAGTTTTTGGTGAGGACTCTGCATACCCGCCGCCTGATACTCCACCCACTGAGGGTGATGATGATGATGACTCCGAGTAGGTATACCCTGTGTTCCTTTCTACTACCTTCACTGGGGACAGTGAAGATTTTAAGTTTGGGGGTGGTAGTTAAGGAATATTGTGTGTATGTCATATAGCTGCATATTCATGATAGTTAGTTCATATAGTTGCATAATTTTTGCCATATAGTTTTTTTTATATAGCTTTATTTGTTTGTCATATCATATAGCTCATGCATATACCATGATCCCTTTTGCAATGATTTATCGACTGAATTGTGATATTGATGCGAGTGTAGTGATAGCATTAAAGTGATATTAAGTTGTGTAGGTTGATATGCATGCTAGAAGCACTTGTATTGTCACTAAGTCTTAGAGAATGCTTAAGGACTAGATTGTTGTTATGATCTGATTATTTTCGAGGATAATCTATTTATTATGCTTAGAATTTGATAATAGGTTCTTAGTGGTAAAGGCATGAAAAAGAAAAAAAATGGAGTAAAAATGGAATTTGTTGCTAGTGGTGGCTAGGCGTCAAATGGCTAGTAGCCGGCTCGCATGTTATGCGAGTAGTCTAGGGTTGAGCAAGATGGAGCGAAACGCACTTGCTCAGAAAAAAAAAAATTGCATAATTGATCAAGAGTGGCCTCTTTGGTATTCGAGTTATTAAGTTCTTAGGGGACTTTGTGCCTAGTGACCTAAGGCTTTTAGAGTCTGGGATCCGCTAACCTAACGCTCGTTATATGGATACCATTGTATAAGTCTTTTGTGGACCTCACTCATTGCACGGTCAAATAAGCATTTGAGTTGTAAATAAAAAGCACGATTCTGTAGTAAGCTCCAGAGTTTTTGTAGTGTTGTATATCACTTTGTGCCTAGAATTTTTATTCTTTGTATAATCGTAGGATTGCCTTGAGGATAGTCTAGTCATAGTAATTGGTCTAGTTCCAAAGCATATCTGTTAAGCATTTGCACACACCACGTTTCTGGCGGTATGTCCGTTTGCATGAGTTTATTGATCTTTAGTGTCTAACTGCATTCGTTGAGACGTGACAATTTGGTTGGTTAATTGTAGTAAGGGGGATCGTTGCATTTTCATATAGATTGCATTCATGTATATTTTTATTTGTTTTTGAGTCTGTGACGCTTGAGGACAAGCATCGATTTAAGTTTGGGGGTGTGATAAGTGGCATTTTATACCACTTAGAACGTCTTAAAATGGCTTAAATTGGTGTCTTGAAATCAAGTATTTTGTGTATTTGATGCGTTTTTCTAGTGTTTATGCATTTCAGGGTATTAGTTGCATTTCGGAGGAGGAATCATCAAGAATAAGCCTTGGCATGTGTTCACCATTGCGAGAGGAAAAGAACGGGCAGATTACGGCGAAGGAACGGAGCAAACATGGAATTTTTCCAGAAGGGTCCTGCGTGCCCGCGCAGCAATGCTGAGCGGCTGCGCAGCAGCCTTGCGCGCCCGCGCAGAAATGCTGAGCGGCCGCGCAGGGTCGGGGAAAAAGATATATTATTTTAGACTTCTACTTCTGTTTGGCTTCCACTTCTATGTAATCTGAGTTTTATGGGACTATTATATAGGTAGATTTGAGACATTTTTCAGAGAGTATTAAGAGGAGATTATGTTTTAGATTGTGTTTTGCAAGAAGCGAATGAGATAAGGAAGAAGACCGATTTAGCACACAGCAACGAAGAGGAAGCATATATTCTTGTGATTCTTGTTTCGTTGTAACGTTGGATGCTAGTTTTCTTGCTTTGACTTATTTACTCTTGTGACGTACTCTGTTTTAATATAATCAGTTTAGTTATTATTTTCTTGTGTTTGTTTATCATGATTTCATATGAACCCATGATGGCGATAAGTTCTATTATGGGCTAATCGTGATCATGGGGTTGCAACGGATTTATTATGGAATTCTTTAGTTAATTGTTTAATACTTTAGTGTGTGATGATTGCATGATATCTAGTATTGGTTGTGCGTATTCGTCTTATGTGCGTCGCGAACATATAAGATAGGGTGTTAATCTCTTGTGAAGCGACGGTGGATCTTGAGATTTAGAACTTGCCATGCTAGCATAGGTTCATGTACGTTGTGCATGATTAGTGGGTAACTCTAACAGTTTTATTTGCCCTATGTAATCAAAAAGGGATAACTTGTGCTTAAATCGTTGTGTTGTCAATTTCTGTAGACATATAGGAACTCAACATAATTGATGACTATTCAACTTCTATCTTAATTGTGGATGTTTGGTAGAATGGTATTAGTACAATGAAAGTTGGCTTTTATCAGTTTTGTGTTATTCGATTAATATCATCACTGTCACATGCTAAAGGTAATAACTATGGCTATAGAAGGAAGTAATAATGAAGTTGTGATCTCATGAGTGTTTTATTATTGATAAATTGAAGTGTTAGTTAAGTGGTTAATTAAGTAGTTAATTATAGTTAATATTTAATCAACAATTTTAAGTGTTATTACCTTAACATTGAGAAGTAGTCATACATTGGTGAGTGAGTTAAATTAGACAATAAATTAGTCTGAGTCTCTGAGGGAACGAACTAGAAAGTATTTTATATTACTTGCGAACGCGTATACTTGCGTGAATATTAGTGCGTGATTTCGCCCTAACACTCTTCCATTATCAAATTCTTGAACTCAGTACCATTATTACTTCTTATAATTTTCACAGAATCTTTGACCAATTTATCCAGTTGCCTGACATGATCAATCAAGATAGATGATGTTTCACTTTTGGTGTGTAAGAAATACACCCATATGTATCTGGTGAACTCATCCACTATGACCATGGCATATTTCTTCTTTGCAATGGACATGACATTCACTAGACCAAATAGATCAACGTGTAGTAGGTGATAAGGCTCAAGAATTGATGATTCATTCTTGCTCTTGAATGAAGATTTTCTTTGTTTGGCCTTCTGACAAGAATCACAAAGGCCATCAGGAGCAAATACTGACTTTGGCAGTCCTCTCACAAGATCTTTCTTGACCATCTCATTTATATTGTTGAAATTTAAATGAGAGAGTTTCTTGTGCCAATTCCAGCTTTCTTCAATTGATGCTCTACTCATCAGGCAGATTGCAGAACCATCAGTACTTGTTGAAAGCTTGGCTTCATAAATGTTACCACGCCTGTATACTTTCAGAACAACTTTGCCTGTAGATTTACTTACAACTTCACAGTGTTCTTCAAAGAAATCCACATGATAACCTCTGTCACAGATTTTACTAACACTCAGCAGATTGTGTTTAAGTTCTGAGACCAGAGCTACTTCTTTAATGATGACATTCCCAAGATTGATATTGCCATATCCCAATATTTTTCAATTGTTGCCATCTCCATAAGAAACACTTGGGCCAGCCTTCTCCACAAAGTCTGATAGCAGGGCTTTATTTCCAGTCATATGTCCTGAACATCCACTGTCCAGAACTAGGATGTTTTTCCTGTTGCCCTGCAATCACAAAGACCACTAATGATTAGTTTTAAGGACCCAGACTTGCTTGGATCCTTTGGCCTTATTAAGTTTGTTAACATTTGCAGCGGATTTAGCATTAGAGTTTATGTTAACATTTTTCTTATCAGAATTTACACTATCAGACTTTGAATCAGAACTTACACTAGAAGGAACAATGGAAACTTTCTTTAAAGAAGGTTTTATTTGATAATAATCATAGTACAAACTATGATATTCCTTACAAGTATAAATGGAATGCCATAAACTACCACAATGAAAATAAGGATTTTGTGGCTTATATCTAACAGACTGACTCTTAACTCCTGACTTTGAAGGTAAGGAGTTTATGTTCTTATTTTTCCTGCAAAAAGAAGCCAGATGGTTAGAACTTCCACAGTTATGACATGTTTTCCTAGGAGCATCAGGAACAGGCTTATAATCGTTGCTTTTATTCACACCTTCCTTTCCATTCCTATTTTTCCTAGGTGACTTTACCTTGTTTGCATTCTTAACATCTTTCAGCTTATGCTTAAGCTGCTTCTTAGTCATTAAGCCTACGTTTACTTCAGTTGTCTTTTCCTGTTTTAGTTTGTCAGAAGTTAATTCCTTTTTAACTTTTGATTTCTCATTATCAGACTTTACAGCTACAAACTTAACAGGCTTTAGCTTAGATTTTCGTTTAACAGCTATAGGCTTAACATCTACAGTTCCTTTATCATTCTTATCCTCTCCATAACCTAAGCCCTCTTTCCAGTTTTCACTACTTAACAGATTCTGAGTTGTTCTGCCAGAGTTAGTCCAAGTCCTGATAACCTCTCTTTCCTTTTCTAACTCAGCTTTTAGAGATTCATTCATTTTTAGCAATTCATCCCTAACATAAAAAGCATCATCTCTGTAATATCCGGGATATATCGTGCAATTATTTTTACTAATAGATAATTATGATATGTATTCAGTATCTATTCTGTGAATTAATTGTTAAGTGTTAAATGTGTTTGAATGTTAAAAAAATTGTTATTAATTAAGTATTTCAATTTTTATATGTTCCAAATAAAATATAGATAATTGTCATATCTTCCTAATTATTTTTATGTTAATTTATGAATTTATAGGGATCATATGGATTTTATAAAATCTTTTTCCGGATATTTAAAATCTATTTTATAAAAATGGGAACCAACCACCGTTATCCGTTTTTACGTTTTTAGAACCCGAAACTCTTCCGAGAACTCCTTCCTAACCTAATTGCAATATTTCGAGCATTTTCCGTGTTTCGACTTTTTCAATCCGGCGTACGGTTTGTCCTGCGCGGGTCCCGGCGCAACATTTTCGATACATTATTCGTTTCGGTAAATCAATAAAACTCGTATTTTCGATAAACGGGAGCTTTTTATTAAACTATCACAATTATCACTTCGTAATACGTGTAACCAGGCGCTGAGACCAAGACCGCAGTACAAATTGTACTGATTTGGATAATTATCTCGAAAACCGATACCGTTTGGATCAGTTTTTATAAATAAACGTACCGTTTTATATCCAGAATGATCCAACGGGATACTAATTTCCCGTAATTATAAATAGCTTCTACCGTATTTTATTTTGTACCGAAAATCATTTGCAAACAGTTAAATAAATAATTATTCAAAGAAATGAACCGTGTTCTTCGTGTTCTTCGTAATCAAACAAAGATTTGAAGACGTTATTGGAATCCGATGGAGGCGTATGAATAGTCAAAATGAAGCTCTCGACAAGACGATTGTATCCATATCAAAATCATTGAATAAGGTTAACTATTTCTCAATTTCGTATTTTTAATTTTTTTTCATTTTTTTTAACTTAAATTCGGGCTCTGATTTAGAGGGGTTGCTTGTATGTTTTGATGCTTGTTTAACATTCCTGGGATCACGAGGAGTGATTTGGTATATAAATTTGTTGGTTTTGATTAAGATTTGATGCAGTTCGAGTTTTTGGGTTTTGTCCAAACTTTAATTCGAATTTTTGAGTTATTCTTGGTTTTTCATTAATTCTTGGTTACATGAATAGATTGTATTCGTTCTCAGCTTTATTTTGGTGTATAAAACAAACGATTTGGTTGAGAAATGAAGAAAATCGATTATCGCCGGATTTTGCTATGAATTTGGCCGGAAATCTTGCTCGTGACGATGGTTGTTGATTCTGGAGGGTGATATGAGTTCCTGAGGAGTTGAGGGTTGGATTGGGAGTGAAAACGAGCAAGAACCGTGAGTTTTGGGGTCGATTTTGGCATCACCGGAGCTCGCCGGAATCTCGACCGGAATCTGGAAATTTTCCAGAAACCGGCGAGTTACCGGCCGTGTTCTTGAGCCAGCCGCCGGTTGATCCTGTGGGGAAGATGACCCCTTTCCCCAAATCTGTTTCTGCCACCTTATTTTTAAAATAATTCAAAATTTTCTTATTTAATTCCTAAAAATTCATTTTTTTATTCTGAAAATTATTTTTAATTCTAAAATCAATCTTAATTATTTAACTAATTAATTTTAATTGATAATTAATTATTTAATTAGTCAATTAATTTAAATATTAATTGATTAATTAATCTAATTAGTTATTAATTAATTTTAATTGATTATTTAATTAGATTTAATTATTTAAAATTGACTTAAAAATTCCGAAAAATAGTTTCGAGTTTTAAAATATTATTCTAAATTATTTCCAAGGCTCGATAATTATTATAAAATTGTTTCGAAGCCAGAATTGGCCAACCGAACCCTGTTTATTAACCGAAATTGATCCAACGACCCGTTTTAATTCGGAAAAATGATTTAAAAATCATTTTTATTACCTGAAAGCCTGTTTATGACCCGAGGCTTCTTTATAAATGATATACCATTGATTATTTGACGTGTTATGTGTTATATGTGACTTGTTGGTTGACTGTCGGTCTATATATTCGATGATTACTTGTTTATAGCATAACTTTCAATCCGTTAATCGGATTTGGGTGAAACGAAGGGTAGATAGAAGTGTATGTCGAATAGAATCGTATGAGTTAAATATTGATAGATATTTATAATGCCTAGCAGAATAAGCAAGGCGTAAGAAAGGGAAGCAAGTGATCAGAAAATAGAATTGACATGTAGAAAATACAGCAAGTGATCAGAAGCTAGAAGCGAGGCATATGAGAAGCAGATGAGTGGTTGTTAAATAGAGTTGTTAGACGAGTACAAGTGAAGTTGAAATCAATCCTGATAAGGCAAGTATTTCTAAACCTTTCTCAAAATATAATGCAAATATTCTCTTGTGACATACGGTTAATACCCAAAATAGTTATGTTTTATACTGTAAATACTTTGAATCCTTCAGCCTTGAACCTGAGCCATATCATTTGATCTTTGAGCTGCAAGCCTTATTCTTTGTGAACCATTTGATTTACCAGATATTAAGCCACACAAATACGATGTTATTCCACAAATATATAACCATCATATACCAAACACTGAAACAAAATTATTTAAACATACAGAAACTTTTATATTCAACCATACCTTGTGATATCAAAGTACTAAACCTTGTAGAAACACTATTCATCTAATATCCGATTATCCTATCGGCTGAAGGCCACTTCTTTTATGTATTTTGACATACCCTTTTTGGTAACTATGAATTTTACCATGCTCTTTTACAAATATTTTATGGTTATGGATTATGATCTGGTTCTATTGAACTCTATTGTTTATCATATTGAAATGCTTTAGAATTGGATAGTTTTCTTTGTGTGGACCAGATTCGTGGTCAGACCATATCGATGGTCAAGTTAGGCCAATGTGTGCCTTGGATCCAGTAGTTAGAGCAGTGTTGTGTGCTTTGCTCGGGGTTAGTGCGTGACTGATCAGCAGCCTAACCTTGGTTTTAAAAACTTAAAATGGTTATCCAATTCTATTGGTTGTTTAACAAGAAACTTGATTCCTTTGAATCACCTCGTTTATTATTGTTTAACCTCAGATATTGATAATATGACTTGCTGAGCTAGATAGCTCACTCTTGCGAATCTCTTTATGTATTCTACAGTTAAGAAGGATACGGTTGATAGCGAGATTTCCCAGTTCAATGTTCGAGCTAGGATTCCAGATTATGATTGATCGAGCTAACATAAGTTTAATGCAGTAGTGAGATAGTAAGGTTGTAAGAATAATTTCATATCAGTTGTAAATTAAATTCGTTGGGATTTGGTACGTTGTAATAAAAGTTAAGGTTGTGGCTTGTTTTTATACTTTAACCTGTTGCGATCCGTGGTTATGTAAAGCAGGGTCATTGCAAATAATATTTTATATACAGGTTTATATATTGAGTATGTGTTGTGGACCCCAAACTTCTGACCCGGGTTTGGAGGGCGCCATAGGTTGGTATCAGAGCTACAGGTTATAAGTCACTGAAACAAGCCTCGATTGTCGGGATTGGGTAGAGGGTCAGGATTAGAAATAGGAAATAGAGAGATAGGTCATCGTGAGGTTGAGTGCGACTGTATAATAGGTTTACGACACGGTTCGTGTTGCGATTCAGGATTCTCGACTAGCGACGTGATATCCAGGCAACGGCAATGGCAGATTCTGATTTCCCTGCATCAATTGATCGTTTGGAGCTTTCCGTGTAAGGATTGTCATCTTCTCTCAGATTCGATTTGCACCTTGTTCCTCCATCAATATTCATAGTATCACCTTTTATTATGACAGTTGTGCCTTCCCAAGTTATTTCACGCTATTTTATTACCTCTTGATATGAGACGACCTATTTAAGAAACGTCCATCTGTTTATTCTTGTTTGATTAGACATCGGTTGCGAGTGTGTCCTTTCAATTTACCCGACACCCATGTTCTATACCCCAGTTTAAAATATGTTCTATGAAATAATTGTATTTATGAGGATGGACTCGGGAGTTGCAGTAAATAGTGAGTATTGAGATACAAATTAAGATGAGAAGGAGTTTGGAAAGAAGATTCAGGTGTTCTGGAGGATGGCTGTTATCAGGTTACAAGAAGCTATTAGTAATTAGGCTACTCATGACTAGCTTGTGGAATGGAGTAGATAAGTATTGAAGAGAAAGAGTTAGAGGAGATTAGGGATCTATAGATTTCTTGAAATTAGAAAATGGTATTGTAATGATGGGATATATATTTTAACAAGATGATGCGACATTAGCTGACTTGTTGACTATTGGATAGTCTGTTCCACTTAATGATTGCAAAGTGGTTAACGGGAGTACTACCAGTATGGGAGCCTTAATGTGAAGCTACGAATAAGATAACGTGCAACGACAACGGAAGTGTTCATTGATTATAGAAAGAAATAGACCTCAATGAAGGAGAGGAGATAAATGGAAGTGAATGGACCTTTGAGTGATCGTTCTTTAACTTGGTATTTGGTCATAAGAAGGACAACAACCAACTCATATAGTTAGGACAACCAGAGGTGTGATTTTCAAAATTTTTAAAATTTTTAACAAGTTTTTGAAAAAGATTTTCCTCACAAAATTTCTAAAAGCCTTTTTGAATAAAATAAGTTTTAAACCTTGGTTGTCAAGTTACTACTTGAGTTTCTTGTTTATTAAAAGACCCGGATTATTTGGAAGGATGTTGTTTCAGACTCAGTATTGTTAATTTAGAGAACGAGGTAACCTGCGATTATGAAGAAGTGGGTGCAGGTATTGTCTGATAGGATTAATAACCGAACCAGCGTACGGAGTATCTATTCATCCAATTACTGGGATTATCAGAGTTTAAAAAATTCATTGATTAAACGAAAGCCTGAACAGGACCGAAGAAGATTGGAAAAACTTCCAGACTTTTCTAAAGGAAGAATATTATTAATAAAATGATCGTTATGTTGAATGATTCATGGTTATTTCAAATTAAAAAGAGCAAACTCAAGGTTATCTGATAAGAATGCCATTATGATCGAAATGTTAAAGTATTATACGTATAGGTGCGACATTACAGACGCGAGACTTAACAAGTAAGAATCTACCATAATGCTTAGTTGTGAAGGCATTTTAGCATATTTCTAAAGTTGTTATGTGATAAATTTGGAAATGATCGAGCAAGCTCAAAAGATGAATACAAGTGAAATGTGGATGGTGACCAATGGTATCATTCTTGTCCTGAACATTACAGTGTATATTTCTTTTTAAATTCCTAAAAATGTATGAACTCCTTTTTCTTAATAAATTCTTTCTGATGATATCAAAACGGAGGAATTTGCATTCCTTTCAAATTTAATTATTTCCCTCAAGTTTTGCTTTCTGATTGGGACAAACAGTGTTATGATAAGACACTTTGTCGGAATGACGAAGAGTTGGGTGGGACGCCACCTAATCATGTGTTGTATGCCATACGGTATGAAAGATTGGCCATCTTAAGTACCAATGTTGTTGTCTCATTCATACTCAAATCATTACTTTATCTTTCTTTTCAACTCTAAGTTTATTAAAATTGTGAATCCTTTTAGTTGTTTCGTTATACTGTTGCTCTTTGCGAGAGCTTTTCAAACAAAAGTCAACATATTATACACTCAGCGGGAAAAGTCTCATCTACCTCTCATGCATGGAAAGGAAACAAGGGCATATGGTGAGAATTGCAAATCACTGGCCCTAGCCAGGGATGCATTAAGAGCCAAGGGAATCTACTTCAATAAGGAATACGTCTCCGAGAACGAGAATTTGCGATATGTTATTTAGAATATGGATGTGATGACGTGAAAGATTATTGCGGATACCTTGTGCGTTAAAGTATTAAAAGATGTGGGAGCAACTTGATCGTATATCTCTCAAGGTTTTATTGATAAGATGAATTATCTTGTCGAATCAATATGTTTATGACTAAAGGACTAGCAAGTTAAGAACGTGCAGCTATTGAATAAGTAAGTACCAATGGTGGAATCAATATTTCTGGCAATAAGTTGCGAAGAACTGATATCATTTGAGATAAGAGGATTTGACATTATTCTAAGGAATGGATTAATTATTCAAGTGTGATGCCCAGGTAGATCGTCGTGATGGAAGATAGTTCTGAAGACGCCAAATGAGAACATGAAGGAGTTTAAAGGATAAAGGAAAGTAAAGAACTTGTTAAGAACGATTTAAGATTTCAATGACCAAAATATAAGTGCTATGGCGATTATAAATAAGAGTCGGGAGCAAACCGAACTTGAAGATTTTTTAGTCTCAAGATATGTTTCCAGATGAGTTACCAATATTTCCTTTAGATAAAGAAAATGCGTTTATAATTGATTTAGCACCTGAAATGAAACCAGTGTCCAAAGCCTCGCACAGAATGGCACCAGATAAAATAAAGGAGTTACCAGAGCAACCGCAGGAGATAATTAGAAGAAAAAGCAACTGGACCTAGCGTACCCCCTAAAGTGCACCGGTACGATGTGTTAATAAGAAAGATGGAAGTGTGAGATTATGTGTTAGCGAAAACTCAACTAGTTTACTCTCAAGAGCAGATATCTGTTACCTCGAACCAATGATTTATTTAATTAAATGAACGAAGCAAGGTATTTTTATAAGATTGATTTAAGACTGGGTATATTACCAAGTGAAGATTGAACTTATGGACATATCAAAGATAATTTTCAGAACTCGGTACTGTGGTTATAAAATTCTAGAAATGTTAGTTGAATGAACTAATATACTAGTAATATTTAAATTTGATGAGTAGAATCTTGAAGGAGCAATTTGGATAAGATATACTTGTGTTAATTAAGAAAAACCATGCAACCTATATAATGATAGCTGAGGAGCCAAAGAAGAAAGAAGTGGTATAAAAAGTTTACCATGTGAAAACTTTAATGGAAGGAAGTATAATTCTTAGCATAGACAGTCAGTAAGGAGGAGACAAAAAGGGGATTCACCAGAAAAGTTTAAAGATAGTATGAATGGAGAAAGATCAGAAGCACCAACAAAAGTAAGAAGTTTTATCGTGGGCCAGTTATTATCCGAAATTTGTGCAAGATCTCTTGAAAGTTGCAATATTCTGGATAAAGCTAACCAGGAAAAGCAAGAAGGTTATATGAAATGGAGAAGGGTGAAGAAAGTTTTGCGGAGTTAAATGAAAGAATGGTTACAACACCTATTCTATCACTTTGAAGGTATTAGGGAGATTTGGTAGTTTATAGTGGTACTTCTCGTAAGGGAATAAGATGTGTGTTGACGCAAAATAATAAAGTTATTCCATATGCATCCAGACAACCGAAACCTTATGAGCAGAAGTACCCTATTCATAACTGGGAATTTAAAAGCAACGATAATATTTGTTTTGAAAGATTGGGAAATATTATAAGTATAGAGAAGGATGTGAGATATATACGGACCATAAGAGTTTGAAGTATGAACTCTCGAGGAAAAGCAAATGTAGTGGCAAGAGATGAGTAAGAAGGAGAGAGAATGAACATAGAGACTGTACTAGAAAAATTAGCTATGGAGTTCTTGAAGTTGGAATTGAAAGTCAGAGTTCATGATCCAAAATGGAGTAAGAATGTATAAGTATGACTCTTCAATAGGAATTGTTAGAGAAGATAAAGAAGTGTCAGGAAGAGGTAATGGATCAGGATATAAATCGTTTAGTAGGTGAAGAATTGTGCACGCAAAAAAAAAAGGACGATCAAGGTATTCTTAGGTTTTCTTCTAGAACTTGGATTCCACCAGTGATGGAACTGAAGGATGAAATTTTACAGAAAACTCATAATTCAAGGTATTCAATCCATTCAGGGAGTACCAAGATGTATAAAGATTTAAAGGAAAATTATTGGTGGCCAGATATGAAGAGGGAAATTACGGAATGGATTAGCAGATGTTATATATGTCAAAGAATTAAAGTAGAACATTAGAGACCAAGTGGATTGCTACAGCCATTGGAGGTTCCAGAGTGGAAGTGTGAGCATATCACCATGGATTTCATAGTTGGGGTTACCAAGCACAAAAAACTAATCATGATACCATTTGGCTTATAGTGAATAGATTTACCAAGTCAGCTCATTTTCTGTCTATAAACGAAATATTTTCGCTCGATAAGTTGATCCATAGGTGCCTGAAGGAAATTGTAGTTCGTCATGAAATTCCTATGTCTATCGTATCTGATCGAGATCCAAGATTTAATTCGAGATTTTGGAAGAGTTTTCAAGAATGTTTAGGAACAAGATTGAATATGAGTACAGATTATCAGCCACAGATGGATGGTCAAAGTGAAAGAATAATCCAGAAAATAGAAGACTTATTACGTGTTTGTGCTATTGATTTTAAAGGAAATTAGGGCGAGCATTTACCTCTGATAGAATTTGCTTGCAACAACAGTTATAACGCTAGTATCGGGATGTCACCCTAAGAAGCCCTTTATGGACGCAAATATAGATCTCCAGTGTATTAAGACGGAGCAGTAGAGTGCAAAATACTTGGACCCGAATTAGTACAGCAGACAAAGGAAGTTGTTGAAGTTATCCATAAGAGATTGATAGCCGTATCAGACCGTCAAAGGAAAGAAACAGATCAATCACAGAAAGACATGGAATTCGAAGAAGGAAGCTTAGTACTACTGAAAGTATCGCCGTGGAAGGGATTAACGAGGTTTGGAAAGAAAGGAAAACCGAGCCCAAGATATGTCGGACCTTTTGAAATTTTAAAGCACGTTGGCAAAATAGCTTTCGAGTTAGCGTTACCTCCGCACACGGAGCACATTCATAATATTTTTCATGTATCGATGCTTAAGAAGTATAATCCAGACTTCAGGTATGTAATAGAATATGAGCCGATAGAACTTCAGGCAGATTTGTCATATGTAGAGAGTCCGATAGAGATTCTAGAGGAAAGAGAGAAAGTATTGAGAAATAAAGTGATAAAGCTAGTAAGAGTATTATGGAGAAACCCAAAGATTGAGAAGTCAACCTGGGAATTAGAAAGTGATATAGGAGAAAAGTACCCTCATTTGTTTTCTTAGGAGATTCTGAGGACAGAATCCTTTTAAGGGGGGAAGAATGTAATATCCGGGATATATCGTGCAATTATTTTTGCTAATAGATAATTATTATATGTATTCAGTATCTATTCTGTGAATTAATTGTTAAGTGTTAAATGTGTTTGAATGTTAAAAAAATTGTTATTAATTAAGTATTTCAATTTTTATATGTTCCAAATAAAATATAGATAATTGTCATATCTTCCTAATTATTTTTATGTTAATTTATGAATTTATAGGGATCATATGGATTTTATAAAATCTTTTTCCGGATATTTAAAATCTATTTTATAAAAACGGGAACCAACCACCGTTATCCGTTTTTACGTTTTTAGAAACCGAAACTCTTCCGAGAACTCCTTCCTAACCTAATTGTAATATTTCGAGCATTTTCCGTGTTTCGACTTTTTCAATCCGGCATACGGTTTGTCCTGCGCGGGTCCCGGCGCAACATTTTCGATACATTATTCGTTTCGGTAAATCAATAAAACTCGTATTTTCGATAAACGGGAGCTTTTTATTAAACTATCACAATTATCACTTCGTAATACGTGTAACCAGGTGCTGAGACCAAGACCGTAGTACAAATTGTACTGATTTGGATAATTATCTCGAAAACCGATACCGTTTGGATCAGTTTTTATAAATAAACGTACCGTTTTATATCCAGAATGATCCAACGGGATACTAATTTCCCGTAATTATAAATAGCTTCTACCGTATTTTATTTTGTACCGAAAATCATTTGCAAACAGTTAAATAAATAATTATTCAAAGAAATGAACCGTGTTCTTCGTGTTCTTCGTAATCAAACAAAGATTTGAAGACGTTATTGGAATCCGATGGAGGCGTATGAATAGTCAAAATGAAGCTCTCGACAAGACGATTGTATCCATATCAAAATCATTGAATAAGGTTAACTATTTCTCAATTTCGTATTTTTAATTTTTTTTCATTTTTTTTAACTTAAATTCGGGCTCTGATTTAGAGGGGTTGCTTGTATGTTTTGATGCTTGTTTAACATTCCTGGGATCACGAGGAGTGATTTGGTATATAAATTTGTTGGTTTTGATTAAGATTTGATGCAGTTCGAGTTTTTGGGTTTTGTCCAAACTTTAATTCGAATTTTTGAGTTATTCTTGGTTTTTCATTAATTCTTGGTTACATGAATAGATTGTATTCGTTCTCAGCTTTATTTTGGTGTATAAAACAACCGATTTGGTTGAGAAATGAAGAAAATCGATTATCGCCGGATTTTGCTATGAATTTGGCCGGAAATCTTGCTCGTGACGATGGTTGTTGATTCTGGAGGGTGATATGAGTTCCTGAGGAGTTGAGGGTTGGATTGGGAGTGAAAACGAGCAAGAACCGTGAGTTTTGGGGTCGATTTTGGCATCACCGGAGCTCGCATATTGGACCTGGACCCTTAAAATCGTCAAATTCCACTCAAAAAAGGCTTTTTCAGCGAACTCAGCCGCGCATCAGTGGGCGGCCGTGCGGCACACCAGGCGGTGGCTGAGGCCTGTCTAGAAAAATTCTGATGAATCTTGTTTTGGCCATAACTTGAGTTCTACTCGTCAGAATTAGGCGATTCAACTGTCCACGCGAAGCTAACGAGATTCTCTACAACTTGACAATGTCATTGGCTTCCAAATCTGATCACATTATATTATATTTCCTTTAAAAGCTCATTTCTTCATATAACTGATACCTGAAATGCAATAACACAAAAACACATCAAACTACTAACAACTTGAGTCCAAAACACCAATTTAAGCTTGTAATAAAGCGTTCCAAGTGGATATAAAATCCACTTATCAAGATTGTGCTATCAAATTCAGGTCCATGAGATGAGCTTTTATTCTCATGATTCACTTGTTTAGTTGACTCTTCATATATTCTGTGATTTGTGTTGACTTCAGCTTCATCATCAGAATCACTATCAATGTTGAGATTTTTAAATTTTAGGGCTTCAACTTCATTTTCACTTAGGCAATCCAAGCCTAGACTTTTGTCATCATCAAAAGTAATATTTGTGTTTTCCATGATTCTCTTTTGTTCAATCACATAGACTTTGTATACAGTTTTTTCCAATAAATATCCCAGAAAAATTGCCTCAAACACTTTAGAGTTAAATTTTCGCACATATTCAGAGTTGTCCTTCAACACATAACACTTGCTTTCAAACACATGAAGATGCTTCACATTAGGCTTCCTTTTAGACAAGATTGGGTATGGTGATTTTCCAAGATTCTTGTTAATGAGATATCGGTTTTGAGTATAGCATGCAGTGTTCACAGTTTCTTCCCAAAAACTAGTTGGTAACTTTGCATCTTACAGCATTGTTTTAGCAGCCTCTACTAGTGTTCTATTATTTCTCTCAACTACCCCATTTTGCTGAGGTGTTCTAACAGCTGAGAATTCTTGAACAATGCCCTTGTCTTTGTAGAGTTCAGTTATGATTGCATTCCTGAATTCCGTTCCATTATCAGTTCTCAATCTTTTCACACAGTTCTGATCTTCAGTCTGCTTTTCAATCTTCTTGATGTGTTCAATTATGATGTGTGGAGTTTCATCTTTAGAGTACATAAATTCTACCCATTTATATCTTGAGTAATCATCCACCATCACAAGTGCATATCTTTTTCATGAGATTGACTGGACATTAACTGGTCCAAATAAATCCAGGTAAATATGTTGCAAAGGTGCACTTATAGAATTTACAAATTTACTCTTGTGACTTGATCTCTTCATTTTTTCTTTTTGACAGGCATCACAGACTTCATCTTGAGCAAACTCCAGACTAGGCACATCTCTTACTAACTCTTTTTTGACTAGAGTGTTGATTGCCTTGATATTCAAGTGAGATAGCTTCTTATGCCATAGCTTGCTTTGCTCCACAGATGCCTTGGTGTAGAAGTAACAAATTCCATCCTCATTTGCTGAGTCCAAGTCTGCAACAAATAAGCTTCCTTTTCTTGCTCCTTTCAGAGCAACTTCACCAGTCTTTTTGCTGATAAAAATGCATTCTCCTTTATCAAATGAGACCTTGAATCCTTTGTATGCAACTTGACTAACACTAAGAAGATTCACTTCAAGACCAGCTACCAGTGCTACATCTTCAATGACAATATTTCCATAAATCAATTTTCCATATTCCATTGTGAAACCTTTGCTCTTATCTCCAAAAGTCACTAATGGGCCAGCCTTCTCCTCAAACTGTGATAGCAGGACCATATCACCTATCATATGTCTTGAGCATCCACTGTCTATGATCCATATGACTTTCTTTCCTTTTCCCTACACACAATGAGTTTAGGTGTATTTAGCAACCCAAACAGTGTTGGGTATTATTCTCTTGTTAACAGATTTGATAGAGGTAGAGTTTGAAGATTCAGAAAGAATAGAATTGTTAGTCCCTTAACAATATAGCAAGAATTACAGAAGGGGGGTTGAATGGAATTCTTGAACCTTTTTCTTGAAATAAAAATGTTCAACTCGATTATAGATATATTTGTTTTGATTAGCACAATGCGGAATATGAACTTAATTGAATCAAAATATAAGTAATTAAAAACAAGAGTCTTTAAAAACTTTCTGGTGGATTTAAACAATTCCACCAGAGATATATATAATATATCGAGAGGACTCTGTATGCAGAAATGCTCACAGCTGCTTACAAATGGAACTACTAAGAATACAGGAAATGCTAAGGATTCTGCTTACAAAGATTTCTCTATTTTTTTTTGTTTCTCAGCTATCTCAGTTGATTTTCTATTTGCTACTCTCTTGGTTTATATAATACCAAGATTACAAAGTCAAAAAGACTGAACAAATATAAAATCTAACAGTCTTAAGCTTTGCTGCTTTTCGTCCTCTATTACCCAGTTAATGGGCTTCCACAGTGTGTTTGTATACATCTCGACGGCTGTTTGTCAGCTTTCACTGTTCAACTGCTGTTTGAATTCTTTATATGATCATCCGTCAACTTTCAGAATATCCGTTGATGATTTAATTGATCATCCGTCGACTGCTATATTAAACATCCATTGTTAGTCATTTGATCATCCGTCGATGGCTTTGTTAATCATCCGTTGGTAGCTATTTTGACACTTGACTTTATATCACTTATGCAGAATTACAAGACATCATTTATGTACAATTAATCAACATATTCTACATATCTAGTTAAAGTCAACATGACTTATATGCTACTACAGATTCTATACAAAGGTGCATACATAACTGTGCTACAAACTTATTATTACATAAGCTACTCACTCAATGGATAATATGTTAATTATCCGTCGGGACTATAATGAGTTATCCGTCGAGACTATAATTCTTATCCGTCGAGTGCTACATAATTTCACTAAGTAAGATATACTTAGATGTTTTGTTTATGAAATCATCAAGTACACAACATATGCACAACAATCTCCCCCAATTTATGTCTACTGGAATTGTAGCCATAAATTAAGAGATACTTGATGATAACAAAACATCCTGAACATATATCTTTAAAGATAAGTAGATAAAACTGAAAGTGCTTCAATTAATTAAAATGAACAAGGTTTGGCTCACAGTCAATTCAAGATGCTCCTCTAGCCTGAGCAGATTTTTCTAGTTCCTTGAAGGTCTGGATCTTCTTCCAAGCTTTCTGTTATTTTCTTCAATTTGATTCTGGAGCTGCCTGTGGAATTCTAGTTCATCAGATTCTGAGAGATCTAGCTTTTCTTGCATTTCCAAGAGAGTCTCATTGCTAGAGATACTCAATTAGTCTTCTAATCTGAAGAATCTTCTTACACCCTTATCATCCATGAATTCCATCAGCCAGTAGGGCCTTAGATGCACTCTTCTCCCTGTGTATGGGATGATTAGAGTCTTTGGGAGTGCATCTTTAGCTCTAACACTCCTCAGCTCTTCAATCTTCTTCAATACTAGTCTTCTTACAGTTACATTGAACCCAAAGTTTTTCAAGAAGGATGAATAGACTTTAATCAACACAGCTTGGCTTTCTTGAAGAATCCTGTGAAGTGGCCACTGAATCTCCCTTCCTCCTTTGTACTTGAATACCAACCTTTCAGGTAGGTTTCTGTATGCATCAATTGCCCTTACTTCATCCAGTTCATCCGGATAAAGATTTAGATCTGAAAATTCTTTGATGTCACACAAGTACAAGTAGTCTCCCCTGTTGGCTTTGGGGTTGAGCTTTAACTACTGATTTAGACTTGAGAGGTAACAGCTTCACTTTCTTGACTGCCCTTGACTTTGTCCTTTTTGGCTAGCTAAGGATTGGTAAGCTGAAGTCAGGAATTGGTATTTTATCCCACTCTATTGGCTCATCCTTTGGCACAATAGGTTCACCATGTATGTTCCTGTAGGGATCCACCACCCTTATGTCTTCAAATACCACAGAGGGCTTTGATGCTTGAGTTGTAGCTGGAGTGGATTCCCTAGGAAATTGATCTTCCAATTCCTTGTTAACAACATCCAGTTTCCTTTTTGTTCTTCTTGCCAATTCTTTCTTCCTTGGGGATTTCTTCTGTTCTTCAATTTTCTTCTTTGATTCAGCAGCTTCAGATGGTTGAGAGGGAATTTGTTCAGAAGAGTTTACAACCTGTAGCTTGGCCAAGATAGCAATCTGTTCTTTCTTTTGTTTAGACTTCTTTGTATCTAGAGCAGCTTGCCTCTTTTCCTGCTTTAATCTGGCTTTTTCTTCTTTCTTTGCTTGAGCAAATTGTGGATGTCCAGCTACCACACAAATTTCCTTTCCATTTCTGAATATCTTAGCAATTCTCCTTTTTGAAGCTGAATCAGCTGGATCTTTATAGAAGACAATAGATCTTGACATAAGCTTCTTTTCATCAGGCTTGGGTGTCTCATACACAGTGTCCATAGGGTTCTTCCAAGATGATTTTGGATAATTTGCCCTTGGTTTAAGAATTGTTTCAGCCTTTGTAGACTTGATGCAGGAAGATTGTCCTTTTTCCAGATAGTTCATGCTCATCTCATTCACACTAATTGGCTTGACATGAGAGTGATGGATGGCTGACTGAACTGGCTCCTTGACTAGTTCAAACTTTTTCTGTATCTCCTCATCAATCTTATTCCAGTTGATCAAACTCAACTTTCCTTTTTCAGCAACTTTCAAATTTGCTGCTGCTGCTTTAATTAGATCTATACCATTTGGCAACTGTTGGCTTGGAGACTGTAATTGAAGGTACAATTACTTTGTTGATTTGTACTTGCAATTTCTCCCCCTCAGTTGGTCCTTTCTCCCCCTTACTTGATTCTCTCTCCCCCTTTTTGTTATCATCAAGTTGAGGAGTTAGGCCTTGTGCTTTAGCCAGTTGCATGAGAAGATTTTTCTGAGTCTGTTGATTTTGAAGAAGGATAGCCACTGAATTCTCAATAACTTGAACTCTATTTTCCAGCTTAGCTAGCTTCTTTTCAGAATCTGATTCTCTCCTCAATCTTAGTAATAGATCTTGCATGGTACCATATGGCATTACTGAATCCAGCTTCTCAGAATTATATGTCTTCAAGTCAACTATATCTCTTTTTAGTTCATCCACACTCATATTCTATCTTAAGTGTTGGATCTTTATGAGATGTAGAGAGTCTAGGTGAGCTTGAAGAATAGCCTTGGTACCAGCATCTGAAGTTTCTTGAAGGGCCTTTTGAATAGCCATCACTTGCTTGACCAAAGACACATCAAATTGTCCTGGTGTAAATTCCTTTGTCCATGCCCATCCAGGTAAATTTAAAACAGAACTTGGGCCTTCATCTCCCCCTAAGTTCATGCTTCCATCCAAAGAAACAGAGTCAACATCATTAGAATTTACTCCAAATTCTTCAGATGGCTCAGCAGCTTGAGAAGGCATCCTATTGACAACAGCTTTATCTCTTTGAAGAGATTCTGAGGTGTGTACTAGATTCAAGGTCTATTCTGCCTCCACATTGCCCTGAGCAGCCAACAATTGATAGGCTGACATAGGATGAGTAAAAGTGTCAGCATCCAAGGAAATGTTATCAATTTCAGCTATGTAATGTTGCTGAAATTGTCTTCCCTTTTCAGCATCATCCACAATCATTGACTCACTAGCAATGGCTGGATCCACCCTTATTTCTCCTGTACCTGCCTTTCTCTCATAATCTCTCTTTTCTTGCATCAGGGTCTCACCCTGGCTCCCCACCCTCACACCCTCACCTTCACCTACTAAGGTGGGACTCCTTTCACTCACTTTTTCCAATCCTGAATAAATGGATTGCTGAGATTCACTCTTTTCCTCTCCTTTTGCCTGGGAGCAACCCAGCCTCTCACTCAATGCACTCTCCTCTCTTAGTCCTAAGAGTGACTGTATTACCACTAAATCTTTTGCACTGGATATAATTGAAGTTTGAAGTTGTGCAGAGACACTTGACGGATAAGTGATATCCATCGGGTGAGTGGTAAAGCTATCCGATGGATAACTGCTGTTAAGCTTATCCATCGGGATACAATCACTACTCGACGGATGAGCAATATCCATCGAGAGAGTAAAAATGAATGAGGTGGGAAGAGAAACTATTGTTGACTCTGTGTTGATTGAAGTTATTTGAGGCACAGATGTCACAATAGTATCTGAAAGAATTGGCAAGTGAGCCAACAAATCATCTAAAAGATGATGCTCACTTACACTAGATTTTGGCTTCCCCAACAGAGTTAAAGAAGGGGAATCAGGAATTGAAGTGTTTATCATATCCACTTTCATAGAGTTTGTTGGTGAGTATGGTGTTTCAGAGGCTTCTATTATGAGAGATTTTGGCTGTGACTCCACATTTATTGGAGCCACATCAATCTGAATTTGAGAAAGTATAGGGACTGTGTCTTTAGCACCAGTTTGCACTGTGTGTGTGCCCTGTGCATCCCCAGTTATTTTGGATTTCTTCTTTCTTGTGTAATTTTGGGGTGAGCTTGTGTCCCTAACCCTTTTGGCCTGTGCTCTTGGCTGAGTGCTTTGTTCAATAGCCACATCCTTTTGGAAGGATGCAGCTAGAAGTGAGCTTTTTTCCTTTTTAAGCACTGCAGTTTGTTGGGAAACTGCAGTGTGGCTAGGCTGGGATTCACTCAACTCTCCAACCTTATCCTTGGGGTTTCTTTAATGTTCACCCCTTCCCTCGCCTAACTGACCCTCCTTCACACTCCCCTATTTGGCTTTGGTAGATTTTTCAACTGGTACCTTTTGAGAGATACTAGAGGGGGTTTTCTTTGACTTGTATTTGGAAATTACAGTTGATTTGGCAGCTTTGGTAGGCAACTGTTTGGTCATTGTCACAGTTGCCATAGCTACTCCTGAACTTAAAGAAATTGAGGAGATTGGAATAGTTGAGGGTATGGATTAACTTACCTCGCTTACCTGAGGTGTCTGCATTACAGGAAAGTAGAACATTGGCACAATCCTATGATGGTTGGCTCTGTTCAAATCTGCAATGATTCTTCTCTCTTGAACTCAACAAGCTAATTTGTTGTTTGGGTTCTCAAGTACAATCTCTTGACAAAGATGGTTAGCCAATAGCATAAAAAATCTAGCATAATATACATTATTTCCCCTTTTGGCTAACTCACCTAGTTTAAAACCTAACTCATACAAGACAAGGTCACTGAAATTGTAAAATTTATCTGTAACTAGCATGTATAGCATGTTAAGCATGGAAATGTTCACAGAATCAAAATTACTGATTTTTCCAGAGAAAACTTTAGTCACAATATCACACATGAAACTCCATTCCTTCCTAAGACCTAATCTTCTAATATCACTTAGCTTAGTAGTAGGAAGTGCATAATGCATGGAATTAAGCATATTGATAATATCAGTGTCAGTGTGTGGTGAAGTTACATTATCATCAGGAATTTTGAAACATGCTTTTATCACATCACTATTGATACAGAACTCATTACCTTTGATAGTTAGAGTGATGGTTTTGTCAGTAGAGTTGTAGATTGCAGAGGTCCACATCTCTTCAACAACTTCACAAAAAATTGTGGGTGATTCAAGCATGGCATAACTTAACTTGCAGTTCTTCACGAAGTCCATCATCTTGTGATAGTCTTCTGATTGCTGAATACCCTTATTGACCAAAGCGGTGAAGTTGTTCTTCTGATAAATGAACCCAGTCTGAGATATAATCTTTACTACAGGTGCCATTGTTAGAGAGTGAAAGCTTGAAGAGAAAGAGGATATTTGCTTGAGAGAGAATAAAATAAAAGCAGTTGAATTTGAGAATGATAAAAGAAAATAATTGGAATGAAATAAGCTTTTATACTATCTCAAAAACAACAGATGAAAATAATAAAGAAAAGTAAATTACCCAATAGAAATTGCCTAAAATAGCCGTTTAAAAATAAACTGTAAAAATTTCACCCATTATCCGTCGTGTAATACTTACAAACTGTAAGTATACTCGATGGATAATATTCAGGGAATTAACGGTTAAGATTTAGACACTTCGACGGATGAGAATAAACTGTTATCCGTCGAGTTTTAAAAGGTTCCAGAAAAGTAATTAATTTTTATTTGCAAATAGTATATCGACGGATGACTAAACTCGATGGATAATGGTCATCCGTCGAGATGCAAATTTTGAATTACCCAAAATTTCATCCATTATTAAAAATCAGCTAAATTTCTGGCTACTTTTCAACTTGCAAAATAACTCTGATAAATTCAAGAGTAATTAAGCATACCTAACTCACTTACCAACCTAGAAAAGGTGGATTCATCCAGTGGCTTGGTAAAGATATCTGCAAGTTGCTTCTAACTTGGAACAAAATGTAACTCTACAGTACCATTCATTACGTGTTCCCTTATGAAATGGTACTTGATGTCTATGTGCTTTGTCCTTGAATGTTGCACTGGATTTTCAGTGATGGCATTTGCACTTGTGTTATCACAGAAAATAGGAATCCTCTCAACTTGCAAACCATAGTCTAACAATTGATTTTTCATCCATAAAATATGTGCATAGCAACTGCCAGCAGCAATATATTCAGCTTCAGCTGTAGAAGTAGAAAATGAATTTTGCTTTTTACTGAACCAGGAAACAAGCTTGTTTCCTAGAAATTGACAAGTTCCTGTTGTGCTTTTTCTGTCAATTCTGCAACCTGCATAATCTGCATCTGAATAACTAGTTAGATCAAAACCAGAATCTCTAGGATACCAAATGCCAACTTTTGGTGTTCCCTTGAGATATCTGAAAATTCTCTTAATAGCTATCAAGTGAGACTCTCTAGGATCAGCCTGAAATCTAGCACATAAACATGTAGCAAACATTATATATGGCCTACTAGCTGTTAAGTACAGAAGTGAGCCAACCATGCCTCTATAGCTTGAAATATCCACAGACTTTTCAGTAGTGTTTAGTTCAAGCTTAGTTGCAGTGGCCATGGGAGTTTTTGCAGATGTGCAATCCATTAGATCAAACTTCTTTAAAAGATCAAAAATATATTTAGTTTGACTAATGAATATTGTAACACCCCCAGATCCGGGGTCAGGGATCCGGGTCGTCACGGTCTTTCTTTCCACAATATCACTTCACTTAATTAATAATAATTAACCTTATGTTGTGACCCCACACTAACACACACCACAACCCGTTATAGTCTCAGAGATGAAATTGAAATAAGTACAAGTCTTTGAATCCACAATTTAAAAGTTATTACAACCCAAAATGATTACTTAATAAGTTTACACTTAATTGCCATTATCTGCCACAAGTTATAATTATACATAATTGATTCCCAAAAGTAGAAGGTCTGATCTACCAATAGATCTACCTCTGCAGCTATAGCAGCTATGATCTCAACGGGAAGGCGCGGGGCGCTTCCCACGCTCTTGCGCTGGGTCTGCTTGAGTCTGGCCATCCTTCCTAACTGTTGTTGTGTGATGAAGAAATAAAGCAAGAGTGAGCATTACAGCTCGCAAGATAATATATAGTGAAAACAATAACGCAAGCATCTAAATGGATAACTTAGATGGAATTAAACAACATGTGAGTTGGAATTAAACCAAAGTCACTTGTAAATCTATACTTTAACCAAATTAGACTCTAACGCTCTCTTTGCGCTTACTGATTCTCTTAAGTCACTCGAGTAGCCTCGGCTCCACCATTTTTAATAAATTAACCATTACGATTTTTAAGGAGATTCTTTCGCGAGTGTCTTACTAACTGCCTAACACACTTAACATAATTGTTTCATACACTAATTAACCCTTTTTAGGTCTTTAACATATGTTTCAAAGTAAGGTGAGGGGTAATGTTTCGTTCGCGAAACGTCGTTACTTAAAACGGTCGTTTCTCCTAAACCGTACATCGGAATCAAACGAACCACATATCAAAACGAAGCTCGTAACATGAACTATCTAAAAATGACAATGGTCAAAACCTAGCAGGGAGTTCTCGGGTCCTAATGTTATGAACAAAAGCAGTCTAAAGTAAGTCGGACATTACGACGGCTATGTTTACGCGATTTCCCAATTTTATACCATTCCAATTCAATCACCAATCAATCCCAATTCATTCATACAACCAACATCCATCCACAATACATCATAACAGCCCCAATCAACTCAAGTACTTCCAATTTATGTTGTTCTCATCATGAATTTAAACTATACTTAATTCCTTTAACAAATCAACAAGATTCAACATTCATTTCACCACCATTCCAACCCAAACTCTAAACCAACAAGCATTAAGCTACTCTATTACCATAACAACCAAAATCATCCTAATATACAAAGTAAAGCTAGGGTTTGGAGATGATATACCTTCCTTGAAGTGATGTGAGTAGCTAGGAAGCCTTAAGAAGCCTTGAGATGTCTTAGGGATGCTTGGATCTTAAAGGAAAACAAGAAAAAATCAAGTTAAAAATCTTGAAATCACTATTCTTTATCTTCTTCATTGATTTCTTGAAGAAGATTGTGAATGATTTGGAGGCTTAAACTCATAGGATAGCCATAACTATGCATAAGGAGTACTAGAGAATTATCTTACCAATTTAGGAAGCTTGGAACTTGAATTTTGAAAATTCCTCTTCTTAAAAATGGAAAAAGCCGAGAGAAAGCTTCTTGGTGAAGAGAAATAAAATTTTTGTTTTGATGAAATGATTTGTTTTGGCTTGGTGGATGTAGTTTTGTTTGGATTTTTGGTTAATTACCTTATTAACCTTGTCTTTGTGTGGTTTTAATTCAACCACATCTCCTTCCCCTTATGTCATGCTTATGTCATGCTTATGATGTCATCATCCCTTACTTGCCCTCTTCTTATTGGTTGGATGACCTCATCATCCCTAACCTCCTTGATTAACTCCCTAATTGTTTGCCTAATGACCGCTAATCTGTTATACGATTCGCTTAACTTTCGTTCTCGTTTCTCGTTTGAGGGATCATACCCGGGATTTTATTACTTGGGTTTCCTTAACCTTTCTCAATACATTATATTCCTTTTATGATCCTCTCTTATAATCCTTTAATTTAAATCCTTTTTATCCTGTTACCTTATACTCAATTCTTTCCGTATCTAGTGGATTTCCGGGAAAAATCAAAGTGTTCGGAATTGGATTCTGACGATCTTTACATACACTTATATACCATATAGAGTACTAATAAAATCTCAGAATATCCATAAAAGAAACCCTACACAGTGTGGCATGAACAGTTTTCTTATTCAGCAATATCAGCAAAAACACTATTCATAAGGGTTACAAAGAGTTCAAAATTTTGGCTCTGATACCATTTCTGTAACACCCCCAGATCCGGGGTCGGGGATCCGGGTCGTCACGGTCTTTCTTTCCACAATATCACTTCACTTAATTAATAATAATTAACCTTATGCTGTGACCCCACACTAACACACACCACAACCCGTTATAGTCTCAGAGATGAAATTGAAATAAGTACAAGTCTTTGAATCCACAATTTAAAAGTTATTACAACCCAAAATGATTACTTAATAAGTTTACACTTAATTTCCATTATCTGCCACAAGTTATAATTATACATAATTGATTCCCAAAAGTAGAAGGTCTGATCTACCAATAGATCTACCTCTGCAGCTATAGCAGCTATGATCTCAACGGGAAGGCACGGGCGCTTCCCACGCTCTTGCGCTGGGTCTGCTTGAGTCTGGCCATCCTTCCTAACTGTTGTTGTGTGATGAAGAAATAAAGCAAGAGTGAGCATTACAGCTCGCAAGATAATATATAGTGTAAACAATAACGCAAGCATCTAAATGGATAACTTGCTGGAAACCTTTATCAGGTGAAAGATAATTACTTACCCGATATAAGCAAAAACAAGGGATGAAGTTACCAATTACTTCACTATACTTATATCATTTATAAGGCTACTTGAACTACCACTTTTCAAAGTATTATAGGTTTAAAAAGGTCATCCCATAGATGAGACCACAAGTTAAGACTTGAATAGATTCAATCTTTGAAATATTATTGAATGAAATAAAGTTACGAGATACTTTATTTAGTCCCGATATATATCCACATATATATCTCTTAAATATTTCCTGGAACCTCTGTTATGTAAAGTATGAACAGAGTTTGTAACATCCAATGAATTTTGGAAAGGAAAAGAATTTTGGCATAAGCCCGATATCTTGCTGATCAGGCAAAGATACCAATAAGTAACCTTTTCTACTAGTAGATGGATGAATCCCCCCACCGGTCATCACCTGGCCACATAAGGACCTTGTGCTGTACCGCCACCCGGCCTCTTATGCGTTGATGGACTGCCACCCCGCCACTTACACTTTGATAGACCGTACCCCGGCCTGTCGCTTATGCCGACTCAATTAGATGGGATTACTTCCCGAACGTTGGGTAAGTAATCAATTCATTTGTTTTCTCAAAACAGCAACCACGTTGCGAATGTAAAATACACCACAGAGCTGGATCCCCCAGGTTTTGAGCGAGTATTTAAATCCCCTTTGAAAGGAAGATCTTAAATATAAAAATGAGTTTTGGGGTCCACTCTAAGTTTAAGAATCATTCTGAAGACTCGAAAACATTTTTAAGAATGTTTGGAGTACTGCTGATTTATTAAAATAAATCAGTCCCGATATATTCGAAATATCTGAATATTATTATTTAAATAATATTCTCATAAAGATAATCCTTATTAAAAATATTCGAAGTAGAAGTTTTAAAACTCATACTTGAAATGAATATTAAATAACAAAAGATATACTTATATGAAAGTACTATCTTTATTTGAATAATCGAAAATAAGTTTGATTATCGAAACGTTATTCCTTGATAAAATAAAGAATATTATTAAATAATAAGCGGAGTCATAATACCTCGAATGAATATTATAAATAATATTTATTAAATAAAATAAACGAAGTCATACATCCTCAAATGAATATTCAAATAATATTCATTAAATAATATAAACTGAGTCATAAGCCCTCGAATGAATATTCAAAATAATATTCACTTAATAAAATAAAAGTTATCGAGTAAACCTTATTGGATTAATAGTTTTGAAAACTATATCAACATATATATATATATATATATATTTAATATATATATATATATAATATACTCGGGAACATCGACTCCCGGTTTAGAAATATGTTCACCTTTTGATCCCCTATACTAAGGGTAAACTCAAATACCGCTTATATCTAGCATAGGTATTATGCAACTATAAGCATTGAACCAACAGATATATTAATCAAGAATATGAAACAGGCATACATATATACCATATCACATGCTACAATATATCGCAAGAATTTGCTAATAACAAATATGCATTTATCGCAAGATCATGCATATGCACATATAAATCACAACAACAGTTATACGGGTAGAAAACTTGCCTGAGCGACTGGGGGTTATAAATGGCTTGGGACGAGTCTGGTAACCTATAAACAACATGTGAGTTGGAATTAAACCAAAGTCACTTGTAAATCTATACTTTAACCAAATTAGACTCTAACGCTCGCTTTGCGCTTACTGATTCTCTTAAGTCACTCGAGTACCCTCGGCTCCACCATTTTTAATAAATTAACCATTACGAGTTTTAAGGCGATTCTTTTGCGAGTGTCTTACTAACTGCCTAACACACTTAACATAATTGTTTCATATACTAATTAACCCTTTTTAGGTCTTTAACCTATGTTTCAAAGTAAGGTGAGGGGTAATGTTTCGTTCGCGAAACGTCGTTACTTAAAACGGCCGTTTCTCCTAAACCGTACATCGAAATCAAACGAACCACATATCAAAACGAAGCTCGTAACATGAACTATCTAAAAATGGCAATGGTAAAAACCTAGCAGGGAGTTCTCGGGTCCCTAATGTTATGAACAAAAGCAGTCTAAAGTAAGTCAGATATTACGACGGCTATGTTTACGTGATTTCCCAATTTTATACCATTCCAATTCAATCACCAATCAATCCCAATTCATTCATACAACCAACATCCATCCACAATACATCATAACAGCCCCAATCAACTCAAGTTCTTCCAATTTATGTTGTTCTCATCATGAATTTAAACTATACTTAATTCCTTTAACAAATCAACAAGATTCAACATTCATTTCACCACCATTCCAACCCAAACTCTAAACCAACAAGCATTAAGCTACTCTATTACATAACAACCAAAATCATCCTAATATACAAAGTAAATCTAGGGTTTGGAGATGATATACCTTCCTTGAAGTGATGTGAGTAGCTAGGAAGCCTTAAGAAGCCTTGAGATGTCTTAGGGATGCTTGGATCTTAAAGGAAAACAAGAAAAAATCAAGTTAAAAATCTTGAAATCACTATTCATTATCTTCTTCATTGATTTCTTGAAGAATATTGTGAATGATTTGGAGGCTTAAACTCATAGGATAGCCATAACTATGCATAAGGAGTACTAGAGAATTATCTTACCAATTTAGGAAGCTTGGAACTTGAATTTTGAAAATTCCTCTTCTTAAAAATGGAAAAAGCCGAGAGCAAGCTTTTTGGTGAAGAGAAATAAAATTTTTGTTTTGATGAAATGATTTGTTTTGGCTTGGTGGATGTAGTTTTGTTTGGATTTTTGGTTAATTACCTTATTAACCTTGTCTTTGTGTGGTTTTAATTCAACCACATCTCCTTCCCCTTCTGTCATGCTTATGTCATGCTTATGATGTCATCATCCCTTACTTGCCCTCTTCTTATTGGTTGGATGACCCCATCATCCCTAACCTCCTTGATTAACTCCCTAATTGTTTGCATAATGACCGCTGATCTGTTATACGGTTCGCTTAACTTTCGTTCTCGTTTCTCGTTTGAGGGATCATATACGAGATCTTATTACTTGGGTTTCCTTAACCTTTCTCAATACATTATATTCCTTTTATGATCCTCTCTTATAATCCTTTAATTTAAATCCTTTTTATCATGTTACCTTATACTCAATTCTTTCCGTATCTAGTGGATTTCCGGGAAAAATCAAAGTGTTCGGAATCGGATTATGACGATCTTTACATAAACTTATATACCATATAGAGTACTAATAAAATCTCAGAATATCCATAAATGAAACCCTACACAATGTGGCATGAACAGTTTTCTTATTCAGCAATATCAGCAAAAACACTATTCATAAGGTTACAAAGAGTTCAAAATTTTGGGGTTATTACAAATATTCCATCACTAACTTGCTTAACTTGTAAACCAAGAAAGTAAGTTAGTTCTCCCATCATACTCATTTCATACTTACTTTGCATCAGTTTGGCAAACTTTTTACAAAGTTTCTAATCTGTAGAGCCAAAAACAATATCATCTACATAAATTTGAACAAGTATGCTAGAGCCATTAACATTTCTGAAAAATAAAGTTTTATCTACAGTACCTCTTGTGAAGTGATTTTCCAAAAGGAACTTTGATAAAGTGTCATACCAGGCTCTAGGTGCTTGCTTCAGTCCATAAAGTGTTTTCAGTAGATAATAGACATACTCTGGAAAATTTGGATCTTCAAAGCCAGGAGGTTGACTAACATACACTTCTTCCTCCAAAAATCCATTCAGAAAGGCACTTTTGACATCCATTTGATAGACCTTGAAATTGGCATGGGCTGCATAGGCTAAGAAGATTCTGATGGCTTCAAGTCTTGCAACAGGAGCAAATGTTTCATCAAAATCTATTCCTTCTTACTGGCAATAGCCTTTAGCAACCAATCTGGCTTTGTTCCTTACTACTATGCCATTTTCATCCATCTTGTTTCTGAATACCCATTTGGTGTCTATTGGATTCTTTCCTTTAGGCTTGGGTACCAGCTTCCAAACTTTATTCCTTTCAAATTGATTTAGCTCCTCCTGCATAGGTAAAATCCCATCAGGATCTAACAACGCTTCTTCTACCTTCTTTGGTTCTTCCTTTGACAGAAAGTTGATGTATAGACATTCTTCCTGAGTTGCTCTTCTTGTTTGAACTCTAGAAGAAACATCACCAATAATCAGTTCAAAGGGGTGATCTTTTGTCCATTTCCTTGGTTGAGGTAGATTAGCTCTAGATGAAGAGACCTCAATGTTGTCTTGATGTGTGATTGAGTTTTGATTGCTAGAAACTCCCCCTGAGTTTGTGGATCTTTGATTTGAGAAAGGGGTACTTTCTATGGGTGATCTACCTTGACTTCCTGCTCCTTTTGATAACCCGACGGATGGTGAATTTTGAGTACCGACGGATAAGGCAGGTTGTCTACCGACGGATAACACAGATTGCCTTCCGACGTATGAAGCATTTTGTAACTCGACGGATGTAGAGTTTTGTGCTTCATTGGTGGTAGATTTGTCTGCATTATCCTTAGACACTGTTTCCTGATCACTCTCATCATCACTTCCATCACTAAGCATCTCAACATTGTCGAATTTGAGGCTCTCATGGTAATCTCCATCTTTCAGCCCTTCAATCTTTTTATCATCAAACACAACATGTATAGATTCCACAACAATGTTGGTTCTTAGATTGTAGACTCTATATGCTTTACCAACAGCATATCCAACAAAAATTCCTTCATCTGCTTTAGCATCAAACTTCCCATTTTGATCAGTTTGATTTCTCAGAATATAGCATTTACAGCCAAAGACATGAAGAAAGTTTAGAGTTGGCTTCTTGTTCTTGAACAATTGATAAGGAGTCATGCATCTTGCTTGATTAATCAGAGAGATGTTCTGAGTGTAGCATGCAGTGTTTACAGCTTCAGCCCAGAAATATGTAGGTAATTTTGATTCTTCAAGCATTGTCCTTGCAGCTTCAATAAGAGATATGTTCTTTATTTCCACTACTCCATTCTGTTGTGGAGTCCTTGCTGCTGAAAACTCATGCAAGATTCCATTTTCCTCACAAAATGCTCTCATGACATAGTTCTTGAACTCAGTTCCATTGTCACTCCTGATTCTTCTAACTTTGAAATCAGGATGATTGTTAACTTGCCTTATGTG
Organism: Apium graveolens; assembly: GCF_009905375.1. Lineage (NCBI taxonomy): Eukaryota > Viridiplantae > Streptophyta > Magnoliopsida > Apiales > Apiaceae > Apium > Apium graveolens. The sequence continues at coordinate 61,780,975 of NC_133649.1, forward strand.
ATTGATGATGATTTCACTAGCCTCATCTTTAGACTTTAGGAAATATGTCCAAGAGAACTTTGAGAAATCATCTACAATTACTAGGCAAAATCTTTTCTTTGAAATTGACAATACATTGATTGGTCCAAACAAATCCATGTGAAGCAGTTGCAGAGGCTCTTCAATTGCTGAATCAAGTTTCTTCCTGAATGATGCTTTGATCTGCTTCCCTTTTTGGCAGGCATCACACAGTCCATCCTTTGTAAACTCCACTAGAGGAATGCCTCTTACTAGTTATTTCTTTACCAGCTCATTCATGGTCTTGAAGTTTAAATGGGATAGCTTCTTGTGCCATGGCCAACTTTCATCTTGACTTGCTTTACTGAGAAGACAAGTTACAGATTCTGCTTTAGTTGAGTTGAAGTCAGCTAGGTACACATTTCCTCTTCTCACGCCAGTGAGAACCACTTTGTTGTTTTGATTGTTAGTCACAACACAGGCTTCTTTGTTGAAGGTTACTGAGTTGCCTTTGTCACAAAGCTGGCTGATACTCAACAGATTGTGTTTGAGACCATCCACTAAGGCAACCTCTTCAATGATGACATTTTCCTTTGAAATCAAGCCATATCCCACAGTATAACCTTTGTTGTCATCTCCAAAAGTAATACTTGGGCCAGCTCTCTCCTTAAACTCTGTGAGCAGGGTAAAATCACCAGTCATGTGTCTTGAACAGCCACTATCCAAGTACCAAAGATTCTTTCTATTTCCCTGCACACATCAAAATTAAATCAAGTTGATTTTGGTACCCAAGTTTCCTTGGGTCCTGCCTTGTTAGCTTTCTTCTTCAGTTTCTTAGGACTTAACTCATTTGACTTAGGAATTTCAGATTCTTCCTTAGTCATTTGGGTTGGGACTTTGAAACTATTTAATGCAACAGAATTATCATGCATATTATGGCTAACAGAAATGACATGCTTGGTACAAACATGTTATTCCAGTAAGGCATGCTAAATGGCATTTGAGGCATATTGTATGCAACATAATATGGATTAGGTGCAAATGGCATATTAGCAAACTGTGCATTCATGTTCTGTGTAGGCATAGCATTAACAGGCATGGGAGGCATGGCATTCATGTTAGGAAATTAAGGCTGAACAGACATGGGAGTAGGCATGGCAGATTTGCAATTAATAGACAAATGATTTATACTACCACACTTAACACAGATTTTTCTAGGGGCATATTTATCAGGTGTGTAGTTATTATGTTTGTTAATCCCTACTTTACCATTCCTATTGTTTTTCTTTTTAGTATCTGTTTTTACCTCTATTTTCTCAAGTCTGTCACTTAGCTGTTTGACAGTCATGTGACCAACATTACCCTTTTTTCCTTTCTTAGCTTGACTTGACTCTCCTGGAACAAAGTTCTTGGAAACAGACCCATACTTATCATTTAGCTTGATTAATTTAGCTTTGCTAATGGGTTTTCTTACAGCCGACGGATGAGGATTTTTATCATTCGACAGATAATACTTTTTGTTATCCGACGGATAGTCCTCATCATCCATCGAGTCTACATCTGTCAGCAACCCATCTACCAAAATAGGTTCTAGTTTCTCTTTATTCTTGTAATAACCCCAATTTTTGGAAATTTTTGAAACCCTTATGAATAGTGTTTTTGTTGAATGGGAAAACTTTTCATGCCACACTATGTAGGGGTTCTGGTAATGGATATTCTGAGATTTTATTAGTACTTTATATGGGATATAAGTGTATGTAAAGATCGTCAGAATCCAAATTCCGAACACTTTTATTTTCCCGGGAATCCACTAGATACGGAAAGAATTGAGTATAAGGTAACAGGATAAAAAGGATTTAAATTAAAGGATTATAAGAGAGGATCATAAAAGGAATATAATATATTGAGAAAGGTTAAGGGAACCTAAGTAATAAGATCCCGAGTATGATCCCTCAAACGATAAACGAAAATGAAAGTTAAGCGAACCGTATAACAGATCAGCGGTCATTAGGCAAACAATTAGGAAGTTAATCAAAGGGATTAGAGAGGATGATGTCACCCAACCAATGAGAAGAGGACAAGGAGGGGAAGATGACATCATAGCATGACATAAGCATGACAAGGGAAGGAAGGAGATGTGGTTGAAGTAGAACCACACAAAGTCAAGGTTAGAAAGGTAATTACCCAAAAACAAAACAAAAAACAACCAACCAAAGAATCAAATCAAAGCAAAAACACAAAAAATCTCTCTTTCTCCAAGCTTTCTCTCGGCTTTTCTTCTTTTTCAAAGAAGAAATTTCAAAAAATCAAGTTCCAAGCATTGTTAAATCACAAGGTAATTATCTAAGGTTCCTTGTACATAGATAGGGATATGCTATAAGTTTAAGCTCCTAATTCCTTCACAATATCTTCCAATAAATCAATGAAGAAGACAATGAATAGTGACTTCAAGAATTTTAACTTGATTTTCTTGTTTTTCCTTTAAGATCCAAGCTTTCCTAAGACTCCTCAAGGCTTCCTAAGGCTTCCTAGCTACTCACACCACTTCAAGGAAGGTATATCATCTCCAAACCCTAGCTTTAATTTGTATATTAGGTTGATTATGGTTGTTAGAGTAAAGAGTAGCTTGAAACTTGTTTGTTTAAGAGTTTGGGTTGGAATGGTGGTGATTGATTTGTTGAAATCTTAAGATTTGGTTAAAGAATGTAGTATAGTTTAAATTCAAGTTTTAGGAGTAAGTAAATGGATTATAATGAGTTGGTTTGGGGCTGTTGTAATGTATTTTGGATGGAGTTTTGATTGGGTTGTGAATTGGGGTTGAATTGTGGTTGTTTTGAGTTGGTTTAAATTTGGGAAATCGCGTAAACATAGCCGTCGTAATGTCCGATTTACTTTAGACTATTTTTGCTCTTAACATCAGGACCCTAGAACTCCCTGTTAGGTTTTGACCATTGCCATGATTAGATATTTCATGTTACGAGCTTCGTTTTGATATGTGGTTCGTTTGAATCCGATGTACGGTTTAGGAGAAACGACCGTTTTAAGTAACGGCGTTTCGCGACCGAACCATTACCCCTCGCCTTACTTTGAAACCTTGGTTAAGGACTTTAAATGACTATTTGGGGTATGAAACATTTATGTAAAGTGGATTAGGCAGTTGGTAAGGTACTCGCGAAAGAATCGCTTTAAAATTCTTAATGGTTAATTTATTAAAAATGGTGGAGCCGAGGGTACTCGAGCGACTTAAGTAAATCGTTAAGCGCGAAAGCGAACGTTAGGACTCTAAATGGTTAAAGTCTAGTTTCTTGAGCGACCGAGGTTTAATTCCGACTTATGTTGTTGTTCATAGGTTATCGGACCCACTCTAAGCTTAAGTCTATCCGGGAGCACTCAGGCAAGTTTTCTACCCGTTATACTGTTGTTGTGATGTATATATGTATATGCATTATCTTGTGATAGATGCATGTTGGTTAATTAGCAAATGTTACGATATATTGAAGCATGCTGATATGGTATATATATGCATGCCTGTTTCGTATTCTTGCCATATATATCTGTTGGTTTAGTTGATAATACCTATGCTAGAGAATAGCGGTAATTTGCATATACCCTTAGTATAGGGACCCAAAGGTGAAAACATTTTCTAAAACCGGGAGTCGAGGATCCCGCGTAGATTTTATATATATATATATTTATATATATATATATGGTTATAGTTTTCAAAACTATTAATCGAATAAGGCTTATTCGATAACTTTATTTTATTATTGAATATTATTTCGAATATTCATCCGAGGACTTATGACTCCTTTATTTTATTATTGAATATTATTTCGAATATTCATCCGAGGACTTATGACTCCTTTATTTTATTATTGAATATTATTTCGAATATTCATTCGAGGGATTATGACTCAGCTTATTTTATTTATTGAATATTATTTGAATATTCATTTGAGGATCTATGACTCCGATTATTTGCTGAGATATATTCTTTATTTTATTAAAGAATAAGGTGTCGATAATCAAACTCACTTTTGATTATTCAAATAAAGATAGTACTTTCGTATAGGTATATCTTTGGTTATTTAATATTCATTTCAAGTATAAGTTTTAAAACTTCTACTTCAATTATTTTTATAAAGATTATTCTTATGGGAATATTATTTAAATAATAATATTCAGATATTTTCTAATATATTGCGACTGATTTACCTTGTTAAATCAGCCTCACTCCAAACATTCTTAAAAATGTTTTGCGAGCCTTCAAAATGATTTTTAAAAGTTAGAGCGGATCCCAAAACTCTTTTTTATATTTAAGATCCTCCTTTCGAAGGGGATTTAAATACTCGCTCAAAACCTGAGGGATCCGGCTCTGTGGTGTGTTTTATATTCGCAACAAGGTTGCTGTTTTGATAAATGAATTGATTACTTACCCAACACTCGGGAAGTAAAATTCTTGGAACAAGTTAATCCATTAACAGGCATCGCCTGGGAAATATCGGTGAGTTTTCCTTTCCAACTAGATACGACTTCTTGGTGGAGCCGTATCAACAAGTTTCTACTTGGGGAAAGGGGGAACGAGCTTTACGTTTCAGAGTCATGGATTTCATCTGAACTAGGAGTGGCGTAAGTGGTCGAGTGGCGCCGGCCCAGCCTTATTATATTGGCCCAAATGGCCTGGAAGTTCCGCTTAGGCGGTCCATTCCTTAGGAGTTCAGTGTTCGGTTGACAAGTAAATCCGACAGGTTCTCCTCTATATGTAGAAAATGGTGGGGTTGTACTACTACGACTGATCATCGTAAGTGGTCTTCCTGGCGCGGCAAACTCCCGTAATGAGTTCATCATCCAATTGGATATTTCTGCAACACTACCCAGAGTACTTCGATAGAAAGGCTACGATTGGGCGATTGTTGAGTGTTGGCAGGGTCAAGTTTTCAAAATGATGTTTGCATCAAATGAAGTATCTCGTAACTTCATTTTATTTTGGTGATATTTTAAAGATTTAATCTATTCAAATCTGGTCTTGTAGTCTCATCTATGTGATGAACTTTTAAAACTAATTATAACTTGAACGGTGGTAGTTCAAGTAGTATTGGGAAAAGATATAAGTATATTGGAGTATCTTGTAACTTCATCTTTTAAACTTATATCTAGTAAATGATTATCTTATACATGACAAAGATTTTCAGAAAAACGTTGAGACAAGGTTAGATATATGAGATCACCTTGCAACGATATTTTTATACAGTTATACACTGGAACTCTGTGTGTATTATGCATGGAAGAGGACTTCCAATATTTTGAAAAGTATATATGTATATATATACTGAATATTTTGTGACTTCATCGCATTAAGATATCAACTTGGTTCATTTCTTCTTAACCAAGACTTTCTTGAGTACTATGAGAATGCTCATATATTGTAAATTATTATACATATTATTTCGGTGGGCTTGTTGCTCACCCTTGCTTTCTTCTTTCATCACACAACATCAGATAGATAAGATGAACAGGACCAAGCTCCCAATTCGCAAGCGGATAGGAAACGTTCCGCAGCTTTCAGAAAGCGTTGAGGCCGCTGTAGCTGAGGTAGAAATTACCAATAGGCTAAGTTTTCAACTAATGATGTACCAGACTTATGTATATTATGAATTGTAATAATGGCAAAGAAATGTAAATTTATTCAAAAACCTGTTTAAGGTGCATTGGCATATAATTGTGGAATAAAATGACTTGTGATTATTTTTGGATATTCATCTCTGAGGCTATAACTTGTGGTGTGTGTGTTTATTGTGGGGTCACGGTACAGAATAGTTGATTATTTATTAAGATTGGGTGTTATTAAGGGAAATGGAACTCGTGACAACCCGGATCCCCGACCCCGAATTTGGGGGTGTTACAATTCTTTTTCCAGGCTTCATCATAAAAAGACTCAATTCCTTGAACTTTGGTGATTTGAGCATGAACATCCCTGGATGTTTTCCATGCTTTAATCACCTCTTGTTCACGCTCGAGCTGCTTCTTCAAAATTTCTTCCTTTTTCAAGGACTCGGTTAATTCCTCATTGGCAATCTTACACTCAATTTTTAGTTTCTCAAACTCAACAAACTGAGACTCAAGCACATTATTCCTCTCACTTAAAAACAAGTTGTTTTCTTTGATTTTAGCATTTTCCTCAGTGAGAGACTTAAGTGTAACACGCAAATGATACAATTCTGTAGACATGTCATTTATTGCATCATTACACTCGGCTTTAGATAAATGTGCAAGGTTTGTAGTGATTACCTGATTGCTTGAGGAACTTGTCTCTGTTTCATCAGACTTGGCCATTAGGGCTAGATTGACATAGCTGACATCTTCATCTTCATCCAAACCATCAGCTGCCCAGTCATTCTCTTGTGTAATAAATGCCCTTTCCTTTTGTTTGAGTAGATCAAAGTATTTTTGCTTATAATCCACAGACTCAAACCTTTTCTTACTGGAATCTGACTTTCTACACTCATTTACAAAATGCCCTGCCAAGCCACATTTGAAACATTTGAATTTTGACTTATCCACCATGTTTCTATTTGGCTTGGCTGCTCCAAAGTTCTTCTTGAACTTGAGCTTGGCAAATCTTCTTGAAAGAAATGCTAGGTGCTCATCAATGTCCTCCATGTCATCTTGGCTCAATGAATCTTCACTTTCTGCAGCTAGCCCCTTACCCTTATTCTCACTGACCTTTGAAGTTGATTCTACAGCTTCCATCTTCACTTCTTTCTCCTTTTCCAGATCATCAACTAGTGCAATGGATCCTCCTTTCTTCTTTCCTCTCTCCATTCTTTCATCCTGCTCTATCTCAAGCTCATAGGTCTTCAGAATGCCATACAGTCTCTCCAAAGTAAACTCCTTATAATCTTGTGAGTTTCTCAATGAGACTGTTATTGGTTTCCATTCCTTTGGAAGAGATCTGAGAAATTTCATATTGGAGTCTTTAGTCTGATAGACTCTTCCATGCAACTTAAGAGCATTTAGTAGTTTTTGGAATCTACTAAAGATGTCAGTGAGTGACTCACTTTCTTCATTGAGAAAATGCTCATATTGCTGAATCAGGAGCTGCATTTTATTTTCTCTTACTTGCTCAGTGCCATCACAAATTATCTGTATTGTGTCCCAAACTTCCTTGGCAGTTTTGCAGTTGATGATGTTATCAAACATATCTGCATCAACACCATTGAACAGAATGTTCATGGCCTTTTTATCTTTCCTGACTTGTTCAATGTCAGGATCAGACCATTCATGCCTTGGCTTTGGAACAGATGGCTTGTTTCCTGTTGCAGCTCTCATTGGAACATGAGGGCCTCTTTCTATGCAGTCCACATAGGCCTCATCTTGAGAAAGCATATGAAGATGCATCTTTACCTTCCAATGATGGTAATTATCTTTATCAAGAAAAGGAATCTTGACTCCAACATCTTTCTTGTTCATCTTGCTGAATTGTTTTGATCTTTAAACTCTTTGTAGATTAAGAGCGCGCTCTGATACCAATTGTTAGTCCCTTAACAATATAGCAAGAATTATAGAAGGGGGGTTGAATGGAATTCTTGAAACTTTTTCTTGAAATAAAAATGTTCAACTCGATTATAGATATATTTGTTTTGATTAGCACAATGCGGAATGTGAACTTAATTGAATCAAAACATAAGTAATTGAAAACAAGAGTCTTTAAAAACTTTCTGGTGGATTTAAACAATTCCACCAGAGATATATATAATATATTGAGAGGACTCTATGTGCAGAAATGCTCACAGCTGCTTATAAATGGAACTACTAAGAATACAGGAAATGCTAAGGATTCTGCTTACAAAGATTTCTCTGTTTTTTTTGTTTCTCAGCTATCTCAGTTGATTTTCTATTTGTTACTCTCTTGGTTTATATAATACCAAGATTACAAAGTCAAAAAGACTGAACAAATATAAAATCTAACAGTCTTAAGCTTTGCTGCTTTTCGTCCTCTATTACCCAGTTAATGGGCTTCCACAGTGTGTTTGTATACATCTCGACGGTTGTGTGTCAGCTTTCACTGTTCAACTGCTGTTTGAATTCTTCATATGATCATCTGTCGACTTTCAGAACATCCGTTGATAATTTAATTGATCATCCGTCGACTGCTATATTAAACATCCGTTGTTAGTCATTTGATCATCCGTCGATGGCTTTGTTAATCATCCGTCGGTAGCTATTTTGACACTTGACTTTATATCACTTATGCAGAATTACAAGACATCATTTATGTACAATTAATCAACCTATTCTGCATATCTAGTTAAAGTCAACATGACTTATATGCTACTACAGATTATATACAAAGGTGCATATATAACTGTGCTACAAACTTATTATTACATAAGCTACTCACTCGATGGATAATAAGTTAATTATTCGTCGGGACTATAATGAGTTATCCGTCGGGACTATAATTTTTATCCGTCGAGTGCTACATAATTTCACTAAGTAAGATCTACTTAGATGTTTTGTTTATGAAATAATCAAGTATACAACATATGCACAACAAGAATTCATTTAACGATGTGCATTGTCCTTTTTAGCTGAAGACTCAATATTGATTTCCTTAAGATCAACTCTCAGCTTGTGGCAACTTGTCATTACTTTCATGTTGTAAGGTATGCAATCAAACTTGTCACAGAATGAGTAGGGAACTTCAGTTTTTGCTTCATTATACTTGCATGCTCCCACTCCTGGCTTACTAACAACCTTTTTGCAAAGGTGAGTTAGATGATTCACAGAGCCACATTTTTGTCATTGTTTTCTTGGAGCATCTGCAACATAAGCAAAACTGTTGCTCCTGTATCCCAATCTTTCCATTTCTATTCTTCTTCTTCTTTTTTGCATCTTCAATTTTTATTTCCTTGACAGGTGTCTTGAAATCTTAGTTGACCATGGGCTTCTTTTCAGCTTTGGAAGTTGGAGTTGTTTCTGTATTTTTCTTCTCATTATCTTCATCAGCAATTTCTTGTATTATGATCAACACTTCTTCACTAATATCTACTTCACATGCTTTGAACATAGGTGAACCAACCTTTCTCAGCATAGTTGGGACATCTTCATTTTCTGTTACTTTTCCTTTACCACCTACATCTTTCTTGTTACTATTCAAAGCATCATACTCAAGACCAATAGTTATGTTAGCACATGGCTTGTTCTTCTCATGGTACCGACCAACTAACTCAGATACATTCCTGAATGATTTCAGTTTCACCTCATTCTTTTTAATCTTCTCTCTTAACACACCTTCAATCTCATTGGCACACTTCAACTTGTTTTTCAAGTATTCATTTTCTTGCTTGACTGACTCAATCTCCCCAAGCAGTAGATCCATCTTTTGATTCTCACTCTCAAGCTTCTCATTTGCTTTTGTTAGCCTACTGACTTCCTCGGTAGCTTCTACTAAGATAGTGTGTATATGGAACATCTCCACACTCATCTTTTCCACAGTCTCCTTATATTGACTAGCATTTAAATCAATAGTAGTTAGAGTTGGTACCTTTGATTTTGAAGTGGATGCTTATTCATGCTCAAAAGTCATAAGTGCATAGTTTCCAACCTCTTCATCCTCATCATCAACATCAGTATCATCCCAACTCTTTCCTTCGGCAATATAAGCTTTTCAAGACTCCTTCTTGAAGAGAGATTCATACTTTGCTTCTAGTCCCAGATAAGCTTTATCTTTCTTCAACTTTTTAGGCTTTCTGCATTCGGTAGCAAACTGATCCAACTCATCACAGTTGAAGCACCTTATCTTTGATCTGTCCACAGATCCAGTTTTGTAGCCACCTTTGCTAACTAAATTGTACTGAGCTTTTAGTTTCCAATTATTGTTGTTAGAAGATTGTCCTTTGCTTTTGAAGAATCTTGACTTCTTGACTCTTATGTTGGAAAATTTTCTAGCCAAGTAAGCCATGGATTGATCCATTTTATCTAGCTCATCCAGGGTGTAATATTCATCTTCCTCCAGCTCCAATACAACTCGCTTCTGAGGTCCTTTGTTCTTTTGTTCCATAGCTTAAACAACTGGAACTTGATCATCTTGTTCATCTTCACTTTCTTATTTGTAATTCACAATCAAAGCACTTGAACCATCAACAACATGACCATGGTGTCCTTTCAATGACTTTCTTTGCAGCATTTCAAGTTCATAAGTTTTTAAGATTCCATATAGAACTTCCAAATTCATTCTTCTTAAATCTCTTCCTTTTATATTCAAGATGATCAAGAAGAGCTAGCAGAAACTTTAGGTTAACCTCCTCAGCTTCATAATATTTATCATGCAGCTGCAAGTCATTTATCAATTTATTGAACCTTTCAAAAATTTCAGTAATTCCTTCTTTTGGTTTAGCTATAAACCCCTCATACTGAGAAACCAGAATCCTCCTTTGGTTTGACCTAACTTCCTCTGTTCCTTCACATAAGATCTCTATTTTCTCCCAGATCTATTTGGATGTGTCACAATTGACAATATTATTGTACATTACATTGTCCAGTGACTCTATCAAGATCCAGCTGCAGGCCACTATCCAGAGAGACTTTTTCTTCTTCAGGTTCAGTATATTCTGAAGGATCTTTAGGAGCATAATGTGCTAGAATGACCATGTCCTCCATCTGTAGATTCATCAACTCTTACCATGGGGGTGAAAGGCCCATTCTTGAGGATGTGAATGTATAATGGATTGGCCATCCTGATGAACATCGTCATTTTCTTTTTCCATAACGTGTAGTTAGATATGTCAAATGTAGGAATTTTAATACTGCTAAGCTTCTGTGTATTCATTCTTACAAGATCTTTAATCTGTTTACTTTCAGATTTTGCTCTTATATCACTTGTTAGGTAATGAATACAACAAAGAGGGGGGAGGTAAATGTTTTTAAGGTTTTTTTAAAGTTTTTGAACTGTTATGGATGGTAAACAAAGTAATCTAATTGTAGAGATAATATATTTTAACCGGAAAAATAAAACATGCACATTAACACACTATAAACTCACTTAATTCTATATTAAAATCAAGTATGTCTTGCTACAAATTTATGGGTTTTTTGTTGATAAAGAACTCAGCTTCTCTCTTGAGAGTTACAAGATTTTCTAGATCTATTTTTTTACTTTAAAAACAAAGCATCCAGTGTTTACTTTATAGAACAGTAAACACAGGTTTTACACAGCATGCAATAGCATGTACTAAACCCTACTTTAAGTTAACTAAAACTTTCAATTTCTGGCTTAGTGTATCTTTGCAAATCGTACATGTCTGTGACTTTATTTTGTCACTTAATCTTAGCCTTTGATCTTGTACTCTTCAAGCTGCTTTTTGTAGACATTTCAAATCAATGATTAATTTATTTGTTGATTGATAATCTTGAATATTTAACTGGTCTGCATTCTATACTTGAGTTTTTCATCGAGAACTCGACATCTCGATAAGTATAATGACTTATCGAGATCTCTTATTACTCTATAGTTGTTTTGACTTATCGAAGTCTCTGAGTTCTCTATAAGAGAATTTGACTTGTTGAGGTCTCCAAACTTCATGTCTTCATTTTGACTTATCGATATCTCTGAGTTCTCTAGTGTAGAAATGACTTGTCGATATCTCAGAGATCTCTAGTGATATTTTGACTTATCGATATCTCTGAGATCTCTAATAATAATTTGACTTGTCGATATCTCCAAACTTCATGTCTTCATTTTGGCTTATCGATATCTCTGCGTTCTCTAGTGCAGAAATGACTTGTCGATATCTCAGAGATCTCTAGTGATATTTTGACTATCGATATCTCTGAGATCTCTAATGATTATTTGACTTGTCGATATCTCCAATTTTCATGTCTTCATTTTGACTTGTCGATATCTTTGAGACTTCTCTATAAGCTTTTTTTGACTTCTCGATAAGTCATTCTGGAGTTCTCGAATAACTTCTCTATAAGACTTAATCTGTGACTTGTAGATTTCTTGACTTGGAATGTTTTTCCCAAAATAGATTTATTCAATTCCAAGCTGTTTCACATATGTCTCTGAGGCATGATCTTTATGATCTTCTTCCAGAATTTATTCTTAGGCTTGAGACTGTTTACAGAAAAATACTTCAGTCTAATCTATTTACACTTTTACAGACTTAAGTGATACAATATAAAATGCAAATTTAGATTATCATGCAACTTACTTAGGGTTGTTAATTTGATTTAGTCTTATTATAGTACAGGCATGTCTTGCACAACAAGTATTTTGATACTTTTATGCTTTTAATAACAAATAAAATATGATTTTGCATATTAATTTAAAAATAAATATATGTTATTTTAATTCTACTTAATTAAATTCAAATATAATTCATAAATTACCTTTAAAAAATTACTTTAAAAATAAATAGATGTCTTTTAATTTATATGTATTTAGATGTTAGTGTTCCGGTGGGCGTTAAGTAAAAGAACATGAAGTCGATGAAGAATAGACTCGTGTTGATAGATAAGGTAGGATTTAATTAATTAATATAATTTAAAAATTACTATATAGGGATCAAAATAAAAAAATTATATAAAAGAGTACAAAATTTGATAATTTGATAATTTTTAATAAATTATAATTTCGCTTATTCATAAAAAAAATTAGATTTTGAAAAATCAAACTTCAATAATATCGAGTGATATAGAAAGAAAAACCCATCATGTTAGTAATCAAATTAAAACTAATGAGAAACACTAATTGAATTTTGCATCAAATCTTCTGAAAAATTGGTTAAAGTTTCAACTTGGATTTTGAGGGTTTTGAATTAGAATTGAGACTTTCTTTTTCTTTGATTGTTTATGTGTTTTGAGAATGTATTGTTATAATTCCTTAGATTTTATATCTATTAATATATTTCTAATGATTTTCGGATAAATATTTAGCGTTCGCATTTTTCTATCCACCGAAAATTTTCATCAACTTCTATTAAAGATAATCCAAGGAATCCCCAATAATACTATTGTTCCGTACCATTATGGAAGAAGATTTAGAGAAGTTTGAATCTGTTTCGTTCGGATATTTCTGTCTGGCGAAACGCCGCAGGCGCGAAGCGTCCCGCGGTGATATAATATCTTTTTCTTGAAAATGACGTGAGAGCCCGCGGTGAACATAGGAGATCCTTCTCAATTTTAGCCGATTTCCGAGATCTTAATCAAGTTGGCCTTACATCCCTTGGTTGGATAGGTAGAGATAGTGAGCTCTTCTAGTAGCTTCTCGTTTCTCAAGCTCTGCCATTGCCATGGACCTCAGACTCAACAACATTTATCTCATTGTTGAGAAAAAGATGACTTTTCCCGGATGAAATGAAAATTGGATTCATGGGACAGAAGAAAGATTTCCCATTGTTATGTTGTCTCGAGGGGTACACCAATCCCTCGAATCCGGTACCAACGGGTATTTATCCAGTTGAGGCATCTTTCTTTCGAACAAAGTATTCCCTCGGATCAGCCTGTTATCCCTAGAGTAACTTTTATCCGCTGAGCGACGGCCCTCTAAACTCCCCCCTCAGGATACTGTTGCGTTGCCCATAGGGACGGGGTAGCCCCGACAGCTAAACGATGGTGTGCGATATCGGTCAACAGCCATTTGATCCCCGTCAAAGTCTGCATTGAATTCGGGTAATCGCGGCAGTGGTAGTGGGTCATCTTCATCAATATGTTAAACCCTTGAAAAAAAATAAAAGGCGGAAGCTAGTTCTTTCTTGGAATGCTATTGATTCAAACGGGCGCTCCGAAAGAGTGTTGCGGATTCGAGAACAATCGATGCCATCGACAGATTCTCAAATTACTTATATTTAAACTCCAACCGTGTGTTTGAGAGGGAAAATAAACACAAAAAATAAGAGTAGAATAGTCATTTTATTGAAAATAAGATATAAAACTGATAAATACATTCTATTTTAAAAAAAAAACATTACACTATAGGATTCCTATCTCAGGTCAAATTTATTTTAGTTAACCCGTGACGATTGCCCTAATTTATTACGAAATTTAGTAAAATTTGAAAAAGTAATGTTAGAGGGGTAAAAAAAGTACAAAAAGTTATAATCAAAAGCATGGCATGGCTAATGAAACGGTATAAAATAATTTCATTTTTCTAAATATTTTAAAAATTAATTTTGTACCACTCAGATTTTTCAATTTAAAATATCACATGTTTAACTTCATTGCATTTTAGACTCCGAGTTCATTATTTTAAAAGAAACGTACACCTAGATTTTTTTAATATTCATATTGACACTCGAACGCACTTCCTATCAAAATAATGCGCATCTAAATTTGCATGAATACACAAACTTAATTTTTTCAGAAATAAAATAATTAAAGTTCTTTCAACTATATAAAATAGCCTAGGTTTGAATCACACCGCTAGGGCTGAGTATTCGGTCGGTTCGGTAATACTCGGTTTGATTCAAAACCGGACCGAACTGAATAAACCGAAAAAACTAATTATCATATTTTCTTGAACCGAACCGGACCGAAATTGTATTATGGAATGGACCGGACTGAACCGAAATAATTCGGTGCATTCCGGTTTTGAACCGAACGGGCCGAATTTTTTGAAAAAAATAAAATTATATTAAAATTTTAAACCAAAAATTATACTTCCTCTGTCCCAAGTCGTTTCTTTACGGTTTCCTTTTTGGGATGTCCCATCCAATTCTTTACATTTCAAAACTTACCAAAAAATAGTAAATGAGTCCCCCCAGTTTTCCAATTTTTTTCCCTTTTCACACTACTTTTACTTCACCATCTCCATTTTATACATTAAAAATCAATGGGTCCCACTACTCCACTCACTTTTATTTCTCCTTTTCACTATTTTATACATATTTCTTAGCCTCTGTGCCCAAACCAAATTTAAACTATTGGCCGGGACGGAGGGAGTAAAATCTAAAATATAATTAAAGTAAGGTGATATGTATAGTTCTAAAAGTGTATAAATACAATTATAAATTAAAATTTATGATTATAATTTTTTAAGATTTATGTAAAAGATATAATATAAAATTATAGTATTTATAATTCGGTCTATTCGGTATATTCGGTCCGGACCGAAATCTTTTTTACAAGAACCGGACCGAACTGAACAAATTTTCTGAAAAATCAGGACCGGGCCGGATCGAATTAACATAGTTCGGTCCAATTTTTCGGTTTCGGTTCGGTTTTGTTCAAAAGCCACCCACCAGGCGCCAGCTTTGTATCTCTGGTGTATCTGTATCTTGTACAAAAGGCTTTTCTGGACTTCTTTTGTGCAAAATATGTATAACCTTTTTCTCTCTATGTTCGAATCACATAGAAAATAATATTCGGCACAATACTTAAAAGAGGTTAAACGTCTGAATAACAATGAAGAAATAAATACTTGAGCATCTTTATTTTCTTCTTTCTCCAAGCTGTCCTAGACCTGGCTTGTTCTAAAAATACTGCACAGTATATAATGCTGCATTGCTGCCCATGTATGTATGTAAATTTCTCATTTTTCGCAACAAAAACATGCAGGGCCGGTCTTTTTTCTGAGGAAAACTATGTGAATAGCCTAGAGGCAACGAGGAACAAGGGGATATAAAGAAAAAGACAAAAGTGGGCATGTTTGGCTTACTTTTTTAAGTTAGCTTATGACATTTAAGTCGGCTTATAAACTCGTTACAACTTATCAACGAATGTTTGTCAATCCAAGTTACAAGTGAAATTATAACTCATAAATTGATAAGTTAAAAGTTAGTAATGACATATTTTTTCTTCACTTATTTTGATTTTTCGTTTTTCATTAATTTAATTTTAAAATCTATATTTTTAAATATTAATCTAGTTTGAAATTTAGGAATTAAAATATTTATATTTAAAAGTTATTTATTTTAGTTAATTTAAGTAAAAAAATCTAACATATAAATAAAATTATCCAAATACATACTTTTAAAACTCACAAGTATTTATATACTTATCATTTGTAAGTCATTTATTTATTTTAATTCATAAATTATTTATTTTAAAATTTTCCAAACTAAAGTATATATACTCTTGCAAACATATGGAGTGGTATATTAGGGCTGAGCATTCGGTCTGTTCGATCCAAAACCGGACCGAACCGAATAGACCGAAAAACCGAATTAGTATTTTTTCTTAGACCGGACCGAAATTATAATATGGACCGGACCGAACCGAACCGAATTATTATAATATGGACCGGACCGAACCGAAATATTCAGTTCGGTCCGGTTTTGGACCGAATGGACCGAATTTTTTTCAAAAATAAAATTGTATTAAAATTTTAAATCACAAATTATAAAATCTAAAATATAATTAAAGTAAGGTGATATATAGAGTAATAAGAGTGTAGAAATATAATTACAAATTTAAAATTATGATTATAACTTTAAGATATATGTAAAATGTATATAAAATAAAATTATAATATTTATAATTTGGTCTTTTCGGTCTATTCGGTTCCGGACCGAAATATTTTTTAAAAGAACCGAACCGAACCGAATTTTATTTCAGTCTATTCGGTCCGGACCGAATAAACCGAAATTTCTGAAAAATCAGGACCGAACCGAACCGAATTAACACGGTTTGATTCGGCTTTTCGGTTTTGGCTCGGTTTTGCTTAATCCTAGCTATATCACTAAACAATTTGAAATGTGCTAGCCTGGCGGCGCTTTTCCCCTGCCATTTGTATTAGCTCTCAAATGAAATGCACCTACTTCACATGTACCCCGCACTACACTAATTTTGGTTTTTGGTGATTCAACAGATTATGCAAGTGATCATCGCCAAACTTTAAAATTAAACTTCAAATAACAAACTTTAGTAGCCATATTGAAATCCAAATAAGGTCTACCCTCATGCTCCCGTATTTTTATTTTTGGATAATTTAATTTTTCAATTTTTTTAAAAAAATGATCAAAATAAATTAATTAATAATCAATTTAAGTCAAATTTGTAATCAATGACATGCTTGTTTTTTGAATGCACCTACTCCATATTTATCCATTTTTTCAACTTTTTGGCTCGGTTTATTTGGTCTGCGTTTTGTAGCTAATCTTCCTGATATTTTGCATTCCTTTTTTTTCAATTCTTTACCCGGTCTGTTTTAATTAACGAGGCTCTTAATCATCATATTAAGTACACTTATGATTCCTTCAAAACATATAATTTATCTGTTTAGAACACTTATCTGTGATTACTGAAAAAATATTAAAATATTAAAAAATATATAATAATCTTACCCTGTTATCAAGTTGAAAAAATAAATTACAATTTTCTTAATTGACAGGTAGATAGATCCGAAATTCTATTATAGGACACCATATTTGAAAAACACATGCAAATACACCCTTTTCCAGGTTTATCAAAAAAACAAACTAAAACGTGTTCGTCATTTTACATTAATTTCCATAAAGTAGTTTCTAGAATATTATAATCCTACGAGAATAATTTACACAAACCAGCACGAACATATATGCAAATTAGGTGGCAAAATCTGGTCAACAAAACGCAAAAGATTGATCCCAGAAAGATTAAGCTTTTATTTAGTGATACGCATATAAATTCATTAGTATTAAACAGAATGTTAGATGCACTATTAAATGGTGAAAATTCTTGATCTGATAATTGTTCTGGCTAATGATACTAATATAAGTTACCCCACAATCAATCAAATAATAATACAAAATTATTGCATGCAACAAAAAGAATATAATCAGGACAGGAGCAATATAAGGCAACTACTAGTCTACTAATCACGAATTTGATTATACCAGAGGCACACCAGAAAAGACTTTCGATGTCACCAAGTTAACAACTTTTTCACTAATCTCTCTTCATCATTGTGGAGTAACACAAAACTTATAAGTCACCCCTCTGCAAAAGCCATATTCAAACTATAAAAATATTACAGGAAATTAAAATATATATATATATATATATATATAAACTGTAGTAATCTCTAGCAGCACTAAAAAATGAATGTGAATCAAAATCAATTTACATATTCTTTTTTTCAGTTGATGGATGATCTATAGGAAATTACAAAAGCTACTAGTTAGAAGAGAAACATACCATATTTAAGCAATAATACATATTAATATATATGTGCCAACTTCTGGTTGTAAGTAATTTGTGAAGGAAGCTAGCTCTTGGAATATTCATGGAGAATTCAAACTTTCAAGGCCAATATCGTTGTGTTTTCTTGATGGACCTGAAAATGGTATTGGCATTCTTCTAGGCATGTTATTTAAAAAGTGGCCTGAGTTGGGCTTTGGCTTTGGAATGTTGAACATATTTGTGTTTGTTCTTGAACCTTGAATACTACTCATCATGATCAACAAAACATTGACAACAAGTAGAAGAAGAATTGTTGATGAGCTTCTTGTATCATTTTTCCTCATGTTTTATCAGAGGTTGTTTTGGTTGTGAATTGTGCAGTGGAGAAGTAAGAGTTGAGAAGATCAAATGTGAGATATGGTGGGTAGAAGTTAATGATGAAGTTGTTTATGTATGTTTGATTGAGTCATTTGGGTTTCTGTGTGTGTTCGTTGGAGAGAGAGAGAGAGAGCGAGAGAGGTGTGGTCTTGAATGGGTCATAGAAGGGAGGGAGAGGAGAAGGTGTGTAAATAAGATCCGGAAAGCAAATATTGAAAGCTTTGGCTGTTTTGTCAAATGCCAAGAATATGAAAGATAAGTGAAGAGCTGGGAGGCAGAAAGTAGGGGAGGTGGGTAGCTTATGTCAATGTTAATATCTTTTACTTAAAAAATATATAATCCTTGACATAAGACTATTTCAATATGCATTTAATATGAGAACAAAGTATAACATTTTACTTTGAATACTGAATTCCGTTATTGTAACCATTTTAATAGTTACACTAAAATTCCGTTATTCTAATTATTAAGTAACCAGTCTCACTAAAATTTTAAAATTACAAAAAAATATCCAAGCAGGATTTTATACTTTTTAAGACTTTGCTGTAATTGTATAATATTTTTCACTACGATTGATAATAACAAATATGATCAATATCAGGACTCATATCAATAATAAATAACAAATATTTAAATTAAATAAATGAAAATAGGCACTAAAATCTTAAATTGATAAGAAAAGGGCCCAACAAGATCTTATTCTTATATTTTTTAATACTAACAACACTTAGTGTTATGTTTTGATTTTTTAGATTATGCTTAATAAACACCGTAAACTATGTTTATAAGTCATCGTTTAAGTATGTTATGAACCTGATCGCCTTATAATATCAAACCTAAGTGTACATGCATGTGTATATAGTATATATATACATATGGATGTGACAAGGTACATGACACTGTTAATTTAGATTTTACTGTGGAACACTTGACTTGCTCCTTTGTACACTTTGTATCACACACACAATGTCCGATTTCATACTAACTGCGTCTCTCCTCAATACCGAAAATATCATACATACTCAACAACTGTAGCTAGTAAATATTTTGAGTAAAGGAGAAACATGAAGAAGACATACGAAATATAAAAAGTTGATAGATGGATGATTGAGGCGATTGTCATATCAAAGGTTTCGCAACGTTAGTAGTAATAAATGTGTAATGTATTGTTATGTGTACGTGCGGAGTATACATGATGCATGTATTGAGGAATAATAATAATATAGAATATATAAATTAAAAAGGGAGCAGATTTGTTTAGTAGCTGGCGGTAGATTGATGGAGCAGGTTGTTTACTCTTTAGTTTGTGTAGTGATGATGATGATGAAGAGGAATGGGTCACTTAGACAGACCGCCCAGCTTTTCATTTGTTCAAAGCTACTTCCTATTTTGCAAACAGTATTACCCCACTTTTCATTTTCTTCGTAAAGTTAAAGCAAGTTGCTCCAACATTTAGCCGCTATCTAGGAGATTTATTTATGTTCTTCCTTTTTTATACCCTATTTTATACTAGTATGTTTTCTTCGTATACTCTGTGTTAATTTATGTTCAATTTTTCTAGGCTGCGTGAAAATTCATATTTGATATATTATCAAAATTTTATTTATGAAGCTTATTTTCATGCATGGAGAGAGTTTATCATTCTTAATAAGTTCCATCAATAAAATTTTGATTTTGATGATCAAACTTACTATATTTCTTTAATTTCAATTAAAAATAAGGAAATGTCACATGTGAGTTCGATCGTGGATTATTTATCTATCGATTATCAGTGACATTGAAATTTTTATAATAATTTAGCAAAAAAATATAATTGGAGAACTTTGGACCGTTGAATAGTACAAAATTAAGTTGGGGCTTTTGTATGATACTATAAAGTGTTTAAAAGACAAGTTGCTTAATTTAATACCAAAGCCAAGATCATGCATGGACATCTCGTTACAAAGCAGAAACTAGTGGAGATTACTAAACTAGGATAAGAATTAGTATGTATTTGCAAGGACAGTAACTGTTGGTTACATTAATTTCTTGAAGTTGATATGCAGTGTTAATAAATCGATAACGTAAAGAAATGAGCATAAAAGCAGCATATAGCATGGAGGGCTGTTTAATGGCCGACGTCATGGACCTAGCACACCCTTTTTGCATTCATACTTTCAATCAATGCATAGTTTATTGCTATCAGCTCCTCTGTTTCTAACTTTAATTTCAGTTTGCACCTTCGTTTTCTAAGTTTTTTACCAACTTTAAAGTAGGAAAAGCTTACTACTTGAAGCTTACACATACAGCTCCTGTTATAGCCGGATCTTTTCAGCCGTTTCTGCAAATGCTGAGCTTTCTGCTACACCAGAATTGCAGCATAGATTGTTTTTAATCACAACAAAATGAAAGATGTAGAAGACAGCAGGAAACATATTGGTCAAAGGATTGGGTACAAATTGTAGAAGTAGCATTTAATGAGGAGTTTGGATATTACTTGTTGAGATCAAACAAGGACTGACTAGTCTGCCAGCACCGCATTCAATTTATTCAGTTTTTTCTACAATTCCAACTGCTCCTTCTACCAACTGCGGTTCTTCATTTTTCTCAGATTACTGCTCGATCTCATTTACACTACATTTACACGACTTCTCCGTCGTGCCAAATTAAGGAAAAGTTCGAAATTCAATTTGAATTACACAACATTTACATAATGTTACATCTTATTTGTAAATGTTCGATTGAACTCGAACTACCACATTACCTGAGGGCTAGGCGGATAAACATTTTTCATAAAAAAATCTGAATTCATGATATTAAAATTTCATCGTAAACTTAGATTTGAACTCGTTTGAACTTACTATAAATTTTATTTGTGAAAATTCGTTTGAACTTGAATTAGCGCATATACAGACCGTTAGATTAAAAACGAAATGTTAGAAATATGTTGTAGACTTGATGATATTTCACCAAAATACCTTACTAAATTTAATTAAGTGTCTTTGTAACTTTCAACGAATAATCTTACTTTTGTCATCCGTTGAAATATTAGCTTATGTTTAAATAAGTTTTTGTAGCACATTCATGTATATTATAATGACTTAGAGAATCAGATGTCGTAGGATATTCTAAGTCATGTTGACTACTAGAACGATATGCAAAATAGGTTGGCTAATTATAAATATTAGATGCCTTGTAATTTTGCATAAATAAAACTGTGTCAACTGCTATAAAAATACTAACAACGGATGATTCTACAACGCTTCGACGGATGACTCAAGACACTCTCAACGGATGATCCAATAGAGACACAACGGATATTCTACATACTCGCAACGGATAACAAATTCAAATAGCAGTTGAAAGCGACTCGACAGTCACATGGGTTGATTGTATATAAAAGAAATGTGGCAATCTATTTGGAGGTTTATGACAACAAATAAGCATTTTCATTTTCATACTTACTTGAAGAAATACAAAAGATGCTGGATAGAGAGATGAAGAAACATGTGATTAGACTTAGACACTTTGTTTTACATGTTTTATATTCATATGTAACTTGGTGATATATAAACCAAGAGTAGTAAGTAGATTAGCAATCGATTGAACTGAAAAATAGGAAAAGCTACATCTTTAAGGAGTTTCTTTATTCTTTCTTTGTAACTTTACTTGTAAGCAGTTGTGTGCATTCTTGTATCACAGAGTTCTCAATCAATATATATCTCTGGTGGAAAAGATCAATCCACTAGAAAGTTTTTAAATCTTGGTGTTTAATTACTTTGTGTCTTGAATACATATATATTTCAGTTCCGCACACATGCATATTCAAACACAGATATATTCTGGTAAAGAGTTTTCTTAATTTCCAAAAGAAACCAAGAATTACATTCAACCCCCCCCCCCTTTGTAATTCTATTGTTAGATTATTTGGGAATAACAATTGGTATCAGAGCAGACTCTTGACTCACTAAGAGTTTAAAGATCAAAACAACTAACAACCTGAGTAGGAGGGATGTTGGAGTGAAGATCCCTTTTCTGGATAAAGACAACTATCATCATTGGAAGATGAAAATGCACCTGCATCTTCTCTCTCAAGATGAAAGGTATGTTGATTGCATTAAGAAAGGGCCCCATGTTCCTCAAAGAGCTGCTACTGTTGTTGAAGGAGTTGTAGGCGATGAGCAAAGCATTCCAAAGCCACAATCAGAATGGAAAGATAAAGACATTGAGCAAGTGCACAAAGATAAAAAGGCTATGAATATTATATTTAATGGTCTTAATGGTGATATGTTTGATAATGCCATCAACTGTAAACCTGCTAAGGATATTTGGGATACAATTCAAATCATATGTGATGGAACTGAACAAGTGAGGGAAAATAAGATGCAATTTCTAATCCAGCAGTATGGGCCCTTTCATTGTGAAGACAGTGAATCTTTAAGTGACAGTTTTAGTAGGTTTCAAAATCTACTAAATACACTGAAGTTGCATGGAAGAATCTACCAGAAAAAAGATTCAAACCTGAAATTCCTTAAATCTCTACCAAAAGACTGGAAGCCTATGACTGTCTCTATTAGAAACTCTCAAGATTATAATGAGTTTACTTTGGAGAGACTGTATGGCATTTTAAAAACTTATGGGCTTGAGTTGGAACAAGATGAGCAGTTAGAGAAAGGAAGCAAGAAGGGAAGATCTATTGCATTGGTAGCTGAACAAGAGAGAGTGAAAGAGATGAAGGTTGAAGCTGTGGAATCTGCACCAAACTCAAGGGTTTGTGAAGGCAAAGGAAAAGGACTAATGGCTAAGCATGAAGATCATCTGAGTCAGGATGAAATGGAGGATATAGATGAACATTTAGTTTTCCTATCAAGAAGATTTTCCAAGCTCAAATTCAAAAAGAATTTTGGAGCAACCAAGCCAAATAGAAATATGGTGGATAAATCTAAATTCAAGTGTTTCAAATGTGGCTTGAGTGGTCATTTTGCAAATGAAAGTTGAAAGCCTGATTCTGAAAAAAGAAAGTTTGAGCCTGTGGATTACAAGAAGAAATATTTTGATTTGCTCAAACAAAAGGAAATGGCTTTTCTCACTCAAGAAAATGACTGGACAAGTGATGAGGTAGATGAAGATGAAGAAACAAGCTACGTCAATCTAGCTTTAAAGGCCAAATCAGATGAAGCAGAGGTCAGTTCTTCAAGCAATCAGGTAATCACTACTAATCTAGCACACATTTCTAAAGATGAGTGTGATGATGCTATAAATGACATGTCAACAGAATTATATCACTTACGTGTTACACTTAAATCACTCACTAAAGAAAATACAAAAATTAAAGATAATAATCTATTTTTAAGTGAGGAATACTGTGTTAGAAACTCAATTTGTTGAGTTTGAGAAACTGAAGATAGAGTGTAAGATTGCAAAAGATGAATTGACTGAATCTTTGAAGAAAGAGGAAATTTTGAGAAAGCAGCTTGAACGAGAGTAAGAGGTAATCAAGGCTTGGAAGTCATAAGAAATGTTCATGCCCAAATTCCTAAAGTTCAAGGAATAAAATCATTCTGTGAAGAAGCCTGGAAAAAGGGCAAGGAGAAACTAAATCCTGAGTTGGTAGAAAGATTATCGACGGATGTGGAATTAACGGATGATGAAGTTTATTCATCGAAAGATAAAAGGAATTATCCGTTGAACAACAAGGATGCTCATATGTTGAAAGAACAGAAGCCAGTTAGCAAAGCCAAGCTAGATAAACTTAATGAAAAATATGGACCAATTTCCAAGAATTTTGTTACAGGAGAATCAAGTCAAGTCAAAGAGAACAAAAGAGTGAATGTGGGGCATCTGTCAATGAAGCAACTGAATGACAGATTGGAGAAAATTGAGGTCAGACAGACTCCAAAAGGAAAAACAACAAAAATGGGAAAGTACGAATTAACAAATATAACAACTACACACCTGATAAATATACACCTAGAAAAATCTGTGTTAAGTGTAGCAATGTTAATCATTTATCTGTTAATTGCAAATCTGCTATACATGCACCCATGTCTGCACCTCCCTCATTTCCCAACATGCCCACAATGCCTATGAATGTTATGCCTGGATAAAATTTGAATGCACAATATGCTAATATGCCATTTGCACAAAATCCTTACTATGCTGCATTTAATATGCCTCAAATGTCATTTAGCATGCCATACTGGAATAACATGTTTGCATATAATATGCCATTTTATATTAACCAACCTGTGCATGATAATTCTGTAATTATGATGGTTTTCAATGATAGGTCACACACACTGTAGAGGGGGTGAATACAGTATAAAATACAATCAAATCGAACTTTAATATCTTAAGTAACAGAAAACAAACTTTATTGAAACAATAAATTCTGTTACAGTATGGAACTGTTACCTCTCAGTGATGAACAAATATCACGAGAGCTGCTAGGGTTACAATAAATAATCTTCTCGAATATGATAACACTTATAGTGTAAACCCTATGTCTGTGTTTATATACTACACAGTTACAAGATAATTGCTAATTGATATGGAATATAATTTTGCTTCCTAAAATATATCAATCAGATATCTTTTCTTCCAAGTATTCCATTCTTCACGGAACTCCTTCTTCATGCATATCTCTTCTTATGTTTATCTCGATCTTCTTTCCTTTAATCAGCTACTGTCCTTATCTGATTATCCTTCAGCACTTAAGTTCTGATATCCATCTTCTGATGATTATTTCCTGATAATATAAGTACTGATATCCTTAAGTCCTGACTTCCAGTATAAGTACTGATTCCCAGTTAAGTACTGATTTGTCCTGTTAAGTAAGATCTGAAAATAAAACATAAATCATATTAGCCATGACATTATCAAATATATCTAACAATCTCCCCCAACTTGTAAATTAGCATAATATACAAGTTTAACAGATATTTGATGATGTCAAAAACATTAAGTACAAATGCATGAGAATTAGACTAGATACCTACAACTTACAGTCCTTAAAGCTTTACCAACATTTAACTTCTGATAACAGCTTCAGTCTGTATAAATATCAGAATTTAATCAGTTGTAGATCTTGACTTGGCTTCATCTTCTGATCTCTCTGATGTCAGGAGTTGTTCTGAGATAGTTCTTCAACAAACATCTCTCAGCATATCTAAGTTCATCAATCATCCTCCTTTTAGCATCTTTAAGCTCTGTATTATCTTCACCAATTTGAAAGATTACATCCCTGAGATCATTAATCTTTGCTTTTCTTATATCCTGATCCAGTCTGATCAAATAAGCTTTATCAGACTCAAGATTGAATTCCACAGCCCTGTAACCTAGAAAGGTAGTTATAATCTTAGCAGTGATGGGCTTCATTTCAACTATATCACCCTTATGATCTCTGTACTTTGGAACATATGTGCTGTCAGACTTAACAGAATAAAGCCTTTTCTGTCTCTGAATCTGATCCTTCAAATAGTTTGCAGCAGTTCCTGTCAATCTGTCATCCACTTGAAGTAAGGATAGTACATGCTCCAATTCTTCAAAATACTTCAATGGAATGGCATTTTGCCTTATATGATAAACCCTACCATCTGTCATGTAGTACAACAAGATGTGTTCTTTCAAGTAGGTATGGTAAACCATTTGTACAGATTCCAGTTGATTCAATCTCTCAGGAGTTGCTCCAATACCTGGTTCACTCAAGGAAGTTGGATCATTGGTAGTGTTCTGTATTCTTCTTTCATCAGCACTTCCCAATCCAGTTTTATCTCTTGCTTCCTTTCCAGTAACTACTCTAGCTTCAAAACCACTTACAGCAGTCTTCAAAGGTTGAGTCTGTTTTGCTTTAGTGAATCCTGGTAGGAGTGTCTTTGGTCTATCTTCTGATATCAAGTTAACTTGAGCTGTGTCAGAGTTACTTGCTTCTTTTGAATATCAGAACTTACAGTTTCTTGACTCTGAACAACTTGAGCCATGTCAGAGGTTGTTTTAAGAATTTTTCTTGAAGTCAGAGCAAGATCATCCTTTTCATCAATGATTTCTTCATTCTCAGGAGGCACATAAACCTTGATAGGTTCACCAACCTTTTCTTTACCCTTGGATCTTGGATCTATCTGCGGTTGTGATATAGCCAATGTTGCTTCTGTTGGATTTTAATCGCAGCGGGGGCATGGTAAAACACTTTTTACACACATAAAATCCAAATAAAAGCATATAAATCGTGGTAAAAACATAGGGATCGATTACTAACCTTTAATATGCGATCCAAAAGCAACGTTCGGAGATCCTTAGCAGTTGCTCCTCAAACGTGAAACACTCCACCGTTATCCACCAAGAAAACGACGTTAAGGAGGAGGAGGAGGTGGAGAGAATTGGGTTTTATAAAACTTTTGGGTTTTTGGGTTCGAATAAAAATAGGGTCTATAATAGTATATTTATAGGCAAAATTTTCAACTGAAATTTTCCCATAAATAATATTATTATTATCTCATTTATTATTCTCATTAATAATTAAAACACCTTTTAATTATTAATCCTTTTTCTAAACACTTTAGAAATAATTCTCTCTCTTGATTTAATTTCCAAAAATTAAATCCTTTAATTAATAATATTAAAAACTTTTCTTAATTAATTTATAATCAATTAAATCTCATTTAATCAATTATTAAATTTGCCAATTAATTATTTATTTCATAAATAAATAATTATCAGCCATTATTAATTAATTCCTCCACCATTAAATCATTCTCTTTTTATGGTGTGACCTTGTAGGTTCAATATTAAGCCGGTAGTAGAAATAAATAATAATAAAACTATTTTATCATTATTTATATAAATTCTCTAATTTATTAAATATAATTAATTAATTAATCACATTTATTCTACATCTTGAGGGATACTTCTCAGCATATCGCGACTATCCGGATAATATGAATTCACTGCTTAGAATACCAAGAACCTATTCTGTGAATAGTTACCGTACAATAAACTCCTTCTACCCTACAATGTCCCGATTAAATACAAGGCATGGATCTCGTGTCAAGCCTATCTAATTCAATCACTTGCTTACCATTTATTATGCGTAGTTCTATGCAAATTAGAAACTCCTTTCTAATTTCATTCACTCTAGCCAGAGATTCCTGAACTAGCATAAGTGGATCAGCCTTGAACATTCGCTTCCTTCACTGGAAGGGGTAGATCCTTTATTGATCATACACTATCTTCGTGTACAAATTCCTATACACAGTAGAGCCCTAATAATTGTCCCTGGAGACTAAGAACTAAACCAAAGCATAGTTCAGTGTACACAAGATGACTATGATGACCTCAAGTCTAAGGATACTTGTACAACTATCACTATGTGAACAACTGCTGACACGTGAGTGAACTCCATCAGTTGTTCAGCTGGGCGAGTCATGTTCAGTGAACTTATTCTATAATAAGCACCTACATACTAGCTATAGTGTCACCACACAAATGTCTATGAGAACAGACATCCTTCATAATGAAGCAAGCATAGTATGTACCGATATCTGTGGATTATTAATTACCAGTTAGTAATCCTACGACCAGCAACTATTTAAGTTTAGAGTTATCATCTTTTAGGTCTCACTATTATGATCTCATCATAATCCATAAAAAGTTTTACTCTAAACTATGGTATATCTTATTTAAACACTTAAATAGATAGAGCCTGTAATAAAAACAAAACAAGTCTTTTATTAATATCAATGAAATCAAAACAGATTATATAAAAAGTTATTCCTAAATCCTAATACATGATTGGACTTAGGACATATTCCTTTCAATCTCCCACTTGTACTAAAGCCAATCACTCTGGTATCTAATACCCATCTTGTCTTTATGACGATCAAAGTGACTCTGAGAAAGTGGCTTTGTGAGTGGGTCTGCTATGTTGTTATGTGTGTCAACTCTAATTAAATACAATACAAGAAATGTTACCGCGCTCCCACTAACCCTTTTGTAAACGCATGGTTCATCTACGTTTTTTGATAAAATCAAACTCTTTGATTGTCTCATCAAAATGAATGTTCCATCTTTCGAGAAGCTTGCTTTAAACCACATATGGTTTGTAGTAGCTTACACACTAGGCTTTCATTTCCCTTGGAAAGAAAACCATCTGGCTATATGCCAGATCTCATAGTCGTAGTAAGCAGCAATCGCAAGCAAAATCCGAACTGATTTTAACAGGGCTATAGGTAAAAAGTTTCATCAAAGTCAATCCATTGCCTTTATCTGAATCCTTTTCCCAAAAGCCTGGCCTTAAAGGTCTCCACCTGGCCATCTGCTCTAATCATTCTTTCGTATACCGTATACATAGATTCCATTCCGGATTTTATGGCACTTTGCCATTTCTCTGAGTCAACACTACTCATAGCCTCATTATAGGTCACAGGGTCATCATCATCAATGATCGACAACTCATTGTCATTCTCAATGACAAGGCCATATTACCTCTCAGGTTGGCGAGACACTCTCCCTGACCTATGAATGGGCTGTTCCACAAAAGGTTGTTCAGTCAGAACAGGTGTTTCCACTTGAACCGTAGTAGTTTGTGCTTCTTGAACTTCATCAAGTTCAATTTTGCTCCCACTGTTTCCTTCAAGGATAAACTCCTTTTCCAAGAAGGTAGCATGTCTGGAGACAAACACCCGATGATCGGTATAAAAGTAATACCCTAAAGTCTCTTTAGGATATCCCACAAAACTACATTTTACGGATCGATATTCCAGCTTATCTGGGTCAACTTACTTGACATAAGCTGGACATCCCCAAATCTTAACGTGTTTAAGACTCGGTTTCCTTTCTTTCCATATCTCATACGGAGTTTGAGGAACGGATTTGGAAGGCACCTTATTCAGTAAATATGCTGAGGTTTCCAATGCGTAACCCTATAGGAATACTGGAAGATTTGCATAGCTCATCATGGACCGAACTATGTCTAACAAAGTTCGATTTCTCCTTTCAGATACTAATCTGGAGGAGTCCACTGGGAGACTATACCATTTTCTTTGAGATAATCTAGAAACACTCCATTAAAGTATTCACCACCTCGATCTAATCGAAGAATTATAATACTATGTTTGGTTTGTTTCTCCACTTCATACTTATACTCTTTGAACTTTTCAAAGGCTTCCGACTTGTGTTCCATCAAACACATATCTGAATCTAGATCTATCATCTATGAAAGTAATGAAGTATGAAAATCCACCCATGGCTTGCGTAGACATTGGTTTACATACATCTGTGTGTACCATTCCCAGCAAATTTGCAGCCCTCTCTCCATGTCTACTAAATGGAGACTGCAGTGCCACAATGAAGTGAGATTTTCATCATCCCTTTTCTTTTATTAGTTTGTTCAATCTGAAGTAAATTATGTCACATATATACAGACCATTATTTAAAGTACCACGTCCATAAAGAATATTATCTCTAAGAATAGAACATTCATTATTCTCAATAATAAATGAAAATCCAACCAAGTCTAACATGGGAATAATATTCCTCACAATCGAGGGAACAAAATAACAATTATTTAAAACAATAGTCTTGCCCGTAGGCATATGTAAATGAAATGATTCTACATCTTCAGCTGTAACTCTTGCTCCATTTCCCATCAGTAGAATCACCTCCTCTTCCTCGAGAGTCCTACTTCTCCTTGGTCCCTGCAACAAATTGGAGATTTGAGAACCACAGGCGGTATCTAATACCCAAGTAGAAATTTGATTTAATGACATATTCACTTCTATCATGAACATACCTGAATCAGAAGCGGTAGTCTCACTACCCTTCTTCTTCTTCAATTCTGCAAGGTAAACCTTGCAGTTCCTCTTCCAGTGCCCCACCTTGTTACAGTGAAAGCAAACAACTTTGCTCTTGGGGTCTTCAGCTTTTGGTGGAACCGGCTTTTCTTCACCTACCTTCTTCTTCTTGGAAGAGTTCCTCTTCCTTTTCTTAGGATTGGAACCTTCACCAATTAGAAGAACAGAACTCTTCTTAGGGGGAAAATTCGATTCTGCAGTCTTCAACATGTTGTGGAGTTCAGGCAGGCTGACATCCAACTTATTCATGTGAAAGTTCACAACAAACTGCGAGAACGAACTCGGAAGCGATTGTAAGACCAAGTCTTGGCTCAGCTCCCCATCCATAGCAAAACCAAGTTGTCCAAGACGTTCAATCAAATTGATCATCTTAAGTACATGGTCATTCACAGATGATCCCTCAGACATCCTACAACCGAACAGCTCCTTCGATATCTCATATCGAGCTGTCCTCCCCGCCACATCATACAACTCTTGTAGATACATTAGGATAGTGTGAGCATCCATATGCTCATGTTGCTTCTGTAGCTCAATGTTCATGGAAGCTAGCATGATGCATTGAGCAACATTTGCATCATCTATCCACTTACGATACACAACATGTTCATCATTATGTGCATCACTAGCAGGTTCAGTAGGCTTAGGTGAGTCAATCACGTATTCCAGCTTCTCAATCCTGAGAACAATTCTCAAGTTTCGAAGCCAGTCAGCATAATTAGGACCAGTCAATTTGTGAGCATCTAGTATGCTCCTGAGTGATAGTGCAGAAGACATAACGTACAAAGTAAATCTATAAATGATAAACACATAACAACACTTAGCAAATATTCAATTTCATTTCAAAATACTATATGAATCGGGTCTTTATTCATAAGTGGCTCCCACTAGTTTATCTAATTTATTCAACCCCCTACGTGAAAAATTAAGCATTCATAATGCTAGTGGGAATAGGGATCCTACATTCCATTACACAACCCCGGTTGTAGCACGAACCGCCATGTAATGGTCAATAGGTAGACAACTCTTGTCAATTATATCTTATGTTATTCCCTAATCAAACTTTAGCCTCTTGAATAATTGAGTCTTGGCTGTGGCACGACAAACTCAATATTCTAAGTCAAGTCTAACCCAACATTCCGTACAATTGAATCAGTCCCCAAAGGCCCACGGCTGTGGCATGTACCGACCTTTAGATTCTTATTCAATGTACACATCTCTATGTAACAGACAAGTATTTCTTATTTCGAAATCAAAGCCCTCGGCTGTAGCACGAACCGACAATGATTCAAAAATAAGAACTACTTTTCTATCATGTTGGAAGGCTATGACCGACACAAGCCCGTTGTGTCATTGGCCAATTACTACTTGATATTATTTAATTTTAGAGGGATTATATTACGTTACAATCATAATTATATTATAAAGAGATTCTTCCTTTTAAATTAAATATTTCAAATCAATAATCAATAATCAGATGATTCGCAGATCAGGTGGAGCATTGTCAAGAGGCGTCACTTAATAACCCTTTCTTACAGATAGAAATCTGTTGTTGACAGAATCATCCTTTCTCTCATATCAAAAATTCATATTCAATTACGTGTTTCATAAACACAAGAATCTCATGATTGTATTCATAATATTATTCTTAAGGTTATGAAACAATTTCACTATACTAGGTTGTTTAACAAACGCCTTATGCTCATTTAAGTTCACCTAAATCTATCATCGCATGATAAACTAAGCATATATCATATATATCAACATAAATAAACATCAAGGTAGGCATGTTATATCATCTAGCACATTAGTCTAAGCATTATACATCTCTATGTATCACATGAAGCATTTAAAAGCAGTTAAAACAGTTAAAAATAGCTTTAAAACACTTCCGGAAATATAAACAGTTCAAAATTTTTATATAAACTAAAATTGATCACTCCATTAGATCCGTCTCGGAAAAACGAATCCAGCGGTATATTGCACGCCTAAAACGGAGTTACGAAACTCCCAGAAAATCAATTTTAATGTAAACAGTCAGGCTATAACGCATTACAGGAACGCGTTACAAGCCCTGTAACGCATTCCGGTGATGCGTTACAACCCTTTTAACCAATTAAAAGGGGTAACGCATTCCGTGAATGCGCCACAGATGTGTAATGCATTCCCGGAATGCGGGACACCCTTTTTTTTCCAGCAGCCGTCAACAGCTTCTTCTCGAACAGTGTGCATGACAGACATCTGTGTCTTCTACTTTTTCCGTGCAGCAGACAGACAAGCAACAGCAGTACAGCAGATGCAATATATATATATATACTATATATACATATATTTATACTTATTAAATTACGAATTTAATTGTAAGAACTTCAAAAATTCATAATAAAAAATCTATATATCATAAAATTATGAAAAAAATACCCAGATGATCTACAACACTTGTAGAACCCAGATCAACATTCAAAATTATTCTGAGAAACGATTTCTCATCAGACAAAATTAATCCATGATATAACTTGTAAAAATCATAATTAATTCATACAAGCACATAAAATTCTGAAATTTTTACCACAGATCTATATGCATACAACCTATGCTCTGATACCAATGTTGGATTTTAATCGCAGCGGGGGCATGGTAAAACACTTTTTACACACATAAAATCCAAATAAAAGCATATAAATCTTGGTAAAAATATAGGGATCGATTACTAACCTTTAATATGCGATCCAAAAGCAATGTTCGGAGATCCTTAGCAGCTGCTCCTCAAACGTGAAGCACTCCACCGGTATCCACCAAGAAAACGACGTTAAGGAGGAGGAGGAGGTGGAGAGAATTGGGTTTTATAAAACTTTTGGGTTTTTGGGTTCAAATAAAAATAGGGTCTATAATAGTATATTTATAGGCAAAATTTTCAGCTGAAATTTTCCCATAAATAATATTATTATTATCCCATTTATTATTCTCATTAATAATTAAAATACCTTTTAATTATTAATACCTTTTCTAAACACTTTAGAAATAATTCTCTCTCTTGATTTAATTTCCAAAAATTAAATCCTTTAATTAATTATATTAAGAAATTTTCTTAATTAATTTATAATCAATTAAATCTCATTTAATTAATTATTAAATTTTCCAATTAATTATTTATTTCATAAATAAATAATTATCAGCCATTATTAATTAATTCCTCAACCATTAAATCATTTTCTTTTTATGGTGTGACCCTGTAGGTTCAATATTAAGCCGGTAGTAGAAATAAATAATAAAAAAACTATTTTATCATTATTTATATAAATTCTCTAATTTATTAAATATGATTAATTAATTAATCACATTTATTCTACATCGTGAGGGATACTTCTCAGCATATCGCGACTATCCGGATAATATGAATTCACTGCTTAGAATACCAAGAACCTATTCAGTGAATAGTTACTGTACAATAAACTCCTTCTACCCTACAATGTCCCGATTAAATACAAGGCATGGATCTCGTGTCAAGCCTATATAATTCAATCACTTGCTTACCATTTTCTATGCGTAGTTCTATGCAAATTAGAAACTCCTTTCTAATTTCATTCACTCTGGCCAGAGATTCCTGAACTAGCATAAGTGGATCAGCCTTGAACATTCACTTCCTTCACTGGAAGGGGTAGATCCTTTATTGATCATACACTATCTTCGTGTACAAATTCCTATACACAGTAGAGCCCTAATAATTGTCCCTGGAGACTAAGAACTAAACCAAAGCATAGTTCAGTGTACACAAGATGACTATGATGACCTCAAGTCTAAGGATACTTGTACAACTATCACTATGTGAACAACTGCTGACACGTGAGTGAACTCCATCAGTTGTTCAGCTGGGCGAGTCATGTTCAGTGAACTTATTCTATAATAAGCACCTACATACTAGCTATAGTGTCACCACATAAATATCTATGAGAACATACATCCTTCATAATGAAGCAAGCATAGTATGTACCGATCTCTGCGGATTATTAATTACCAGTTAGTAATCCTATGACCAGGAACTATTTAAGTTTAGAGTTATCATCTTTTAGGTCTCACTATTATGATCTCATCATAATCCATAAAAAGCTTTACTCTAAACTATGGTATATCTTATTTAAACACTTAAATAGATATAGCCCGTAATAAAAACAAAACAAGTCTTTTATTAATATCAATGAAATCAAAACAGATTATATAAAAAGTTATTCCTAAATCCTAATACATGATTGGACTTAGGACATATTCCTTTCAGCTCCAGTACTTGTCCTTTCTTTGATCATAATGCCTTTGAGTTTTGGAAGTGACTTTTTACCAGAAGCTTCAGATTTAGATGTGACTTTCTCTGATTTAAGTCTGGCTTCTTCTTCAATTAAACTCTCCAAGTCCATTCCTGGATTTTCCTGAAGAAATAACTGTCTTGACATTTCTTCATCAAGATCTAAAAGTTCATCAGAACTTATCCTTTTACCAGTAGCAGAACTTATTCTTTTCCCAGTATCAGAACTTGTCCTGTGACTTGTGATTTCAGCTTTTCTTGATGTGAAACCTCTACCTTGACTATGACCTCTACCCATTCCAGAGCTTCCTTGATCATCCTTTTCATTATCCTTCCCTTTCAGTGTCTTGTCAGTCTTGCATTTGGACTTAATTACTTTCTCCCCCTTTTTGGCATCAGCAGGTAGTAGAAGAGAGACAAACAATTCCACTGAGGCTTGGATTTCAGTAAGTTGTGATTGCTGAGAAGCTTGATTTGTCACAATATCATTAATCTGAGCTTGTTGTTTCTCTTGAGTCTTCTCAATATAAGCAATCATGTCAAAGGTAGGTTGGAAGAACTTTTTCTTATCAATATTTTGAACTTGTTCCTGTTTGATAAATTCTTCCTGAATCTTGTGTAGCTCTGCATGAGTAGTTGAATAAAGATCTTGTAGATGTTTAGTACTCAATGCAGTGACTCTAAGCTGGGTTTTGAAATCATCAGAATTTAACATTTCATCAGCTTTAGTCAAGTGCTCAGCAAGATGCTTTTCAGTTGGAACACAGGAAACTGAGTTCCATTCCTTAGTCCACTCCTAACCTGCAGGAGTTTCACTCCAAGGCACTGGTGCTTCTCTGGTAACAAACTTCTTAACAAGTTCAGACTTAAGAGTAGTTTGTTGAGGAGTATGTCCTGAAGGACCTGCTGCATCAGCATCTGCATTTGGAGCAGCATCACCAGTATCTCCAGCATTTGCAGCATCAGAACTTACAGAATCAGTATCTTCTGATAAAACAACAGTGTGAGTAGTAATGGAGGCTTCAGCATCCTCTATTTACTGATCTGGTTCTAAGTTCTGATCAACAGCCATATCCTGATGCTCACCTAAATTCTGATCATCAGCATCTAGATGCAGAGAAGGTGTAGTAGATAACTCTGGAGATTGAACAGCATCAGTAACAGGTGTTGTTGAAGGATTAGTTGCTGTTGGAGCTTCTAAGAGAATTACTTCAGGCACAACCAAGTTTTGAACATCAATATCAACACTTGTGCCTGGATCAACAGGAGATACAGATGGTGTGTTGGCCTTTTCAGAGACAGCTTCCTGAGATGGAGTTGATGGAGAAGAAGTGACTTTAGCAAATTCCTTTTCTTGTGAGATCAGAGATTCCTGATCCCCTTCCTTAGCCGCTTCCTCTTCATCATCTGAAACTGGCCTATTTGCCCTCTGCTTCTTGTATCTCTTTGCAGATTTGGATTACTTGGGAGTTTCAGGAACAGTCATTCTTCTAAGCCTCTTGAGAAGCCTAGATCCCCCAATTCCAGAATCCTTCTGAGAAGTCTCTTTCTCAGCTTCATCAATAACAGGTTCTGAAGAAGGAATCTGTTCCTCAGTATCAGATTCATCTCTCAAAGCAATCTTCCTTTTCTTTTGAGGTGTTTGAGGAACAGTCTTTGCCCTCTTAGGTTTGGAAGATGAAGGCTTCATTGTAGGTACTAAGGAATGAGATTCTGATGGTTGAACATCAGGATAGAGTGCAGTGTACTTAACAGGGTCATAGGTGATTAAGGCTTGTTTGACAAATAGAGGTATTAAGAGGGGTCTTAACACAGCCTTCTTATTATCAGTAGATAATAAATCAGTGAAAGCTCTTTTAGCTAGTCTGAAGGATGGAATTAAATCACCAAAACTTTGGGGCTGATTACAACAGAACCTACGAATAAGCTGACAAAATCTGGCAAAATATACAGTATTTCGATCTTCTGTCATCCTATCCCCAATAAAACCTAAGACAACACTTGCATAATCAAAATCAGTTTGATTTATAAGAGCATACTCGATTTGTTGGCTGAATATGGGAATTACATCGAAATTTGAGCATTTGTTAGCAAAAGCCTTGGTAATGCAGTCAAAGAAGAAACTCTATTCCCTCCTTATGAAAGATCTCTTCAACTTGCCAAGCTTTGCCAATGTTCCCTCATATCCTAGACTGGCCATCATGTTCTGAGGAACTGGTTCGTCAACAGTAGAATAAACACAGTTCTCAGGTAGCTGCAGTGCTTATCGAACCGTAGACAAAGTCACAACATACTCATTTTCCCCTGATGAAAAGATAATACTCGGGGACCCTTGAGCACCACCATCATCATATACTCCACTCCTCCAGAACTCCAGTACTTGAACTCCAGAGACTGATTCAGGCTCAGTTAGAGCGTACCCAATATCAGAACTAGTGAGAAAATCTAAAAGAAATGAAGTTCAGAGGGTGCCTCTGACGTGTTAAGTATAGCAGAGAAGTTATTAGGAACAAACTTTGCTCCATGGAAGATTATGTCCTTGGGTGCCATTAAAATTTGAGAGAAATGCGGTTTCCTGTATTGTGTTTGAGAAAATGTCTATATGAAAAATAGTCAGTAGATGAGAAAGGATAAAAGTAAAGAGAGAGAGATAAAAGAGAAAAGTGAATAAAAGATTTGACAATCTTTTCTCTCTGTTACTTATACACAAAAAGTAACCGTTGGGACACCTGGCAGATATGCATTTAAAAGTAGTGGAGCATACCTTGACAACTGTCATACATAGATAAGGCAAGAAGTAATGGGCATGGTAAATTAGCAATAATTACCACCCACTTGCAGTTTTTCAAGGAAAAACCGTTTCACTTACCCAGATATTCCATTAATCAAGGTGAATCAGTTTTAATGCAAAATTGAAACTGTTCCCACTTATTCAAATTATTTTTCACTGCAACATTAATATTCTGAAAATAAATCAAGTGAAAATAACCAAGATAAATCAGATGAGTAAGTACTGATAAAGGAAAATCAGAACTTAAATTAACACAGTATTTATATGGTCATCAGAATATGAATATGTAACAGGATTTAACAATGCATTAAAATATCTCAGAGACAAAATCTTGAAACAAAAATAAATTTCATTAATATATCAAGAGAATACATTCATGAAATTGAAATTACATCAGTACTTGTACAAGATTTCCCTAAGCTGCTAAACCTAACATCAACAGCCTTAGTCCTAGCTCAAGAAGCAGGACAAGGCTGATGATGAAGAAAAACAGGAAGAAGAAAATAAATCATTTCTTCTTCCTACTCTCGACAAACAGAATGGTGAGTCAAATGATTCACTCTTGCTGGCGGAGAGCTTCCAGCCTTTCCTCCTCCAATCGCTCCAGATGGCGATGGTAATCCATATAGAAGAACAGGAGGTGGGTGAGGACCTCCTGTGGGATAGAGTCCCATATCTCATCAGGAATGGCAGTGACGTGCCATTCCTGCTGCCAATCGGCACAGCTTAGCTCCATATTGAAGGTTTCATAGTTCAAAAACATGTTGTATCTGACCATGGTGTTTTTGATAGAAAAAGTATGTAGGTAAGTGTGTGAGAAAAGATTTGATGGGAAGGCTGATGTGAATTGGTTGCTTATATAGGCAGGAGAATGCCAGGAGACGCAAAGAAATTTAATGTTGACAGGTAGAATTAATTCTACCTCGTCTCCCCAGACTTGGAAAAAGAAAAACATTCATTAGAAAGAGAAAACATGGTTTAATGCGCACAAGAAGCAAGTAAAAGTTGACTGTTCAAGTACGAGTACCACTAACCCTAACCATAGTGACTATTAATCTCCCACTTCAACATATTCTAGTTTGAACCGAGACTGTTATTAAATTTTATCCACAGAGAAGTCAAGTAAAGAATTAGACTTTAATATCAGAACTTAGACTTATATCAGAACTTAATAGTCATCAGAACATAATTTCTTAACTCAAAAAAAAGGAATGCCTATCTTAGTAAGTCCTCATACAAGTTCTGATTTATATTCATCAGAACTTAATCATCAGAACATGCAACCAGAATTTGCCCTCAGAATTTGTGCAATGTGACACAATGACTGTTCCTCTAAAACAACATAGATCACCACAGTAATTTTCTTTATTCATATAGAGTGATTAGTGTGTGCATTAAGCTAAATGTCAGACAAAGAGTAAAATCTGATTCACTTCAGTACATCTTAGAAATAAGGCATAACTAAAACTTTGCTAAAGAGCTGTCATTATTCTGAAACCTACTGTTGAATGAGTTCATGCTTGAGTCCACCTCAACTATTTTGTGCTAATTTTATTCATCTTTTTAAATTCCATTTCACAGTGGCTTCTCAGTGTAAGTGAGTCACGACTGCTTATCAGAATTTATGCTATTATCCGAGTATTTCTCCATTAATCATAGAGTGTGAAAAGTCACCAAGAAAATATTTTGCTTTTCTAATGCATATTTACTTAATACCAGCAATGCACTTGGGTCGTCCCTTCCACATTTTTACTCTAGATCTCAAAGGAGTACCTGATTTTATTCTTTGATCCTTTTGCTTTTTCTTTTAATAAGTGAGGTTTATCAGCACTTAGTGTATTCAGCAGATTTACTAGTATCAGAACTTAACAGATGAGTAACATTATTCTAATTTGTGACTTAGTAATAAGATAGACAAAGTAAACTCAACTAAGCTCAATTATCATAATTTCCTTGTGTCAATAGATTTCCACAGAAATAATTACTTCTTACAAGGGATCCTTTGTTTATTGAAGACTACTAGGTCAGCATCTAGCACAGTTATCCTCATAGGATTGAATAGTTACTTAAACAGACATATCACTTATCAGAGTTTAGAAACATATATCAGACAACAGTCAGTACTTAAACACATTTGTCACTTAAGCACAGAATACACAAAGAGATTAAAAATTGTAAATACTGATCATAAAGTCTGATATAACAGAACAAAACTAAGCAGATTTAGAGAAAGAACCTGAAACCATTCCAAGTTCATTTACCAATCTTGTAAAAGTGGCTTCACACAATGGTTTTGTGAAGATATCTGCTAGTTGTTGATCTGTTGAAATAAAGTGCAATTCCACAGTACCTTCATCCACATGTTCCCTTATGAAGTGGTACCTGATGCTGATGTGCTTTGTCATTGAGTGTTGAACTGGATTACCTGTCATAGCAATAGCACTTTGATTATCACAGTAAATAGGGATTTTGAAATATGTTAACCCATAATCCAGTAACTGATTCTTCATCCAAAGAATCTGTGCACAACAGCTTCCTGCAGCAATATACTCTGCTTCTGCAGTTGATGTGGAAATTGACTTTTGTTTCTTGCTAAACCAAGAAACTAATCTGCCTCCAAGAAATTGGCAGCTTCCACTTGTGCTTTTCCTGTCAATTTTGCAACCTGCAAAATCTGCATCTGAGTAACCTATTAGTTTAAAATATGATTCTCTAGGATACCACAATCCCAGATTAGCTGTTCCTTTAAGATACTTGAAAATTCTTTTCACAGCTGTTAAGTGAGGTTCTCTTGGATCTGCTTGAAATCTTGCACAAAGACAGGTAGCATACATGATATCAGGTCTACTAGCAGTTAGATAGAGTAGAGAGCCAATCATACCTCTGTAATCAGTAATATCTACTGATTTACCAGTATCCTTATCCAGTTTTGTTGCAGTGGCCATGGGAGTGGATGCACTTGAACAATCTTGTATTCAAAATTTCTTCAGCAAGTTTCTGGTGTACTTAGTTTGACAAATAAAAGTGCCTTCTTCATTCTGCTTGACTTGAAGGCCCAGAAAATAGATAAGTTCCCCCATCATACTCATTTGATACCTTGACTGCATCAGTTTGGCAAACTTCTTGCAAAGTCTGTCATTTGTAGACCCAAAAATGATATCATCAACATAAATCTGGACCAGAAGTAAGTCTTTTCCATGGCTGAGGTAGAACAGTGTTTTGTCTATTGTTCCTCTGTTGAATCCACTTTCCAGAAGAAACTGAGCTAAAGTCTCATACCATGCTCTAGGAGCTTGCTTAAGTCCATAAAGTGCTTTATCAAGCCTATAGACATAATCTGGATGTTTGGAGTCTACAAAGCCTGGAGGTTGTTCAACATATACTTCCTCCTCCAATTCTCTATTGAGAAAAGCACTTTTCACATCCATTTGAAAGACAGTAAACTTTTTGTGAGCAGCATAAGCCAAAAATATCCTTATGGCTTCTAACCTAGCAACCGGTGCAAATGTTTCATCATAATCAATTCCCTCATGTTGAGAATATCCTTTTGCAACCAGCCTTGCCTTATTCCTTGTAATTATGCCATCACTGTCAGTTTTGTTTCTGAATACCCACTTTGTACCAACAACAGATCTATTCTTTGGTCTTGGCACTAGGGTCCAGACTTTGTTTTTTTCAAATTTATTTAACTCTTCCTGCATTGCTTGCACCCAATCAGCATCTTGAAGAGCTTCTTCCACTTTCTTTGGCTCAGTCTGAGAGAGAAAAGAATTGTAAAGACATTCGTTTGAAGTACATATTCTAGTTCTGACACCTGCATCAGGATTTCCAATTATCAAATCAGGTGTATGTGATTTAGTCCACTTCCTTGCAGATGGAAGGTTTTTTCTAGAACTGGATGCTCCCCCATGATCCATGCTGTCTTCATTTTCATTTTCTGATGCTTCCCCTGAAACTATGCTCTCTGAGTTGGATTCTTCAGAATTTAGATTTTCAGCACTATCAGAACTTGGCTTATCAGAACTTGACGAATCAGAACTTGAAGAGCCAGATGTATGTTCTGATGTTTCTTGAGATGTGGTAAGATCTTGAGTATGCTCCCCCTGCATAGGTGCATCTTCCTTTGGCGTAGTCATCACAGTTTCAATAACATCATAGTTTAATCCATCAGAGTTTACAGTATCAGGACTTAGACTGTCAGGATTTTCAGTATCAGAATTTGAGTCTTCATTTTCAAATCTCAACTGATTATGGTCAATAAAATCTTCAAGACCAGTAATCTTCTTGTCATCAAAAGAGACATTGATAGATTACATGACCACTTTTGTTCTTAAATTATAGACTCTGAAGGCTTTTATGGAAAGTGGATATCCAACAAATATTCCTTCATCAGCTTTTAGATCAAACTTGGATAGCTGTTCAGGATGAGTCTTGAGAACAAAACACTTGCATCCAAATACATGAAAGTACTTTAGATTTGGCTTCTTTTTCTTCACCATCCGTAACACCCCCAGATCCGGGGTCGAGGATCCGGGTCGTCACGGTCTTTCTTTCCACAATATCACTTCACTTAATTAATAATAATAACCTTATGCTGTGACCCCACACTAACACACACCACAACCCGTTATAGTCTCAGAGATGAAATTTAAATAAGTACAAGTCTTTGAATCCACAATTTAAAAGTTATTACAACCCAAAATGATTACTTGATAAATTTACAGTTAATTGCCATTATCTGCCACAAGTTATAATTATACATAATTGATTCTCAAAAGTAGATGGTCTGATCTACAATAGATCTACCTCTGCAGCTATGGCAGCTACAACATCAACGGGAAGACGCGGGACGCTTCCCACGCGCTTACGCTGGGTCTGCTGGAGTCTGGCCATCTTTCCTAACTGTTGTTGTGTGATGAAGAAATAAAGCAAGGGTGAGCAGCAAGCCCACCAAAATAATATGTATAATGATTTACAATATATGAGCCTACTCATAATACTCATGAAAGTCTTGGTCAAAAGAAATTAACCAAGTTTGATATCTTAATGCGATGAAGTCGCAAAATATTCAGTATATATACATATATACTTTTCAAAATATTGGAAGTCCTCTTCCATGCATAATATACACAAAGTCCCAGTGTATAACTGTATAAAAAAATATCGTTGCAAGGTGATCTCATATATCTAACCTTGTTTCAACGTTTTTCTGAAAATCTTTGTCATTCCTAAGACAATTATTAATTAGATATAAGTTTAAAAGATGAGGTTACCAAATACCCCAATATACTTATATATTTCCCAATACTACTTGAACTACCACCATTCAAGTTATAATCAGTTTCAAAAGTTCATCATATAGATGAGACTACAAGACAAGATTTGAATAGATTCAATCTTTGAAATATTATTGAATGAAATAAAGTTACGAGATACTTTATTTAGTCCCGATATATATATATCCACATATATATATCTCTTAAACATTTCCTGGAACCTCTGTTATGTAAAGTATGAACAGAGTTTGAAATATCCAATAAATTTTGGAAAGGAAAAGAATTTTGGCATAAACCAGATATCTTGCTGATCAGGCAAAGATACCCATAAGTAACCTTTTCTACTAGTAGATGGACGAATTCCCCACTGGTCATCACCCTGGCCGCATTAGGACCTATGCTGGACTGCCACTCAGCCACTTATGCATTTGATGGACTCCCACTGAGCCACTTACACTATCATGGACGCCCACTGAGCCCATGTTGCTTATGCCGACTCAATAGATGGACTTACTTCCCGAACGTTGGGTAAGTAATCAATTCATTTACCAAAACTGCAACCTTGTTGCGAATATAAAATACACCACAGAGCCGGATTCCCCAGGTTTTGAACGAGTATTTAAATCCCCTTTAAAAGGAAGATCTTAAATATAAAAATGAGTTTTGGGATCCGCTCTAACTTTTAAAAATCATTTTGAAGACTCGAAAACACTTTAAAGAGTGTTTGGAGTAAAGCTGATTTAATGAAGTAAATCAGTCCCCAGAATATTTAGAAAATGACTGAATATTATTATTTAAATAATATTCCCATAAAGAATAATCTTTTATAAAAATAATTGAAGTAGAAGTTTTAAAACTTATACTTGAAACGAGTATTAAATAACCAAAGATATACTTATATGAAAGTATTATCTTTATTTGAATAATCGAAAATAAGTTTGATTATTAACACCTTATTCTTTAATAAAATAAAGAATATATTTCAGTAAATAATCGGAGTCATAGATCCTCAAATGAATATTCAAATAATATTCATTAAATAATATAAACTGAGTCATAAGCCTTCGAATGAATATTCAAATAATATTCAATAAATAATATAAAAGAGTCATAAGCCATCGAATGAATATTCAAATAATATTCAGATAAATAAATAAAAGGAGTCATACGCCTTCGAATAATATTCAAAATAATATTCATTAATAAAGTAAAAGGAGTCATAAGTCCTCGAATGAATATTCAAAATAATATTCAATAATAAAATAAAGTTAAAGTTATCGAATAAACCTTATTCGATTAATAGTTTTAAAAACTATATCCATATATATATATATAAATAAATATATATATATATATAATATACTCGGGAACATCGACTCCCGGTTTAGAAATATGTTCACCTTTTATCCCCTATA
Organism: Apium graveolens; assembly: GCF_009905375.1. Lineage (NCBI taxonomy): Eukaryota > Viridiplantae > Streptophyta > Magnoliopsida > Apiales > Apiaceae > Apium > Apium graveolens. The sequence goes on from NC_133649.1 coordinate 61,825,053, forward strand.
CTAAGGGTATACGCAACTACTTGCTTATTTCTAGCATAGGTATTATGCAACTATAAGCATTGAAATCAACAGATAGATAACCAGATTACGAAACAGACATGCATATATACCATATTAGCATGCTCCAATATATCGCAAAATTTGCTAATAACAATCATGCAATATCACAAGATAATGCATATACATATATTTACATCACAGCAACAGTATAACGGGTAGAAAACTTGCCTGAGCGACTGGGGGTTACGAATGGCTCGGGACGAGTCTGGTAACCTATAAGCAACAAGTAAGTTGGAATTAAACCAAAGTCACTTGTAAATCTATACTTTAACTAACTTAGACTCTAACGCTTGTTTTGCGCTCACTGATTCGCTTAAGTCACTCGGGTACCCTCGGCTCCACCATTTTTAATAATTTAACCTTTACGAGTTTTAAAGCGATTCCTTCGCGAGTGTCTTACCAACTGCCTAACACACTTACCATAAATGTTTCATACATTAATTAACCCTTTTTGGTCTTTAACCTATGTTTCAAAGTAAGGCGAGGGAAAAAGTTTCGTTCGCAAAACGCCGTTACTTGAAACGGTCGTTTCTCCTAAACCGTGCATCGGAATCGAACGTACTACATATCAAAACGAAGCTCGTAACATGAGCTATCTAAACATGACAGTGGTCATAATCTAGCAGGGGGTCCTCGGGTCCTAATGTTATGCACAAAACAGTCTAAAGAAAATCGGACGTTACGACGGCTATGTTTACGCGATTACCAATATTTATACCACTCCAATTCTTTACCAATTCACTACAAACCACCCAACCATCATCAATACATCAAACACAACTTATATCAAGGCAAAGTCAGTCCATAATCTCAAGGTTTTCCAACTTATTCAACCGCAAACATGATCTACTAACCATAACTTAAGATTCATTAACCATTAACCAAGATTCATATCCAAAATCACCACAAATCCAACCAAACTATCTAACATACATGGATCTTGCTATACATACATGGATATTTATATATATACATTAATCCATCCATAAACTCATCAAAACTCAAAGTTCAAACTATAAGTTAAAGGTGAAAGTTGTTTATACCTCCTTGAAGCTTCCTAACACAACCCAAGAGCTTTGAATGCCTAAAAGAACCTTGATCCTTGCTTGTATAACCTTAATCTTTCATAAAAATTCAAGAAAACTAAAGTTATTTCTTGAAGGTTACTATTCACCATCTTCTTCCTTGATTTATTGGAAGAGATTGTGAAGGAATTAGGAGCTTAAACTTATAGCATATCCATATCTATGTACAAGGAAGCTTAGATAATTACCTTGTGATTTAACAATGCTTGGAACTTGATTTTTGAAATTCTTGCCCTTGAAAAAGATGAAAAGCCGAGAGCAAGATGATGAGAATGAAATGATTTTGTGTTTTTTGATTTGTTTGGCTTAGCTTGGTTGTTTTTTGTTTTGTTTTTGGTTAATTACCTTAATAACCTTATATTTGTGTGGTTATAAACCAACCACACCTCCTCCTTCCCTATGTCATGCTTACATCACATTGCTATGTCATCCTCCCTTCCTTGTCCTCTTCTCATTGGTTGGGTGACATCACTTCCTCTAATCCCTTTGCTTAACTTCCTAATTGTTTGCCTAATGACCGCTGATCTGTTATACGGTTCGCTTAACTTTCGTTTTCGTTTATCATTTGAGGGATCATACCCGGGATCTTATTACTTAGGTTCCCTTAACCTTTCTCAATATATTATATTCCTTTTATGATCCTCTCCTATAATCCTTTAATTTAAATCCTTTTTATCCTGTTACCTTATACTCAATTCTCTCCGTATCTAGTGGATTTCCGGGAAAAATCAAAGTGTTCGGATTTGGATTCTGACGATCTTTACATACACTTATATCCCATATAAAGTACTAATAAAATCTCAGAATATCCATATCAGAACCCCTACATAGTGTGGCATGAAAAGTTTTCTCATTCAGCAAAAACACTATTCATAAGGGTTTCAAAAATTTTCCAAAAATTGGGGTTATTACAGTCTCCCCTCCTTAAAAGGATTCCGTCCCGGAATCAGATAGAAATGAATAGGGATACTTTCTTAGTATTGCACTTTCTAACTCTCAAGTCAATTTTCCCACATTGTGGTTCTACCATCAAACTCTGACTAGTTTGATAACCCTTCTCCTAAGCACTTGTCCCTTTTCGATCTATAACCCTTTCTGGTTGCTCCATATAGGTTACGTCGGGTTGCATATCTAGGCGCTCATATGCCTCTATTTATCTGGCATCTGAATTACACTTCCTTAACATTGATACATGAAACACGTTACGACCTGCTACATGTTCGGGGTTAGGGCTAGCTCATATGCTAACTTCCCAAACGTCTTAATATATCCAAGGGTCCAACAAATTGTATACTTAGCTTTCCTTTCTTTCCGAACCTCATCAATCCTTTTTCAAGGGTTTCCAAGGGGATACCTATAACATTACTAGGCCCCCTATTTCATACTCTTTATCCTTTCGTGTCAAATCAACATACTTATCATGTCCATCTTGGGCTACTACCAGCCGTCCTCTGATTAGATCTATCATATCCTTGGTTCTTTGGACTACTGCGGGTCCGAGCATCTTACGCTCTACAACTTCATCCTAACATAAGGGAGATCGACATTATCTTCCCTCAAGAATCTCATAAGGCGACATCTCGATAATGACATATGATCTATTGTCGTAAGATAACTCAATCCGAATTAAGTGATCATTCCAAATTCTTTCAAGTCTATTGCACAGACTCTCATTATAGCTTTTATCATTAGAACTTTTGCTTCTCAATACCCATTCTTTTCCAGTTCGTAATTGCTACTACCTTCCGTTCCTAATATTATACTGGTTATACTTTTGCTCGTTAGCGTTCTATAACCTTTTAATAACCACGTCAACCTTAGTATCACGAATGTGTTCCCATTCCGCATACTACCACCACTTTATTACTCCTTTTTCAGTTGTTTCTATTTTCCAAAATTTGATCAATCAAATAGAAGTAAAGGAATTTGTTGAGAGATCACTATGATCATGAACACTTGTTATATCGCATAGTTAGTACAGAAGGTGGCCAGCCTTTAGTACTTGACAAGCAATTAAACAATAGCTGGTATCCTACTCGGCTTCTATCACACAGATAGATAGTCATTCGGCAATACCTCCCCTTCTGGAAGGGTTGTTCTTCTCAGCTTACACGAAATGAAAAGAAGAGAAAAGAACGAACTGAAGAGAATTGTATATATGAAAAAAAATATACTGCCACAAAATATCTGGCTTGGAACCTACCTCTGAACTATAGAGGTTTATCATAGAAGAACAAAACATATATGTATTTATATCAACATCAAGTATTATAGCATCGCATTTCACGTGCCTAAATATTTTCGCTATCCCGTCCATCATTCTATGGACCCATGCTCTTCCTCGAGCTTATACACAATTACCTTTGAAACTCCCTCGACATCGAAAATCGAATTTGGGATCTCATTCTATATATCACCGTTACTAGGATTCTATGCTCGCACCGCAACCTTCCTCGTATAATAATACGACTCTCTATTGATAAGAAAGAATAATTATTCACTAGGTAGATACTCTACTTAATTAGTCTATCAATGATAACTTATACACTACCACGACCCGATTAGTGGTACTCAATCTCAACACCCATTCCAATACAACTCTCATGGTTGTAATCAGCTCACTACTCGCAGAATTATTGCTGCCTTACTATGGTCCACCACTGACCCACTGTAGTCATTCATTTTCCATGAAATCTTAATAACTAACCATACGGAGTCCATACATCTCGTATCTAATTCTCCTAAGGAGTTAACATAACCACCAATCACAATTCATGAAGAACACTCCAAACTCTGACGTACCTTCATGACATGAAGCAGATAAAAGTGCAGAAGAGTTTCAATCAAAGCAACGATAGCAGGTTAATACCATTTTTAATCATATTCCTTAAATAGAAGACTTAACTCAAAGGTTCGTCTAGTCCTTTTGGAAACATGGTCCTGGCTTATCCCAAGATAGGACCTCCTAAGATAGATAGCCCGTTCATGGCGATTACGCGAATTAAACCTTTACCAACTACTATTACGGTCGGGTATTGCACAGTCATCAGAAGGAATGTCAATCTTCCAACCCATAATACAACCTTCACAGCTTTAACCATCATCACTGTATTCCTCTCGCACGAGCGCCTATAATTATCATCTTACCTTCAAAGTGTCGGCCACCTCTTTGGCCTTTCCTGATAGTAAAATTTCCTTACAGTCAATGTCTTTTAACCACCTTCAACTAAATTTTCTACCTTATTTCCGATCACTGCTTGAGTGAAAATGCTTTCCTTAAAATCTGATGAGTAAAAAAAAATCACCATTTTTCCATAAGTTATTGCCTCAGTCTTTAGAGGTTAATCACTGTCGCGACTGACTCTCGATCGTACTTAGAACATCTTTTGTCTTAGGTCCTAATTGCCCTGAATAATTTCGACATTTACTGGTTCGATCCATACTTTCTCGTGGTTTAACACGTGCCCCACTTGGCATCATTATAATTATGTCATATTTCCTTTATCAACATTTTTATTCTTGAGAATTTCGAATATTTCCTTTCTCCTTGTAAAACCTCTAAGGTTATCCTTCAATCGTTCCTCCTATATTCCCTATATACAGGGCATATCAAAATACCATTTACTGATACTAGAACCATTGTCTATATACATCTGAAAAATTTCTCCACTGATCCTTAAAGGTTATTATTACCTTAATGCTTTCCAATTCATACTGTCAAAACTCATACTATCCCTATCAAGGGTGAAATGCCAACCTTTATGCATTCCCCTAGGATTCGTTTTAAGTTACCGATGTTCTATCCTTAATTCCACCTTTAAAAAGGTACAAGCATCCTTCCATGGATAAATAAAGTCATATATCCCTGATATGGGTATCTTATTCAATCATTCCCACCTCGATAGTAAATGCCTAATTTCACAATAACATCTGTATACAAAATGAGGTTAATCAAAATGGCCTCCAAAAGATAACAACGGTTATCCGCTTTTCTTGCCTAATTTGGTAACGATAACAAGGATGTTCTGGAAGATATTGGTCGTGTTCAATGTGAACCTCTTCTTAATAATTCCTTATTTACTTTCGTTGTTTATCTCAACAGTCACCTCAATGTTGGGATATCTCTTATACCTGGCGCCTCCCTTTCTGGGTATCGAGCCACCGGTCTTACATTTCACATTATTGAAGGTCACTTCCTTCATCCAACTTTCCTACTTTCTTGTCTCCTTAGTCTATCCGCGTCTTATTATTTATCCTTCGAACTATCTAAAGGTTTCCTCGAATCCTCCCAACTTACAGGGGATAAAATATATGTATCTCTTACACCTTCAACCGTCTATTTTAACTCATGGTGAATCACCCTCATCCTGACGATTACATACTTTTCTATTTCTATTGCTACGAGTCTTTAGGGTTTCCTCATACCCAACTCCCTTATCATACCTCAACTCTATTGCCCTTGTATTCCTTTCCACTTCAGTTTCTTTTTATTTTCCTTTCTCTTACCATTTTTTTTTATGAACCAACACAACATAAGCATTGATTTCAAACATCCCGTCATTCTGGATTCGTGTCCTCAGAACGAATCTTGACAACTTTTACATCTTAGATTCATAATTCATCATACTCTTCTGCCTTTGTTCTGGCTCTAAAGCTTTTACACTATCTCCTTATCTTTGGGAATTACTTTCCCGAAAACAATTGACTGAACTTAAATCAGTTTATTATAATCTCTTACTCCGTGCCTTCCTTGGTCTTTCACCAGCGAGTGGTCTCTCTCTTAGGAGGGTAAGTGACAAAAACAGTCTTTGGTGATTCGTCAATCATTTAGAATCTCCAATGATTCCTATATTTCCTTTAGCCAGGCTCTTGCCTCGACTGGGTCAACCTGTTCCTTGGAACTCTGAGAGCTTAGAGACTTAAAGGTCCTGAAAGAATTTCCTATCGCATTGTTTCCTCAAGGTGGTGGTTGGGGATAATAGTCTAAGTTCTGTCTAGACAGGTCCATGAATTGCCGTATAGGAGTACCGTCTCGGGTCTCCTTTCCTTACTCGACTTTCTGTTTCCTTAGTATGAAATGTTTCATCCTACTCCCCATAATTGGGGTCATCTTTTAATTTAAAATCCTCATTTTCCACTCCATTATGTCATGGGTTCCTTCTATCTTAATGGCGACCTCCCTGACTATCACGTTCAGGGTTTGCTCTAAATCTTATTCCTCAAACTATGGCTCTCATCTAAGTTCTCATCCTTACGCTCTTGAACTTTCGGAACCCAAATTCTATAGGAATACCTCATTATTCCCTTATCATCTTTCTCGGTATTAATCTCATATTTATTTGTTGGCTCTCTGCCTTCATTCATCACCTTTCTCTGGCACCGTATGCTCTTTTCCAATAATTCGGTCTCTATTGCAATCTCAAACAGCTTTTCGGTATCGGCTCCGGTTACCTTCACTACTATTTCTAAAATCTCTTATAAACTCTCCCAAAGACATTATCATCTTGAGTCTCTCCTTTTTACTAAGGGCATCAGCCACCACATTGGCTTTCCCCGAATGATAAAGAATCTCCCAATCATTATTCTTGATTAGCTCTAACTGCCTCCTCTGGCATATGTTGAGCTCTTTCTACGTGAAAATGTACTAGAGCACTTATGGCTTAGGTAATTCTCGCACTTCTCTCCATACAAGTAGTGCCTCCAATCTTTAGGGTAAAACTATTGCCACGAGCCTAAGCTCATGGGCGGGGATATCGAACTTCATATTACCTTAATTGTCTTGACATGTACGCGATTATCTTGTTGTGCTGTATAAGAAGCACCCTAATTCCTTATGCGAAGCGTCTCTTCCAAATCACAAAATCTCCTTTTTCCATCCGGCAACGCCAACATAGGGGCCGTCACCAACCTTTGCTTCAGTTCTTAACAGCTGTTCTCGCATTTCTCTGTCTATTCAAACTTCTCATTCTTATGAGTAAGCCGCGTCAAAGGGGCTGCGATCTTCGCAAAGTCCTGTACCAATCTACGATAGTAGCCGGCCAATCCTACCTCTGGGAGTTGCCCTAACCATGGTCATCAATTCCTCAGTGGTCCTTTATTCATTCTTGTCAGGATCCTTCACGGAATCCTCCTCAGCAACAATCCCTTCTAGGATAACATCCTCAACCGTTACATCCTCAATATCAACATCATCCGGTCCTGCATTAGGACACTCTATCGGATCCACAATCCGATCTCCAATTAGTAATAAAACATCATCGCGCTGTTGCTCCTCAACCTCAGGGTTCGGAGTCCCGCTACTCTATACGATAACGAACTACGCTTCTATCGCTACATTTATAAGGGTTCCCATAAGGGTTTTAACTGTCAGTACTATGTTAGGTAGTCCGACTATGAACTTGGCAAGAGTTCTTATTATCTTAGTGAACTTATTATCTTAACGTCCCATCATCTCTGAGGTTTATAACACTTGGCTCTGATACCATTTCTGTAACACCCCCAGATCCGGGGTCGAGGATCCGGGTCGTCACGGTCTTTCTTTCCACAATATCACTTCACTTAATTAATAATAATAACCTTATGCTGTGACCCCACACTAACACACACCACAACCCGTTATAGTCTCAGAGATGAAATTTAAATAAGTACAAGTCTTTGAATCCACAATTTAAAAGTTATTACAACCCAAAATGATTACTTGATAAATTTACAGTTAATTGCCATTATCTGCCACAAGTTATAATTATACATAATTGATTCTCAAAAGTAGATGGTCAGATCTACAATAGATCTACCTCTGCAGCTATGGCAGCTACAACATCAACGGGAAGACGCGGGACGCTTCCCACGCGCTTACGCTGGGTCTGCTGGAGTCTGGCCATCTTTCCTAACTGTTGTTGTGTGATGAAGAAATAAAGCAAGGGTGAGCAGCAAGCCCACCAAAATAATATGTATAATGATTTACAATATATGAGCCTACTCATAATACTCATGAAAGTCTTGGTCAAAAGAAATTAACCAAGTTTGATATCTTAATGCGATGAAGTCGCAAAATATTCAGTATATATACATATATACTTTTCAAAATATTGGAAGTCCTCTTCCATGCATAATATACACAAAGTCCCAGTGTATAACTGTATAAAAAAATATCGTTGCAAGATGATCTCATATATCTAACCTTGTTTCAACGTTTTTCTGAAAATCTTTGTCATTCCTAAGACAATTATTAATTAGATATAAATTTAAAAGATGAGGTTACCAAATACCCCAATATACTTATATCTTTCCCAATACTACTTGAACTACCACCATTCAAGTTATAATCAGTTTCAAAAGTTCATCATATAGATGAGACTACAAGACAAGATTTGAATAGATTCAATCTTTGAAATATTATTGAATGAAATAAAGTTACGAGATACTTTATTTAGTCCCGATATATATATATCCACATATATATATCTCTTAAACATTTCCTGGAACCTCTGTTATGTAAAGTATGAACAGAGTTTGAAATATCCAATGAATTTTGGAAAGGAAAAGAATTTTGGCATAAACCAGATATCTTGCTGATCAGGCAAAGATACCCATAAGTAACCTTTTCTACTAGTAGATGGACGAATTCCCCACTGGTCATCACCCTGGCCGAATTAGGACCTATGATGGACTGCCACTCAGCCACTTATGCATTTGATGGACTCCCACTGAGCCACTTACACTATCATGGACGCCCACTGAGCCCGTGTTGCTTATGCCGACTCAATAGATGGACTTACTTCCCGAACGTTGGGTAAGTAATCAATTCATTTACCAAAACTGCAACCTTGTTGCGAATATAAAATACACCACAGAGCCGGATTCCCCAGGTTTTGAACGAGTATTTAAATCCCCTTTAAAAGGAAGATCTTAAATATAAAAATGAGTTTTGGGATCCGCTCTAACTTTTAAAAATCATTTTGAAGACTCGAAAACACTTTAAAGAGTGTTTGGAGTAAAGCTGATTTAATGAAGTAAATCAGTCCCCAGAATATTTAGAAAATGACTGAATATTATTATTTAAATAATATTCCCATAAAGAATAATCTTTTATAAAAATAATTGAAGTAGAAGTTTTAAAACTTATACTTGAAACGAGTATTAAATAACCAAAGATATACTTATATGAAAGTATTATCTTTATTTGAATAATCGAAAATAAGTTTGATTATTAACACCTTATTCTTTAATAAAATAAAGAATATATTTCAGCAAATAATCGGAGTCATAGATCCTCAAATGAATATTCAAATAATATTCATTAAATAATATAAACTGAGTCATAAGCCTTCGAATGAATATTCAAATAATATTCAATAAATAATATAAAAGAGTCATAAGCCCTCGAATGAATATTCAAATAATATTCAGATAAATAAATAAAAGGAGTCATACGCCTTCGAATAATATTCAAAATAATATTCATTAATAAAGTAAAAGGAGTCATAAGTCCTCGAATGAATATTCAAAATAATATTCAATAATAAAATAAAGTTAAAGTTATCGAATAAACCTTATTCGATTAATAGTTTTAAAAACTATATCCATATATATATATATATATAAATATATATATATATAATATACTCGGGAACATCGACTCCCGGTTTAGAAATATGTTCACCTTTTATCCCCTATACTAAGGGTATACGCAACTACTTGCTTATTTCTAGCATAGGTATTATGCAACTATAAGCATTGAAATCAACAGATAGATAACCAGATTACGAAACAGACATGCATATATACCATATTAGCATGCTCCAATATATCGCAAAATTTGCTAATAACAATCATGCAATATCACAAGATAATGCATATACATATATTTACATCACAGCAACAGTATAACGGGTAGAAAACTTGCCTGAGCGACTGGGGGTTACGAATGGCTCGGGACGAGTCTGGTAACCTATAAGCAACAAGTAAGTTGGAATTAAACCAAAGTCACTTGTAAATCTATACTTTAACTAACTTAGACTCTAACGCTTGTTTTGCGCTCACTGATTCGCTTAAGTCACTCGGGTACCCTCGGCTCCACCATTTTTAATAATTTAACCTTTACGAGTTTTAAAGCGATTCCTTCGCGAGTGTCTTACCAACTGCCTAACACACTTACCATAAATGTTTCATACATTAATTAACCCTTTTTGGTCTTTAACCTATGTTTCAAAGTAAGGCGAGGGAAAAAGTTTCGTTCGCAAAACGCCGTTACTTGAAACGGTCGTTTCTCCTAAACCGTGCATCGGAATCGAACGTACTACATATCAAAACGAAGCTCGTAACATGAGCTATCTAAACATGGAAGTGGTCATAATCTAGCAGGGGGTCCTCGGGTCCTAATGTTATGCACAAAACAGTCTAAAGAAAATCGGACGTTACGACGGCTATGTTTACGCGATTACCAATATTTATACCACTCCAATTCTTTACCAATTCACTACAAACCACCCAACCATCATCAATACATCAAACACAACTTATATCAAGGCAAAGTCAGTCCATAATCTCAAGGTTTTCCAACTTATTCAACCGCAAACATGATCTACTAACCATAACTTAAGATTCATTAACCATTAACCAAGATTCATATCCAAAATCACCACAAATCCAACCAAACTATCTAACATACATGGATCTTGCTATACATACATGGATATTTCTATATATACATTAATCCATCCATAAACTCATCAAAACTCAAAGTTCAAACTATAAGTTAAAGGTGAAAGTTGTTTATACCTCCTTGAAGCTTCCTAACACAACCCAAGAGCTTTGAATGCCTAAAAGAACCTTGATCCTTGCTTGTATAACCTTAATCTTTCATAAAAATTCAAGAAAACTAAAGTTATTTCTTGAAGGTTACTATTCACCATCTTCTTCCTTGATTTATTGGAAGAGATTGTGAAGGAATTAGGAGCTTAAACTTATAGCATATCCATATCTATGTACAAGGAAGCTTAGATAATTACCTTGTGATTTAACAATGCTTGGAACTTGATTTTTGAAATTCTTGCCCTTGAAAAAGATGAAAAGCCGAGAGCAAGATGATGAGAATGAAATGATTTTGTGTTTTTTGATTTGTTTGGCTTAGCTTGGTTGTTTTTTTGTTTTGTTTTTGGTTAATTACCTTAATAACCTTATATTTGTGTGGTTATAAACCAACCACACCTCCTCCTTCCCTATGTCATGCTTACATCACATTGCTATGTCATCCTCCCTTCCTTGTCCTCTTCTCATTGGTTGGGTGACATCACTTCCTCTAATCCCTTTGCTTAACTTCCTAATTGTTTGCCTAATGACCGCTGATCTGTTATACGGTTCACTTAACTTTCGTTTTCGTTTATCGTTTGAGGGATCATACCCGGGATCTTATTACTTAGGTTCCCTTAACCTTTCTCAATATATTATATTCCTTTTATGATCCTCTCCTATAATCCTTTAATTTAAATCCTTTTTATCCTGTTACCTTATACTCAATTCTCTCTGTATCTAGTGGATTTCCGGGAAAAATCAAAGTGTTCGGATTTGGATTCTGACGATCTTTACATACACTTATATCCCATATAAAGTACTAATAAAATCTCAGAATATCCATATCAGAACCCCTACATAGTGTGGCATGAAAAGTTTTCTCATTCAGCAAAAACACTATTCATAAGGGTTTCAAAAATTTTCCAAAAATTGGGGTTATTACACCATCTCATATGGTGTTTTTCCTTACTTGTTAATGAGTGTTGCATTTTGAGTAAAACAAGCAGTCTGCACAGCTTCAGCCCAGAAATAGGTTGGAAGCTTTGCTTCTTCAAGCATTGTACGTGCAGCTTCAATGAGAGTTCTGTTCTTCCTTTCAACAACTCTATTTTGCTGTGGAGTTCCAGGAGCAGAAAATTCCTGCTTTATTCCATGGTTTATGCAGAACTCTTCCATTATCAAATTCTTGAACTCAGTGCCATTATCACTCCTTAAGGTTTTCACAGAATCTTTGACCAATTTATCCAGATGTTTGACATGATCAATCAAGATAGATGCAGTTTCACTTTTTGTGTGCAAGAAATACACCCATGTGTATTTAGTGAACTCATCCACTATGACCAATGCATATTTCTTCTTTGCAATAGTCATGACATTTACTGGACCAAATAGATCAACATGTAGTAGATGATAAGGCTCAAGAATTGATGATTCAGTCTTGCTCTTGAATGAAGATTTTCTTTGTTTGGCCTTCTGACAAGAATCACAAAGGCCATCAGGAGCAAATACTGACTTTGGCAGTCCTCTCACAAGATCTTTCTTGACCAACTCATTTATATTGTTGAAATTTAAATGAGAGAGTTTCTTGTGCCAATTCCATCTTTCTTCAATTGATGCTCTACTCATCAGACAGATTGCAGAACCATCAGTACTTGTTGAAAGCTTAGCTTCATAAATGTTACCACGCCTGTATCCTTTCAGAACAACTTTGCCTTTAGATTTACTCACAACTTCACAGTGTTCTTCAAAAAAGTCAACATGATAACCTCTGTCACAGATTTGACTTATACTCAGCAGATTGTGTTTAAGTCCTGAGACCAGAGCTACTTCTTTAATGATGACATTCCCAAGATTGATATTGCCATATCCCAATGTTTTTTCCCATGTTTCCATCTCCATAAGAAACACTTGGGCCAGCTTTCTCCACAAAGTCTGATAGCAGGGCTTTATTTCCAGTCATATGTCCTGAACATCCACTGTCCAGAACTAGGATATTTTTCCTGTTGCCCTGCAATCACAAAGAACAATAGTTATTAGTTTTAAGGACCCAGACTTGCTTGGATCCTTTGGCCTTATCAAGTTTGTTAACATTTGTAGCGGATTTAGCATCAGAGTTTATGTTAACATTTTTCTTATCAGAATTTATACTATCAGACTTTGAATCAGAATTTACACTAGAAGGAACAATGGAAACTTTCTTCAAAGAAGGTTTTATTTGATAATAATCATAGTACAAACTATGATATTCCTTACAAGTATAAATGGAATGCCATAAACTACCACAATGAAAACAAGGATTTTGTGGTTTATATCTAACAGACTGACTCTTAACTCCTGATTTTGAAGGTAAGGAGTTAATGTTCTTATTCTTCCTGCAAAAAGAAGCCAGATGGTTAGAACTTCCACAGTTATGACATGTTTTCCTAGGAGCATCAGGAACAGGTTTATAATCATTGCCTTTATTCATACCTTCCTTTCCATTCCTATATTTCCTAGGTGATTTAACCTTGTTTGCATTCTTAACATTTTTCAGCTTATGCTTAAGCTGCTTCTTAGTCATTAAGCCTACGTTTACTTCAGCAGTCTTTTCCTGTTTTAGTTTGTCAGAAGTTAATTCCACTTTAACTTCTGATCTCTCATTATCAGACTTTACAGTTACAAACTTAACAGGTTTTAACTTTGCCTTTTGCTTAACAACAGGCTTAATTTTTACAGGTCCTTTATCATTCTTATCTTCTCCATAACCTAAACCCTCTTTCCAATTTTCACTACTTAGCAAATTTTGAGTTGTTCTGCCAGAGTTAGTCCAAGTCCTGATTATCTCTCTTTCCTTTTCTAACTCAGTTTTTAGAGATTCATTCATTTTTAGCACTTCATCCCTAACATAAAAAACATCATCTCTATCCTTCTAAGTTTGATGGAACATAACTAACTCTTTTTCTAAGAAATCATTTCTTTTCTTAAAAGCAAGATTTTCAGAAGTTAATCTTTCACATGTTAAGGTTTGATCTCTATAACTAACAAACATGGTTTTAAGATATCTTCTCAACTCATTAATATCATCAGTATAAAAAGCATAAGTAGTCTGAGGTACCTTTGTTTCAGCAGCTTCAGAACTGCTCTCAGCACTTTCTTTATCAGTATTTACCATCAACGCATAGTTCTCTTCACTTTCAGAGTCTGAGGTGTTTGTCCAGCTTTTCTGCTTTGTGACAAGAGCCTTGCCTTTGTCACCCTTTACCTTCTTGCAATCAGGAGATATGTGGCCTTTCTCACCACAGTTATAGTATTTGACATTGGTATAATCTCCTCTATCAGACTTTCCTCCTCTGCCTTCAGATCTTCTGAAATTCTTCTTATCAGAACTTATGCCTTTCCTGGAAAACTTCTTTCCCTTCCTGAACTTCCTGTATGCAATCTTTGTGATCCCTTTCACCATAAGAGCACACAGCTTCATCATCTCCTCATCAGCATCAGTCTCAGGCAAGCTTTCAGAATATGAGTCATCATCACTTTCAGAACTTGATGACTCAGTATCAGACTTTGTGAAAAGAGCTTTACCCTTGTCTTTCCTTGAGGTAGCTGCCTTGGGGGATTCTTCTTCAGCCTTAAGAGCAACTGTCCTTGACTTTCCTCCTTTCCTCTTGCTTCTTTGTTCCATCTCAAGTTCATGAGTCTTGAGCATTCCATAAATTTCATCAAGAGTTGTTTCATCAAGATTATAGTTGTCTCTTATTGTTGTTACCTTCAAATCCCAGCATTCAGGAAGAGCTAACAGGAATTTAAGGTTTGAATCTTCAAGATCATACTCTTTATCAACCAATGACAAATCATTCAAAAGTTTGACAAATCTATCATATAAATCAGTCAATGACTCATTAGCCTTTGAGTCAAAGTGTTCATACTGTTGAGTGAGTATTGTCTTCCTGTTCTTCTTAATTGTGTCGGTTCCCTGACACCTTGTTTCCAGAGCATCCCATATCTCCTTAGCAGTCTTGCAGTTGATTACCCTGTTTGACATTACATTATCAATGGCACTATGCAGTAAGTGTCGTACCTTAGCATCCTTAGCAATTGATGCTATATCTTCAGCAGTATAATCACTCTTCTCCTTTGGTACGGTCTTTGCTGCTTCACCTGCAACTGCAACAGCGAGCTTGGTTGGTTTGTGAGGCCCTTCCTTGATTCTATCAAGATATTCTGGATCTGTTGCTTCCAGGAACATGGTCATCCTCACCTTCCATATGGGATATTCAGATGGTCTTAGTATGGGAATTCTGATGGTCTCATACCGACTCTGAATTTGTGTCTTTGGTGGTTCTTCAGTCTTGGTAGGCTTAGTTGGAGTTTCTGTGTCAAACATGATTATGTTTGGATCTTTAACTGTATGTGTGTTTACAGATAGGCTCTGATACCACTTGATAGGTCACACACTGTAGAGGGGGTGAATACAGTGTAAAATACAATCAAATCGAACTTTAATATCTTAAGTAACAGAAAACAAACTTTATTGAAACAATAAATTCTGTTACAGTATGGAACTGTTACCTCTCAGTGATGAACAAATATCACGAGAGCTGCTAGGGTTACAATAAATAATCTTCTCGAATATGATAACACTTATAGTGTAAACCCTATGTCTGTGTTTATATACTACACAGTTACAAGATAATCGCTAATTGATATGAAATATAATTCTGCTTCCTAAAATATATCAATCAGATATCTTTTCTTCCAAGTATTCCATTCTTCACAGAACTCCTTCTTCATGCATATCTCTTCTTATGTTTATCTCGATCTTCTTTCCTTTAATCAGCTACTGTCCTTATCTGATTGTCCTTCAGCACTTAAGTTCTGATATCCATCTTCTGATGATTATCTCCTGATAATATAAGTACTGATATCCTTAAGTCATGACTTCCAGTATAAGTACTGATTCCCAGTTAAGTACTGATTTGTCCTGTTAAGTAAGATCTGAAAACTAAACATAAATCATATTAGCCATGACATTATCAAATATATCTAACATTCAAAGCCCTACTCTAATGACCAAGGTTGAATCTCAATCACCTAAGTCAAGTGAGGAAAAGCCCAAGAAACCTAAAAAGAAGGCTAACAAGGCAGGACCCAGGGAAACTTGGGTACCAAAATTAATTTGATTTGATTTTGATGTGTGCAGGGAAACATAAAGAGTCTGTGGTATCTAGATAGTGGATGCTCAAGGTACATGACTGGAGACTCTATCCTGCTCACTAAGTTCAAGGAGAGAGCTGGTCTAAATATTACTTTTGGAGATGACAGCAAAGGGTATATTGTGGGATATGGCTTGATTTCTAAGGAGAATGTCATCATTGAAGAAGTTGCTCTAGTGGATGGACTCAAACACAACCTTCTGAGTATCATCCAACTATGTGACAAGGGCAACTATGTAACCTTCAATTCAGAAGCATGTATTGTTACAAACAACCAGAACAACAAAGTGGTTCTCACAGGAGTGAGAAAAGGAAATGTGTATCTAGCTGACTTCAACTCATCCAATGCAGATTCTATTACTTGTCTTTTCAGTAAATCAGGTCAAGATGAAAGTTGGTTATGGCACAAGAAACTGTCTCATGTGAACTTCAAGACTATAAATGAATTAGTCAGGAAACACCTAGTAAGAGGCATTCCTCAAGTTGAGTTCTCAAAATATGGATTGTGTGATTCCTGTCAAAAGGGAAAACAGATCAAGGCATCATTCAAAAGAAAGCTTGAATCTATAATTGAAGAATCACTACTACTATTGTACATGGACATATTTGGACCAGTCAATTTTTTGTCAATCTCAAAGAAAAGATATTGCCTGGTGATTGTGGATGATTTCTCAAAGTTCACTTGGACATATTTCCTCAAATCTAAAGATGAAGCTAGTGAAATCATTATCAATCATATAAGGCAAGTCAACAATCATCCTGATCTCAAAGTTAGAAGAATTAGGAGTGGCAATGGAACTGAGTTCAAGAATTCTGTAATGAGGTTATTTTGTGAAGAAAATGGGATCAAAAATCAGTTTCTACTTCCACAATTGAGGCTGAATACATTGTTGCTGGTAGCTGTTGTGCACATATTTTATGGATTAAAAATCAGCTATTAGATTATGGTCTACATGTGGACAACATTCCAATTTTCTGTGACAACACAAGTGCCAATGCCATTACTGAAAATCCTGTACAGCATTCAAGGACAAAGCAAATTGACATCAAGTGTCATTTTATTCGAGAACGTGTCATGAATGGTACTGTGGAACTTCATTTTATTCCAAGTGAGCAGCAACTTGCAGACATCTTTACCAAGCCACTTGATGAGTCAACTTTCACTAGGTTGGTAAGTGAGTTAGGTATGCTTAATTATTCCTGAGTTATTTGGATGTCTAAGCAAGTTGTAATGCAGCCATAAGTATACTTGATTTTTCCTAAAGAGATAATATTTTGTCTAAGTCAAAATTTATATCTCGACGGATGTTCATTATCCGTTGAAAATGAACATCCGTTGGTTTTCATTATCAGTTGAAAATCAATATTTTTTTGGGTACTTTATATCTCAACAGATAATTATTTGATCTATATATGTTGAATTGCTTTAATCATAGCTGTTAATTCTATACCTTATCTGTCGAATTTGCTTACAGTGTGTATGTATATGTCGATGGATAATCTTTAGAATTTCTACAGTTTATTTTATTTTTAAATGGCTATTTTTGGCAATTTTTATTCGGTACTTTATTGTACTTTTAAATTTTTATTTATTAATTTCTGAGAAAGTATAAAAGCCCCTTTTAATTTTTCATTTTACTTTTATCTTTCTCACTATCACCAAAGCAGTTTTTACTTTCTTCATTTCTAAAAACCCTATTTCTCTGTAACTGCTTTCAATCACAAAAAATGGCACCAGTAGTCAAGATTATATCTCACTCTGGATTTGTCTATGAGAAAAACAAATTTATGGCAGTGGTGGACAAGAACATTGTTGCTTCTAAGGACTATCAAAAGATGATGGACTTCATTCATAACTACAAACTAAGTTATGCTATGCTTGAGTCTCCAGTAATCTACTATGAAGTTATGGAGCAGATATGGACTACGGCTGTGTACAACTCCAAGGATAAAACCATTGTCTTCACTCTTAAAGGTAATGATTATTGTATTAATTGTGATGAAATACAAGCTTGCTTCCATTTGCCTGAAAATCACACTACTGTTTCATACGCAGACACAGATGTGAGAACCATGCTTATGTCTATGGGCTATTCTCTTAATCCTGCCAAACTAGGTGAGATTAGGAGAATAGGCCTTAGAAAAGGATGGAGTTTTCTCTGTGATTCTTGTATAAAAGTATTTTCTGGTAAAATTATCAATTTTGATGCAGTTACTTATTCAATGATTAACATGCTCTATATGCTTTTGAATGACAAGTACTTTAATTTTAGTAATTCTGTCATGATAGAATTAGGGTATAAATTATGAGATATCAATAAAAGGTCAAAGAACATATACTATGATAGGTTTCTTATGATGCTAGCAAATCATGTTTCTAAGGACCTCTTGATTGAGAACCCAACAAATAAGCTTGATTATTGGGTCGAAGAAAAGAGGGTACTTGCTGTTTTGAATAGGTACAATCTTCATAGTGAAGTGTCTCTCAACTATCTGCCAATCATGGAGGCACCTCAGGTAAGTGAGGTAACTGTTTCTGTCATAACTCTTTCCCAACCTCCAGTTTCTTTGCATTCAACTATGGCTATGGCATCTGTGACTGTTACCAAACAGATGCCTACTCAAGATATAAAACCAAAAACTTCTAAATCCAAATCAAAGAAACAAAACTCTAGTTTCTCTTAGAAGAAACTAGTTTCAAAAACTACCACATCACATGAGGGGAGCGTAAAGGGTAGTGAGAAAGGTGAGAGACGGGGTGAACATCAAAGAAGCCCCAAGGATAAGGTGAGAGAGGTTAGTGAACCCCAGCCTAGCCACACCACAGTCTCTCAACAGGTTGTGGTGATTAATAAGAAAAGTAGCACATTGCTAGTTGCATCCTCCCAAAAGGATGTAACTATTGAAAATATCTCATCTCCAAGAGTACAGAACGAAAGGGGTCGGGACACTACAGGCCAAACTCAAACCTATATTAGAAAGAAGAAATCAAAAACTTTGGGGGAGTCACAGGGTGCACACACAGTGCCAACTGCAATCAAAGACTCAGTTGATGCACCATCTCACTCCAATTCAATTTTAACAGATGTAGATATGAATTGATATTGATCTAGATCTAGTTATTGCGCCTATTCCATTCTTTATCCGAACTATTTTTAAAAAAACTAAATATATATTAATTTCGAATCAAATTCAAATTTAGCCAAATTCTCTCACAATTGACACACCTCACACACATAATTCTCCCACAAACTCACTGGATGTGGATATGATAAACACATAATTTCCTGATTCTCCATCTTTGAAACTCAAGGAGGAGCCAAAATTTACAGCAAGTGAACATCATCTTATTGATGATTTGTTGGCTCACTTGCCATTTCTTTCTGAAACTAATGATAAGTCTGTGCATACATATCTTAAATCAATCACCACAGACTCAACTGTAGTTTCGACTCCTAACTCTTTCATTTCTGCCTCTTCGACGGATATGCCTAATAGCAGTCATCCATTGACATTCACAACTGTTATTTTGACGGATGTCTCTCATCTGTTGGATAGTAGTTGTACAATCACTTCTAGGATTGAGGGAAGGGAGTGATATGAGTGAGAGGCTGGATTGCTCCCATCCAAATGGAGAGGAAAAAAGTGAACATATGCATGCTATTTCTTTCATCATGAAAAAAAGAAAGTTAGAGGAGTCCCACCCTAGATGGTGAAGGTGGGGGTGTGAGGGTGGGTAGCCAAGGGGATTCCTTGATGCAAAAATAGAGAGAAAATGAGAGAAAGGTAAGTACAGAAGAATGGGAAGATTCCATTGCTAGTGAGTTAATGGACGTCAATGATGCGGATAAAAAGAAACTATTTCAGCAAGAATATCAAGTTATTTTAGATTCTGTCTCTTTAAAGGTAAGGAATTTACTCACCCCGTTCCAGCATATCAGATTCTAGCTGAACAGGGCAGTGAGGATGCTGAGAAGACTCTAAACTTGGTGCATACTACATCTTCTATGCTAAGGGCAAAAGATACAATCAATTTTCTTTCACCTATAGATGGTGATGATTTTGATTATCCTTTTGGTGCTTCCGGTGATACAATTGGGGATGACTCTCTTGGAGAGGATGCTAAAGAGGTAGGCAGGAACATAGGGGGAGTTTTAAACACTTCAGCATGGATGTTCACAAAAGACTACAACTATTATCATTTCAAATCCATCTTGTTTAAGGTCATCCATGACACTCAATCTGCCATTCAATCCACCAACAATGCCAGCATCAAAAGTCTTCTACAGGCCCATCTTGAGTCTCTTTAATTGCATAAAATTCAATCTCTCAAACAGAATCAAGATGTGGATGAACTCAAGAGTTCTATTGAGACAGTCAAGGGGGTCTCAATAAGAGACTGGATGCCAAACTTCCCGAGTCAACCATGAAAAACATACACCAGAAGATCAGGAAGGAATAAAACTTGAATAGAAAGGTTGAGGATTTGAGTTCAAGAATGACAAAAATGAAGAACTCAATTGCTCAAATCCTTACCAATCAACAAATTCAAACTCTTCTACTACAGCTACTGGTGGCAGCTAAAACCTCAACCCCTGCTCTACTTGATGATAACAAAAAGGGGGAGAAGAATCTAAGTGTACAAGTCAATAAGGTAATTGTTCCAGCCAGTGTTAGATATTATTGATCTAATCAACATAGTAGCAGCTGAACTTAAGCTAAAGAGCAAATGAAGAAAATTGATGAAAGAATTAAGAAGAACTTTGGTCCAATTGCCAATCAAGAAAAATCTGTGAAGCACACCACTCAATTGAAACCAATTCCAATAGATGAAATGAAGTTGGGAAATATGGAAAGAGGTCAAACCTCATCTAAAAGACATTAACATGCCATTGTGAATTTGAAGCCTAAGAAACACTCATCAAAACACTCAAGCAAAAATCCAATGGATTTAATCTATTCAACTCCTAGACCTGATGAAAAGAAGCTGCTTGGTCACTCCATTGAAAATCACAAAGATCCAGAAGACTCAGTTTTGAAGAAAAGGATAACAAAGATCTATAGGCATGGAAAACTGATTTGCGTGATGGCTGGACATCCTCAATTTGGAGAAGCCAAAAGAGAAGAGAGATTGAGGCTCAAATCTCAGAAAAAGCAGGATGACTTAGATGCAAAGAAACAAGTTGAAAAGCATGCTACCAAGTCAAAAACTGAGAAGCCTGTTGCTATAACTGAAACTGAGAAGTATGAGGAACCAAAGCAAAAATATGTGAAAAAGGTAAGGGAGAGAGTCAAAAGGAAGCTGATATTTGAAGATGAAAAAGAAGAACCAAATCCCACTCAGTCTGCTACCACAAATCAACCAACTATGCCCACAATGGAGCAAGTTGAAATCGGGTCCATCATGGTGTGAACTTTCATGGTAAGT
The DNA here is from genome assembly GCF_009905375.1 of Apium graveolens. NCBI lineage: Eukaryota > Viridiplantae > Streptophyta > Magnoliopsida > Apiales > Apiaceae > Apium > Apium graveolens. The sequence continues at coordinate 61,846,610 of NC_133649.1, forward strand.
CAATCATTCCCATGGATGAACCAATAGACTGGGAAAGCTTGCCTATACCTGAGCCGAGTATCCCAATTCCAACCACTTCAAAAGAAGAAAGAATATAGCAAGCAAGTAAGTCAGTTTTGTCTCATTCCAATCCAAAGCCTTATCCAAACCCAAGCCAACAGTCAACAAAGGAGATCAACTCTTTATATGTGACATAAAAGAATTCACAGACATCAACCTTTACCTGGATAAACTAGATGAAGTGAAAGCAATTGATGCCCACAACAGACTTTCAAAAAGATTGATGTTTAGGTACAGGGGAGGAAAGGAAATTACATGGTCTCTTCATAGAATTCTCAATGAAGGCTACACTGTCTTAGTTAAAGTATTCTCTGCAATCAAGAAATTTTTTGGATTCACCAAGGTGGTCAAAACACAGATACATAACAAATTTCAATAAATACAAAGAAGCTGCAGAGACCCAAGTGCACTACCAAGAATCTTAACTATTTCTTACACTGGAAGTAGAGTGCACTCGAGGCCATATTGGTTGATGGAGTTCAAGGATGAAAGAAAAACCATAAATTCTTCAGACTAGAAGATCAGCTAAAAATATCAAGTAATGAAACTCTCAAGGAAATACAAAAGATGTCGGATCTATCTAATGAAGATGAATCTGAGTTCAACAAACAACTCCAACACCAGATAGATGAGAACAATGAGAAGCTGGGAAAGAAGACTAGACACTCAAGGAAAAAGAATTAATTTGCTCAGTCTAGAGGAGCACCTTGAACAAGGCTTGTGAGATTTCTATGAACTTTCTTCTATAATTTTTCAATAAAATTAGCAGCACTTATCATTTTTATCTACTATTGAATGATCATTTTGTATAAGGTATTTTGTTATCATCAAGTCCTCCTAAATTTATGCCTACAATTCTAGTAGACATAAATTGGGCGAGATTGTTAGGAATATATTGTATGATTGATGATATTTCACCAAAACACCTTAGTAGATTTAATTAAGTATCTTTGTAACTTTCAACGGATAATCTTACTTTGTCTTCCGTTGAAAGAGTAGCTTATATTTAAATAAGTTCTTGTAGCACATTCCTGTATATTATAATGACTTATAGAATTACAGGTTATAGGATATTTTAAGTCATGTTGACTACTAGAATGATATGCAAAATAGGTTGGTTAATTATAAATATTAGATGCCTTGTAATTTTGCATAAATAAAACTGTGTCAACTGCTATAAAAATACTCACAACGGATGATTCTAAAACGTTTCGACGGATGACTCAAGACACTCTCAACGGATGATCCAATAGAGACTCAACGGATAATCTGCATAGTCTAAACGGATTACAAATTTAAATAGCAGTTGAAAGCGACTTGACAGTCACATGGGTTGATTGTATACAAAAGGAATGTGACAGCCTATTTGCAGGTTTATGACAACAAAGAAGCATTTCCATTTCCATGCTTACTTGAAGAGATACAAAGATGCTGGATAGAGAGATGAAGAAATCTGTGATTAAACTTAGACACTTTGTTTTATATGTTTGTCTTTTTCATATGTAACTTGGTGATTTATAAACCAAGAGTAGCAAGGAAATTAATTATCGATTGACCGAGAAATAGAAAAAGATACATTTGTTAGGAATTTCTATGTCTTTCTTTGTAACTTTACTTGTAAGCAGCTGTGTGCATTCTTGCATCATAGAGTTCTCAATCAATATATATCTCTAGTAAAAAAGTTCAATCCACCAGAAAGTTTTTTAAATCTTTATGTTTAATTATTATGTATCTTGAATACATATATATTTCAGTTCCGCACACTTGCATATTTAAACACATATATATTTTGGTAAAGAGTTTCCTTAATTTCCAAAAAAAAACAAGAATTACATTCAAATAACATGTAAAGATTATCCGATTTTTGTTAGAA